>NW_024609880.1:89451832-89953336 GCF_016920785.2 Ixodes scapularis
GCCCTTCACAGGTTCCACATTTTCCGCTACTAGTGCTGCATCTACCACACGACAGCCAATCGAATGCTTGCTTTTACTCCTGTTTTCCTCTGTTGTCAGAGGGTCCAGCTGTAGGTAGTTTGGAGGCTAAGGAAGCTTTTGGAGACCCGCAGCAGTGTCTCTTTTAATTGGAAATGACAATTCAGACTAAACGGTGTATTTTCGGAATGCCCAAGGCTGGAATAAAAATGTCCGGAAAAAGTATAAACATTCCGAATTACGACACTACTGCTGTGCATATTGTGGGCAGTTCAATACATATCATACAGGCAACTGGGGGCAAATTGGACCATTTTTTCTGCTACCATACAAACACATTTCCAGGAATTGTGCATCTTCTAAGAAATATGGCTGCATACGTGTATAAACTATATAATTAATTCACGAAGAAGCTACATTTATGTAAAATAATTCTGTTCCACGAGCACTTCAAACGTAATCAGACACAAAGTGGCAGCGCAAAGTCGGGGTCACGAGCTAATTTGCCGACCTCCCAAAGGCCCATGATATAAATGCCACACCAAATGCCTTGAAAGCGGGTTGCAATATCGTTCTAAATCCTGAACATGCAAGGAACAGAATTCCAGCGTCTGAAACACTTGCGCCACCACTTCACCGACCCCTCGCAAAATTGCCTTGTGTCGTGTGGACTGACGGGGAGGTTCATCAGTGGAATTGCCTCCGCCGATAGCTTTCGGAATTTGTAACCCAATTTTAAAGGTAAAAGGGACGAGCAGGCTTATAAGATGTACGGAAGTACGTCAATATCGGCCTAACTCCACGTCTTGTATACCGGGTAAACGAAGTCCAGCTCCCCGAAGAGCTTGCGCCGCACAACGCCAAACCAGGAAACCGGTGCTGGGAAGCGAGCCGATGCGAGATCGCAGAGCGGAGTCATCGCTCTGACGTCACGACCGGTAGACCTCACCCAATCAGGGCGCGGCGACCGCAGCGACGTTTGTGTTCGCTCTCGGGCTAATAGGCCTGCTTTGCCGACGTCGTCCGAGAAAGCCCCTACAACGAACTCAAGCGATCTCTGTTTGGGGACGGTTTGTTGTCCTTTTTCGTTTAAGGTGTTGAAATGTTACTCAATGCATTGCCATCGCTACCGCAAATCACTGTAAGTGGCTGAAAAAAATAAGAAAATAAAACTTCTTGTTTATGGTGACGTGCAATTTTGCCACATTTAAAAAACGTAACTGCATTTCTACACTATTAATAAAAGTGATATGAAGAATGGCCATATGTTTCTTATATATTTGTAAAATTAGCCTTAAGATAATCATTTTGATCTATTCTGCGTCGTTAATTATATGAAAAAGTTCGTTGGTAAATTATTTATAAATGTGTCTCCAAAAGTGTTTATTTTATGTGTTTCGAAATTTTTTGTTCGTTTAAAAATCTTTTATTGCATCTTTTTTTTTTCAATATTGTATGTACATGTCGCAAACCATTCATGAAATAAGTAGAAAAAAGTATGACTAGGTGCATGCTTCGGTGTGAAATGGATGGATGTGCAAAGTACCAAAGCAAAACACTGTCAATCTCCATCCCTCGAGCATCGAAATTGTACATCTCAGGTAGAAAATTAGCTACAGCGTTCGCAAATAGCTGAATGTTCCTCCCAAGAACGTGGCTTGAACATATATTTTTGTAATATTATGTTAAATGTGACATATTTTGACTCAGGTGTTTCGCCTGTTTTCAACAAGCGAAGAAAAACTTGGTTTGCTGAATGCTGAATGCAGGTGTCCCAGCTTACTGAATAAAAGGTTAAAAAGCGCGAAAAAACGGGGAGAACGAAGAAAACACAGACGACAGGACAGGCGCTTCTCTCAACTCGTTTTTATTAACACCATCCTCACCTATATATATACACATGCCCAAACAACATCGCACTCAATCGCAACAATCAGAGCCAACCATCCAGAAACACCACCTCACTCTGAAGCAAATAAACAGACGGAGCCCTCGCGCAATTGTTTTCTTTCTCTTTTATGTGAAATGCTTCTATAATCTCTTTCCTTTTTTCTTTTGCCTTTCTTAAGAACTTTGTGCCAATCAGGTTAGGTTTACACCCACATCGTCTGCGAAGGTCAGCAGGATGGCTGACCTTCGCTGTTTCTTCGTTGTCCCCGTTTATTCGCGCTTTTTTACTTTTTTTCAGTAATGTACCATCTAGCCCAAACCCAAGTATAAATGCCCGAGCTTACCTTGATGTGTTTCTGTAGATTAGATTTTGTTATTCTTGCTAATTACAATTTGGGTTTTTCTTTTTTTTTTTTTGGCAAGCAAAGTGTGCACTGAAACTCTAGGTTCCCGTTCTCCTTAATGCCCTGAATTTTGGGCATCTCTAGAAAAAGTGGCGGTTACGGGTTATCGACCGTTCATTGGTTCTCACTTTCATACCAATATTCTTGGAGGCCATATGAGGGGAGAGCATAGACAGCGAGAGAAGCGGTGGCCATCGGTCTCACAAAACAATAAAAAATCACACCACTTTACGCGCTCTCGCTCTTTCTCTCTCTCTCTCTGTCTGCACTCCTCAAGCCTGTTTCACATGCAGCGACTGTTGCGAAAAAAATCGGTACGACAGCCGACGCAGCGAGTGCGATCGCAATGTTTGATTTCACATGCTCCAACGACCGCGCGATTTCTGTCGGCGCGGCCGGCTGTTCGGACACGAAGGCGACGCGTTTGACTTTGCTTAAAATACAACAAAAACGTCTTCATAAGCGTAAATGTTTTACAAATACAAAATGTAACTAAATATTTTTCAAAATTAATCATTAAACCAAACGTTTTAGAAGTCTGAATTTATTTTCGAATACGCAACTATCGCGGATGAAAGCTGGCAAATGAAACGGCTGGTTGACGATGAAGTGATCGCACCGACTTTGCGACAAAATACCAACTTGGAGGGAACCAGTCGCAGAGGCGCTGCAACAGCGTGACTGCGATTTAGATCGCGCATTTACTGGAAATCGCATCGATTTTGGACGAGAATCGCAGCATGTGAAACAGCCTTTAGATTTCCTAACCCTCGCCCTCCCTTCCCCCCTCTATGTTGACAGTTGACCGTGAAGTGAGGAGTGCACTCGACCACCATGCCCAGACAAGTAAACCAAAGAAAGTACCGTTCGTACCCTTGAAGATGATGCTCTTAACCTCGCGCTGGGCGCTTTTCAGTTGTGCCTCAAAACAGTGCTAGAATAAAGTAGCTCACGTGAAAGACAAAGAGAATACGAACCCCTCGCCCGAGGCTACATCGTCTGTTACGCGAGTTGTGAACCCGCGAATCGAGGGGGTACCGACCCGCGTTTGATGTCTGTGCAGGTGACGTCGAAAAGTTTGGATCTGAAATGGTGTAAAAGACAAAAACTAATAAACACGAAGAGCTTTCTCCTGCCCGGGAGAAGAAGAACAAGACGGTAGAAGGTGACGGAGAGACTAGTCAACGTTGTCTTAATTAATAATTATCTTTCTTATATGTGTAGATGCCTTGGCCGTTCTTCTAGTGGTTCGATTGACCGGTCATACTCTAAATAGTGTTTCCTTTTCGGCTATTCTACCCTTCCTGATGTTTCCTATTTCGTTGAACTTGCTTTCCTTATGCTGTTGAATGTTCTGCTCGTACTGTTCCAGTTATTGTATTATGCTAATATTTCTTAAAAAAGTAACGAGTAATAAAAGAAATCCGTTACCACTATTTTGTAACGAAATTACATTACAAATTACTGCCGAAAAAAAGTAAGGTGGCAATTTCAAAATCACTAAAAAAATAACAGATTACAAGTAATTCGTTTTTTCTGACGGATTACTTCCCAAGTTTGGTCTCAAATTGTGTTTCTCCCTTCCTTTTCGTTGTGTTTGTTCCTTCCTCTTCCCTTGTCTCGGGGTTTTTGAAGTATGAACGTTCACCAGCTAGCCTGCGCCACAACCCTTATTTGTGTATTACCTACCTAATTATTTTTATTTGGATGATTGCAATAAACCACTCAGTTTCAACAAATCATGACTGGAATCCCTATTGAAAATTCCATCAAGCTACGTAATTTGGGACACTGACTGCCAGTCAGCAGAGTTGGTGGAACGTGATGGACCATCAGACGTCATCTGATGGTCCATCAGATGACGTCTGACTGCCACTGTTGCGCTTTGAGGCGCTCTTTCGCTAGGTACTCGTTGAGGACATTGAGGTCGAGAAAGAATAACAGCACAACCGGCTCGTGTTAAACGGTTTATCCGACTGCTCGTTCGCTCGCGCTCGCGATTCCCCATCCCCCTCGTCTTCTTTTAGCTCCAGGCTAAATGTCTCGTGTCAGTGGTGTTCATTGTTAGTTTTTCAACATCCTTCCCCCGCTCACGAAGTGAGGAAATTGGGGATAAGATTTACAAAGTTTCCAAAGGGTAGAGCAGCTGCACTGGCCGTCGGATTACACAACCAGACGGCAGCTTAACAGCACACGCCCTTACATTTCCATCTCTTCCTGGAAAAACTTCAACGACACGTACCAAGGTCCAAAGATGTCTTGGAGTGATACGGTCATGCAACAGTACTACATCACCAACGTTCGGTGCACGGCTGCTGAGCGGTGGTGCAAGGTGGGCCGAACGAAGCTCTAGTAGGTATTCTTTCTTCCAACGTACCCATAAGTTGTTCATGAGCCTCTGCCTATATTTCCACCGGCGTGTTAGTGAATCTCTCGATGACGCGTGGGTTGGCTCCGCCTCTGGAAGAGTTATCAATCGCCTTCCTATGAGTAGGTGAGCGGGGGTCTAGACCGCTGGTTCACTATTATCGGCATGAAGGTAGGTGAGTGGCCGAGAGTTCAGCGCTGCCTCGATGTCAGTCAGTACCGTCGTTAGTTCTTCAAACGACAAGCTCTGCCGTCCAAGAATTTTCCGGAGGCACGTTTTCACCGACCTCACCATCCTCTCCCACCAGCCTCCCCACCAGGCTGCCCGTTCTACAATGAACTTCCAGGTGATTCGGTTAACGCTGCAGAAGTCTTGAGATTCTGCAGTGCGAATAGCCTCCCACAAGGCCGGCAGGTCCTTCGCTGCTCTCTTGAATGTCAGCGCATTGTCGCTATAAATGGTGCTTGGGAGACCTCTTCGTGACACAAAGCGTCGCAGGGCCAAAAGAAATGGCGCCGTGGCCGCGGTGGATACCAGCTCGAGGTGTAGTGCCCGGGTGGTCGCGCAAGTGAATAAGGCAACGTAGGCCTTAACGCACTGCCTTGCTGAGTTGACCAACAGTGGCCCCGCGAAGTCGATTCCCACGACTTGAAAGGGTTGACTCTCTTCCACTCTGTCCCGTGGCAGCGGAGCTACGGGGGCTGTGGCCGGTTTTGCTTGGAATCGTCGACAGATGCGACATTCCGCGATGATCTTCTTCACGGCTCGTCGTGAACTTAAGAGCCAAAATCTGTCACGAATTTCTGTCAGAGTGGCCTGCAAGCCTCCATGTAATACTCTGAGGTGAGCATTCATGACAAGCAACTTGGTGAAAGGGTGATCTCCTAACAGAAGAGTAGGATGTCTCACCTCCTCCGAGGCTGTGGATTGGTGAAGTCTTCCTCGAATACGCAAGGTTCCTGTGTCGTCAAGAAAGGGCTGCAGATCGGTGATTCTCGATCCTTTTGAGATACTTCCGGCTTGAACCAGCTCCTGGATCTCTCTGCCGAAGCATTCTCGTTGGACATTCTTGATCCAGAAAGCTTCTGCATCTCTAATATCATCTGCCGTTAGGGGCAGTTCAGGTGACTTGTTCTGTCGACGACAACCTTGAACAAATCGTTTTATCCACGCTGTGACACGCAGCATCTTGGTATAGCTGCTGAAATTCTCCAATGTCAAGAGTGCGGTTGGTGCACTCACAGTGGTCAGCAGTATTTCCCCGACCTGTTGTCGTCTCTCCCCATCAATTCCGTTGAGGTTTTCATCTTCTGAGGTACTGCCAATTGGCCAGTTTCCTTCTTCTCGGAAAGCCACTCAGGCCCAGACCACCATAACTGATACGCAGTTAGCTGCATTACCGTCTTTCCTCTAGTTAGGGCGTCTGCTGGGTTCGCGCTGCCCGGGCAGTGGTGCCAATTAGAGGGATCGCTTAGTGCTTGTATTTCTGTCACTCGGTTGCCGACGAAAGGTTTCCATGCAGTTGCTGATCCTTTAATCCAACCGAGGGTTATCATTGAATCTGTCCAGTACCGTAGCGTAACTACGACACCAAACAAACAGTACACAGATATTTAGCCATGCGTGCTCCCAAGAGGGCTCCCATCAGTTCTAGTCGTGGGAGGGTCAGCGTCTTAAGCGGGGCAACTCTGGACTTGGCAAACACCAGAGTGACGCTGACATTTTCTTTTCTGTCCACGGCGCGAAGATAGGCACAGGCACCATAAGCCTGAGGGCTGGCGTCTGTGAAAACGTGAAGCTCCAGCTTGCTCTCACCATCCGCATTCTGTAAGTGTCTCGGAGCCATGATGCGTTGCAAGTCCTTTAACTCGGCGCACCACGTTGTCCACTCTTGCCGTAGTGCTTCTGGTAGTTCTTCATCCCATCCCAGACCATGTTGCCATATACGTTGAAACAAAATCTTTACTCGTATGACGTAAGGTGAGAGGAATCCTAGGGGATCGAAGATCCTAGCAGAGGCTCTGAGGACGAAGCGTTTTGTAGTCATGTTTGTCGAGAGAATCTCCAAGAGATGGTCACTAGAGAACGTGAAGGAATCTGTGGTTTTGTCCCACACCAGTCCCAGTACCTTTGTGACTTCGTGGGACTTGATTGACGTGATCTGAGGTGAACTATCGACGTTCCCCTCCTTTTGATTGTATAGGTTCTGCAGTTGGCTGGAATTGGTATTCCATTTGCGAAGTTCCAAGCCGGCCTCTCTGAGCAATGTCTGTGCTCCATCAGCGAGTCTTCGGGCTTCTTCGGTGCTTGCGGCTCCAATCAGTAGGTCGTCCACGTAAAATGAGTCCAGCAAAAGAGCCGCGATGTCTTTGTTTGAATCACTCACGTTCTTTAAGTGATGACGAATTGTCGCTCCAAGTAGGAATGGACTGGCAGTTGTTCCAAAAGGAACTCGCGTCATGCGCCACTCTTTGATATCGGGCAGCGGCTCGCCTGGTCTGGGAGTCTTCTCAAACCAAAGAAACCGGAGAGCATCTCTGTCATACTCTGCAATTTCTATCTGCAAGAAGGCCCTTTGGATGTCAGCTGTGAGAACCACCTTTTGCATACGAAATTGGAGAAGCACCGGCAAAAGTTCTGTGTTAATGGTAGGCCCTTTCTCAAGATGGTCGTTGAGAGATCCGGTGTTTGGCGCGTGTGATGAAGCGTCGAACACCACTCGAATTCTTGTCGATTCCGAGTTCGCTCGAATCACCGCTCGATGAGGCATATAATAAACGCGTCCATCACATGGGGACTTTTCGTTCACCTCTTCCGCGTGTCCGTCCTCAAAGTAATTGCGTATCGCTTTGTCATAGAGTGCGATGGAGTCATCGTGCTTGAGATGTTGGATCAGGCTGCGGAGTCTAGACCTGGCAGTGATGTAATTGTTTCCAAGTGTTGTTGCTGCCTCCTTCGGTAGAGCGACTTCGTAGCGGCCATTCTTCCAACTTATTTTCTCTGTGAATTGTTCGAGTACCGTACTATCTTGCTCTTTCGTACTGGTCGGTTCATCCCTGATTCCAATGGCCTCCAGCTCCCAGAAGTTTCTTAACGCTGCCCCGTCGTCCTCGGCGGTCAATGCCACTCCTAACACGCATACCATCAAGTTCGCGGTAGTATTCGACAAGACTCTCACGGTGCCTGTTGGACCCTGAAAGGTCCATCCTAGGCTAGTTGAAATGGCCACCAGGCCGGGGATGGATGATGAGCGGCGTGTTTCGCCAGTCAACAATCTCCACATTTGGTCAGCGCCAATGAGCAGGCTTATGCCTTCCTCTGCTTGGACGGAGGGAAACGTCAACTCGTCAGCGATGGACCCCGTGATCGCTTTAAGGAACGAATGTTCGACGGGTGTTTCGATGAGATCTTGGCAGATAAATGGGACGACAACGGCTTCTAAAACATACTCCGTCATCGCATACTGGCCTCGAAGTCGTAGTCTGACCAGTGTGAAGTTCTGTTTTATCACGTCCGAGCCGCTGTTGGCAAAGGTGTTAAGCTTCATGCTTCGTTGGCCTATAATTTTCAAGTTAAGTTTCCTTGCCAAGTCTTCTCTGATGAACGTCTTCTGGCTTCCACCATCGATAATACCGCGGATATATGCGCAGCTCTCATCACTCACGGCCCAGCTCCTGAAAGTTTGCAGTAGAACGCTCGATGCTCGGTGAGGCGTCGTATTACTGGTGGTGAGTATATTGGCGGTCTCTTCCGAAACTGGTCTTGTTGTCTGCCAAGCAGGATTGCACATTGACGAGACATGTCGTCCCCTGCATCCAGAACATCTCGCTTGGCTGCGGCAGTCTTTGGACCGATGCCCTCGTTTGGTGCAGCGAAAACATCTCATGTCTTGCGCTAATCTTCCTTTCTTTTCATCAAGTGCGATGTCAGCAGTACAAGCGCCGGTACTGTGACTCTGCTGGTTGCAAAAAAAGCAGTAGTTGTCTGTCCCGCTGGTTTGTAACGCGAACGTTGATGGTGGATAAACAGTTTGTATCGGTTTAGGAGCTATCCTCGGCACACTCGCTGGTCTTTTCTCGAGCGGTGCTGATCGTTCTCTGCTCTCGATTTCCACGCGAAGAAACCGCAAAAGTTTCGCCAGCTCCTCACCGGCATCCGTTGTCGATGCAGCGACGTTGACTGCTCCATCGCCAGACGTGCTAGCCCCCTCCTCTCTGCCGGCGGAAACTACAAGTGGTATTCCGTAGCTTTTGTGTCAATGGTAATCCACAACGATGTCCGTTGGAAGACTGGACAGGAGTATGTCCACCATCATTGTGGCGTACGTCGCGCTTGAAACATCCAAGGAGCGCAAACCGCGAATGTTTGTCTGGACGTGATCGTACACATTGCGCAGTCCTTGGACATCACGCACTGACTTTACCATTGGAAGGTTTCGAAGCCGTTCCAGATATTCCCGCTGAATGTTTTGCTTGTCGCCAAAGCGTTCAGTAAGTATCTCTAGTGCATCTCTGTAGCACGCTGCCGTAGCCTGCGGCCCGGAAACGGCACTGGCGGCAGGCCCATTCAGAAGCGACCGCAGGTACTGGAATTTTTCTCCATCAGAGAGCTTGGTGTTCCGATGTATTGAGGCGTCGAACTGCTCCCGGAAGGGTTGCCACTGCATGAGTTTCCCTTGATAGTGTAGAAGTTGCAGTTTGGGGAGCTTCACTCCCGTAGCTTGGGATGGGTGGCCCCTGTCGCCGTCGGCTCCCGTAGCGGATGTGGTTGGCGTTGCCTGCAACCGCGCGATCTTGTTGCGCAGTTCGCTGAGGGTCCTAGCCACTTCGTCATCATATTCTGCGACAGTGATGTAGTCTGTCTCCAGGTCACTATCGCTGATGTGTGGTTCGATCTCCTCGTTGACTTTACGGAGTTCCTCGTTGCTGGTTACCAGTCTGTCTCTCAGGTTCTCGAGAGAAGAGGCATCAACGGCGACGGACTGGAGCATGGTCGTTATCTCGTTGATTATCTTCGTATTCTGACTGCGTCGGACTTTACGCTTGGTCTTGAGCCGATCCATTTTCAGGCTGATTCCTCAAGTCCAAGTCCCGGGTTTCGGCACCAAATAATTGTTGCGCTTTGAGGCGCTCTTTCGCTAGGTACTCGTTGAGGACATTGAGGTCGAGAAAGAATAACAGCTCAACCGGCTTGTGTTAAACGGTTTATCCGACTGCTCGTTCGCTCGCGCTCGCGATTCCCCCCCCCCCCCCCCCCCCGTCTTCTTTTAGCTCCAGGCTAAATGTCTCGTGTCAGTGGTGTTCATTGTTAGTTTTTCAACAGCCACTGCCAAGGGAATTTAATCAACAAGGGCAGCATTTATATAAGAGTAAAGCTATACGCACTCATAAATATCGCCAAATGCCTCGATAAAACAAAATGGTTGACAAAAAAAAAAAAAAAAAAGCAGCACCACCGCGCATCGAACCCGCGACCACATGCGTACAAATCGGACACCATAACCGTTATGCTACACAACTTTTTTTTTTTCTTAATTTATTTATTGTAAACGGACGGCTATTTACATGGGTAAAAAAAAAACTGCACAGAACAAATTCAGAGCGTCTCAGTAGTAGGGCAACCTAGCACATTCATAACTCCCAACATCCGAACTCTGGCATTTGCAGCCGTGTACGTAGATAAGGGAACTTGGATGGCCTCCACGCCTAACCGTTTTTAGCGATGTGCAATCGCGACTTCCACACCGTCCAGCACTCTAGGTCAGGCTGTAGCGTGGCCTCTAGCAGAGAGTCAACATACATGAAGCCGTCAATGAAGTGGCGCCATGCCGGCTTGCCCCCCTCCACCACATGCAAATGATCGGTCCTCGACCTCCATAGTGCCTGCAGCCCAAGCAGGGCAAGGACTTCCCAGGCTCTGCTGTTCGGACCTGACCCGAACTCTAAGAATTTCACTTTTTTCCAGGTCATATACATGTCTATCCGCAGCACAGCTCTAAGTTCGGCCCAAACCGCTATGCTACACAACCGTTATAGAAACTCGATTTCACTTTTAGTTTTATACGAAACGGTTTGGCTGCAAATGCAGTTAAGCCGTCAGCATGTTATGCAAAGCACTCGTACATCACTCGCCGTACTTCAGTTCTACTGACCTGCCATGTAGAGTACTTTCGCGTCGTAGAACGATCCTTTTGTTCGCGCATCGCCAGCCCAGTAGACCTGGTACACCCTGTCGTCTTCAACTACACCGCTAAAGTCCCTTACATCGTCGGAACTCACAACAGGCTGGGTCTTGTCGGGTAGAAATTCTACTAAAACATAAGACATTGTAGAGCCCGGGCAGGATCGACAGGTTGGAGCGAGCGGGCAAGCAAAACGAGTCGAGAGCGATCGTTCATGAAAGCTCGGCGAAGCCTCTATGGGCGAAGCGAAGTGCGAAGTGTCGTGTTCGGCGCTTCGGCGGGCTTCTGATCAAGGTTGTCGGTCGGTTGCGTGTCATATCTCTAACGTCAGCGGTTTTATGGGCTCACGTCCCAAAACCGTTTTCTCCTGCATAGATTACTTTTCGTATTCATAGATTTGACGAAATAGCGGTATACGAACGAACTGTACGTCCTTTGACCGCACGTCTGTCTGCACGTCAAAGCTTTCTGACGTACAGTCAGAGACAATCGATGTACAGTCAGAATCACCACCAAGACATCCTGATGGCATTTCGCGGCGGCCGACTGCCACCAGGAAAACATCAGAAAGCCGGCAAGCGGGGTCTGACTGGAGTTTGACTGTCGGTCAGAGTAACTTAATGGCCAATCAGACATGCTTGACGTACAGTCAGGCACAGTCAGCGGTCCACTAGAAAACATTGACTGCCAAACAGGGTTACATTGATGGATTTTTCCCTCGGGATGTTGATTGGTCTGAGTCGACAACGATGTCATTACTTATAAGGAGTTCTCATAAAATGCATAAAAGGAATGCATTCTCCTAAAGTTTCAAAATATAGAGTTTCATTGCGTGACTTCTCCCTGAACAAGAAATATACAATTGGTAGCTCTTGGAAGGAGGTACACAATTTTACGAGGATAAAAATAATTACAATTACTCATTTCCACTTCTGTATGTGTACTGTAACGAGTACTTTATCGGCGTTCTCTTTTTCAAAACCTTGAAAATGTCACACGGCAAATGGTCACCTTCAAAATTTTTTCTCAAATTATACGGGCATCATTTCACCAGTTGCATAGCAATCATTTCGACCCCTTGCAAAGAGAGTACCAATACACATCATTGCATCGCGCCACTCGTTCGGCAGTATATGAGCAAACGTGATGCTGGTCGGCTCATATAAATCTTTATGCATTTAGTCCTACAACAAATCATTATTTTGCATAATTTTGATAGCTTAGACAGATCTCGCCACATATTATTTATAAACTGTCAAAACAGCCCAAGTCTTGAGAGGAGAAACCTTAATTCGGTACCTAAATCAACACACAAACGACGAAAACACAATCCCGACGTTATAATAACGTATTGATGTCAATTCACTAAGCAAACTATGGAAGCCTGTAAATTTGGAGAAGCAAGAATTATTGTACAAATAATGCGTCCTTTTCATTCGATGTCCCATGTACCGGGGATCGACTGGGCTACACCGGGGTCGCTACATGAAGTGAAAGTCAACATCAGA
Organism: Ixodes scapularis; assembly: GCF_016920785.2. NCBI lineage: Eukaryota > Metazoa > Arthropoda > Arachnida > Ixodida > Ixodidae > Ixodes > Ixodes scapularis. Next base: position 89,464,202 of record NW_024609880.1, read on the forward strand.
GTTTACTTCCAATATTCACTCGTATTCATAAAAAATAATGCACGTGGGGTCAAAGTTTAAAAAGACTCAACTCAGAAACTAAGTTACGCATCCCAACGGTGATGAATTATATGCACCACTAGCAGCTCTACCGTTCGTAATAAGGTGTCCCAAGTCACCAGGCTCGACCTAAAATGGAACGTAAAATTTGACGCCTGCACGTAGCAATCTAAACTTTTCGTCAAAGGTGTATTTAATTTAATTAAACTTGAGGAAGAAAACGAGAAAGCGTTGCCCCCTTGGTGTAAAAAAAAGGGGAAAACAAAAATAGCCAAGGTCAACGGCGCGGTGACGCAGACAACGAAGTCGAGTAGCAAGGGTGTAGCGCCATCCATCAATACAAGCGCGAAACGCGCCCCGCGCTCAGCGTTTGTATTGATAGACGACGCTACCTCCTTATTTTGGCTTGCATTAAAACAAATATCGAAAGTGCCTGCGTCGACCGTTGTCTAATAATATGAACATAAACGTTTTCTAATGTACCTTTGGCTTAAAAATAAATGCGGACACTGATAGCAAAGCATGAAGTAACAAAAATAAAAGAAAACGCGGTTGCATAACGACAGAGCCGACGGCGCTTTTACTTCCGACGGATTTCGTCTGCGTGTCGTCTACTTTCGTTCGCTGATCGGTTACAAGCTAGAACCTCCTGCGCTGCTCCGTCGCCGCTCCCAAACGAAAGGAAGCCAACGACACACAGACGAAATCCGCCGGCAGCAAAGCTCCGTCGGCGCCGTCATTATGCAACCGCATTTTGATCTCTTTTTCTACTTTAAGTTCTGCTATCACTGTCCGTATTGGAGCAAGGAGGTCGCGCCACCTATCAATAAGTGCGCCAAACCCGTCCCGCCACTCGACGTGGTCCTCTGCGTCGCCACGCACCGTTGACCCTGTCAAGATTTTGGTTCTATTTTTACAGAAAGGGAGCTACATTTTGTAATTTTACAAGAAAAAACCGACCCGTGAAATACATCTTCGACGAAAAGTTTAGATTGCTAAATTCAGGCGTCGATTTTTACGGTCAATGTTAGATTGAGCCTGGTAGCTTGGGACCCCCTGTAGCTTAATCTAGATGATAAAATTTAATCAAATAAAATTATGAATTAATATATTAAACCAACTTTTTATTATTTTTGTTTTGTTGGATGTCATGAGCCGCCCCGGGTTTAGTAAGACCTATTTCGTGTGCACCCACTGAGACACGTTACTGACCTACGTTACCTTAAAATAAAAGTAACGCGTTATCGTTAACGATCAGAAGTAACGCCCGTTACTTTTGCGTTACTTTTTATTTATAAATTGAGGGTAGCAGCGTTATTATGGCGAGAGACTTTTTGTTTTTTTTTCTCTAAAAATCGCGTCTTTTTGCGCGCGAAATAGACAGGCAATGTTTTAAAGGTATGTGAAATCTGTGCAGTAATTAGTCACTCGGCGCATATACTTTGTTTCAGCTTAATTCTCGTCCCAGCCGACGCTACGAGCTAATGGGACCAATCAAGCAGCGTCAAAAGTGCAAGTCACTAAGCCTCTTTCTATACGACTAGTTCAGCGATGATAAAAGAAAACGTACAGAAACACGAAGAACACCATGATGGTGCCCTTCTGACTCCGTCTTGTGTAGTAACGTATAAAAACGAAGTTTAGAAAGACGAAAAACATTTAAGTGTACTCTTCTCAGGTTATGGAAGAATATGTAACGAGTAAAGTAACTACGTTACCACTTACTTGAAATAAGTAGCGTAGGTACTATCGGGGAAAAATGAAATGCGAACAGAGGAGCGCGTGGCTCGCGGTACAGGCTGCGCCGCCTGGAAGTGAGCCTAGGAGCGAGGGCGCGTGGCCTACTTCGATGTGTTCACGCCCCTCCCACTGCGCTCCCCAAGCTTCAGCAGTGCGCCTCTTCGTGCGCTGAAAGCTATCACCACTATCTTTGCTGGCTCAGCGCGTGCGGTGCAAAAAAGCTCGCCGCACTCACCGAGCAGGCAAAGATAGCGGTGTCAGCTTCCAGCGCACTGAGAGGCGCACTGCCGAAGCATTGAGAGCGCAGAGGGAAGGCCGTGAACACGTCGGAGTAGGCCACGCACCCTCGCTCCTAGGCTCACTTCCAGGCGGCGCAGCCTGTACCGCGAGCCACGCGCTCCTCTGTTCGCATTTCATTTTTCCCCGATAGTACGTTACCCTTTATCGTTTTGAAAAAGTAACGAGTACGTTACACTGGAAAAAACAATTTCGCCCCATTTTCCAGCAACAAGTTGTGGTTTAATATTGCCGATATTGTTTTCCGTTATCGACAAACTTGACCATGTGTTAGGACAAGGCATATAGTTTCGTAAAATTATAGAACGTCTCTAGCTCACATTATGGACAGTTATTCGTTTTTTCTTAACAGCAAAACTTGCGGCTTCAATATTTCTGGTGTGATATTCCGTTATCTAAAAACCGCGACGTCCGTAACAACAAGGTCTATATTTCGTTAAATGACGAAACGTCTGCAAACCACATCTTAGACGTATATCCGTGGGAAATATGGGGGCTGTCCGCACTAAATAAGGAAACACTACAACTTTCCGCCTTTTATGAAGCCATATCTCCAAGCCATCTGTAGCAATCCTACACCTCCGATACATCAGGTGACTCACGTGGCAGAGCTCGAGCTCTGCCAGGGTGTCACCTGACGTATCGGTGGTGCAGGAGTAGTGCGGATGGCTCGTAGCTATGGCCTTCAAAAACACAGAAAGGTAGAGTGCTTCGATATTTAGTGCAGAAAGCTTCCATGCTCAAGCAAGCCGAGGTCACGTGAAGCTTTGGGGTAGAGATTGGTAGGAAGAGTTCATAGCTACGTCATTCAATATATGAAACTGTATAATTATTCATCCTTGGACAAAACAAACAATAGTTCATGGTTTGCACACAAAAAAGAGCAGACAATCTGTTCTACACATTGCCAGGATTTTGTTTGTGTGAGATCAGCTGATCCTATATATAAAAAAAGTGAAAGCCGTTTACAACTTCCTGTAACGCCGAATTGGAGCGCAGATCTTGAGGAAGAGGAGGCAAGGGTACTGAGGAAAGGGTAGACCCCTCCTCCTCCTCTTTCTTCTCCTCCTCCTTCCCTCATTCTTGAATATGCTCCGGTGGGGTCACCTGACCTCGGTGGAGGGGGTCAAATGACCTCGGGGAGGGGGTCACGTGATCTTGGAGGGGGGGGGGGTCACGTGACTTGAGGAGACTTAAGGGGGTCACGTGACCTTTGGAGTCCTTTGGTCACGTGACCTTAAGGTCACATGACCTTTGGGGTCACGTGACCTTAGCGTGAGCTTGGTGAGTCACGTGACTTTGGGGTGACCTTAGAGGGATCACGTGACCTCGCGTTTACGCCGACGGCGACGCCGACGCCGCTCAAGCCGGAAACGGGCGCCTAAGAGCTGCCCTCTAAAACTGAAAAAATTAGCAGATTAAAAAGTTTCGCCACAATACCTTTATTAGAAGAAGACAGGCTTTAAGTTGCTGTAAGTTTGGAGAAATTTTACATCATTCTTGCCCTTGTGCTGGTTGTTTACATGCCCCTTCATTCTTGTGCTTAGTTATCCTTGAATTAAAAACCTCTTGGGTATCTTTAGGTGACTGAATGAATTATCCTGGTCAGGCCAAGCCAGGACTCCCGTCCACGAAAAGCAGGGGCTGAAGCGGTATACTGCCTTGCCCGGGGGGCCCTGAAGGGTCCAAACGTACCCCGGGCTCAGCTCAACCCCTAGAAACACCTCTTTTCCAGACACGGGTTAAGCCACGCACAAAGAGGCGTACACTGTAAATGAAAACCGTAAGTTAACAGCCTTTTTCAAAACTGGAAAGCGCAGTGAGAGTCGCGCACGGGCAAATCGCCGTAGAGGCGATTTGCCCGTGTGCAGTTACGTGGCGAGTGTCACGAGTAAAAACACGTAACACTCGCCACATTTGCTCTAGGGGAAGCTTTCTTGTTGGCAGATGTCTCATGTTAAGTGCCATTCTTGCGAATGCGAAAATCTCTTTTGAACGGCGGAGGGAAACCCACCCGAAGGCCGGCGCACTCAGCTCGCGGACGAAGACATCCGAGCGAGGAGCGACCGTCCGTCACGTGATGTTTACTTCCCGGTCCGTACGCTCGCTCGCACGTGAAGCACCACAGCCGGTGAGAGCGGCAACTCTCTTCGTTGTCGCCGCGATCATCTGTCACCATTCAACCGCACTAAAAAGGTAAGCTAGCTCATTTTCGCATGCGCCTTGCGAGGTAACCGAAGTACAGAAGGAATCAAAGACGTGTAACTTAACGCAATAGCACGGGCTGAGTCAGAAAACGCGCTAAATTATTTTGCTTGAGCTTCCCGACTCAGTTGCACGAGGGAAACCTATCCACGCATCCGACTCGACTCGATGGACGTGTGCAGGTACGGGGCTCTTCGCCATTGGTGTTTGGTTTGCTCTGGGCTGAGGAGGCTCTCCCGAACTCTTTCTGTTCGTCACTTTTTTGCTTGCGGGCGCCGTCACTTTTTCGCTTTCGGGCGCGGTAAGAACCGGAGAAATCCGATTTTAACATGAATTACTGAACCGCGCTCGTTGAATAATTAATAAGTGTTCTCGAGTACTGAATTTAAGAAGGCATGTCGTGTTTTCTCTAGTTTACACACTGATGTTTAGGGCAATTGCTGAATCGCGTATCCCCGCTTGATCGCTGCAGCCCGAGTGCAGCCCGAGTGTGGCCGCACTCGGGCTGCCAAAAACGTCATTCGCCAAAAACGTTTTCTAAACCCTGTGTAAGCCAGGATACTTGCCGTTGAGAAGACGTGACAATTTTTACGGAAGCTTAGTGCCGCAGAAAAAAGGCACAACTCGTCGAAAGCAAGTTTCGCCGGTCTCGCGGCGTGTTCAAAGCTTCCTTCGCAGGCTTGAATGCCGGTCAAGAATCGACACCGTGTGAATGTGTCTTGCGAAGGCAGTGTGACGCCGTTGTGCGCCGATGGCTGGTGTGGCTGAGACAAAGGATTTCTTGCGTCAGCTGGGCCATGAACGAGCATCCACGGTCTGAGATCAAAACTTCGGGAGCGCCGTGCCGGAGGACGATGGACTCAATAAAGAACTTGGCGACTTCCACTGCAGTCCCTACAGGAAGGGCTTTCGTTTCGGCGTACCGTGTGAGATAATCTGTGGCGACAATAATCCATCTGTTTCCTTGCGTCGATGGTGGGAAAGGACCAAGTAGATCCATTCCTATCTGCTGGAACGGTACGGTCGGGGGAGCGATCGGATGCAGGAGACCTGCCGGCTTCGTCGGCGGTTTCTTGCGTCGCTGGCACTCGTGGCAGGACCGTGTGTAGAAGTGAACGGCCTTCGGCAGCTTGGGCCAGTATAACCTTTCACGAATTCGGGCCAGCGTACGACTGTAACCAAGGTGTCCGGACGTCAGATGGTCGTGGCAGGCTTGGAAGATCTCCGCTCTAAGGTCGGTAGGGACTACCAGCAGCCATGGTGTGCTGTTGTCTCCGAAGTTCTCCTTGTGAAGTACACCTTGTCGGAGGACGCAAGTCGGCAGGGCTCTCGAGAAGACACAGGGGGCAGTACCCCCTCGTCCTTCGAGGTGCTCGATTAGCGCGCACAACTCAGGATCGTCTCTTTGACGTCGTGCCATGTCGTCGGTGTTCACTGCACCTAGGAAGCACTCGTCATCGTCGTTGCTGCTGCCGGAAGGTGTTTCGACGGGGGCTCTGGACAGGCAGTCGGCGTCGCTGTGCTTGCGGCCTGATTTGTAGACCACAGTTATGTTGAACTCTTGTAGTCGTAGACTCCATCGAGCGAGCCGTCCTGACGGGTCCTTGAGGTTCGCAAGCCAGCAAAGCGAGTGGTGGTCCGTGACTACACGGAACGGGCTCCCGTACAAATACGGACGAAAGTTCGTGATTGCCCAGCCCTGCTGGAAATGGGCGATGTGAAATGAGGCCAAAATTCACATTGAACCAATGTGCAACTGTAGGTCCAGACACATTGAGCAATATGCATTTATGAAACAAAAACCTATGTGCACCAATTGGTAATCCTTTAGGGAATTCACATTGAGCTGAATTGGTAATCCTTTAGGGAATTCACATTGGGCTGATTTCATTTATGAAACAAAAACCAATGAGCAGCAATTGGCAACAGGTACCCCAGTGCACATTGCATTGAGGGTATTTATGGGGCAAAAACCAATGAGCAGCAATTGGCAACAGGTGCTCCTGTGCACATTGGGTTGATGGTATTTATGGGGCAAAAACTAATGAGTGGCTATTGGCAACAGGCCCCCCTGTGCACATTGGATTGATGGTATTTATGGGGCAAAAACCAATAAGCGGCAATTGACGACAGGCACCCCTGTGCACATTGGGTTGATGGCGTTTAGGGGGCGAAAACCAATGAGCGGTAATTGACGACAGGTGCCCCGGTGCACATTGGTTTGATGGTACCCAGTCAACCAGCAACCGTCTATTAAACATCCGAGAGAAAACCAATGAGCGGTAATTGACGACAGGTACCCCGGTGCACATTGGTTTGATGGTACCCAGTCAACCAGCAACCGTCTATTAAACATCCGAGAGATGTGTTGTTCAGACATTTAACATATCCAGTGGATATCTGCTACGATTCATCCAACATTAAAAGTATCTACTGTGCAGTGCAAAATGGTTCCCCAGAAAACGTACCACTAACGCAATCTGGTTGATGCAGCTGGACATTCAGGACCATTGTATGATGTTCAGCCTGATCCTGTGGATGTACCATGTACATACCTCAGAAATATTACCTTTCCTGGTATAGAGACCAGCCCTATGCCAGGAGGGCAAGGAAATGCCTAAGCAGCCTTCATTTTATGCTAGCATATAGCGTGTAAACTGTCCTACAGAAAAATTTAAACGGATAAGAGTCCAATTTTTTACAAAACAAGAGCTCAGAGGGCAGATTTGCTGTATGGCCCGTGCATGCTCTCAATGTATACCCAAATGGTGCATTACAGATGTATAATGTAGCAATCAGGCCCGCAGCAGACATTCTTTATATTGAAGTTTTTTTTTCACCATCAAGCTCAGAAGCTTTACCACAGGATCAATGCAGACGACACTGACAAGGAAGGCGACACTACTGATGCTGACTCGTTTTAGTGAGGTGGACCTCGCCACATGCGAGAGAACTGAAATACTGGACACAAACATTGTCATAAGCTATGACGAACGGCCCTCAGGAATTGACTACTGAAGTCTAAGGCTTCAGTAGTCATATGCTCTAGTGGCGAGGACACCAGAATTCCATGAGAGCTGTAGCACTGACTGCATGGCAAAAGATGCCGCTGCAGTCTTGCAGCGTAACTTTGAACGTGAGTAGCGCACTAAATTCCTGCCCAGCCTGTCAGGCATGCACATCCGTTCTGTAGAAAAAGTTGCAGTGCCAAACAAATCGCCATTAACTCTTTATTGTTACTGTTAGACAGACGAGCAGTGCTTGATGTTTTTAAAATAAAGTATAATTTTTGAACAATGCTGCATAGACAGCATGATATTTTCAAAATAAAGTATACTTACTGAACAATGCAGGATACTTTGCTTTAAAAAAATGTCTGAGAAACATAATAAAAAGCTCAGCGCATTCAAGGCCCACTTAAGGCAGTTCACATCTCTCTCTCCTGTGGTGCAGAATGTTCCTGAAAAGCAACGAAAAAATGTTACGTTAAAGATATGTGAGCAGTGGTTTACCATTCTTTGAAACAAAACTAATAAAACAGTAAAGTTCAAAGTGAAGGGACTCAAATATGCAAGAATTGGAACTGATGTAAATAAATCACAAGCATTCTATGCCTTGTTTTTAAAGCACATTCATGCTGGATGTGTGTACTGTATTGCCAACTTTTGTTTGTTAGATTTACATCAAATATCAGTGTTCTTAAAATTCGTTGTCTATGCATTCTTTTTAATCCATAATAAGGTACTATTACATAATGAAATTTTTCCTCTTAGAGAAACACTCCAAACCAAATTGTTTTTATTTAAAATTATTCAATACTGTTCACACCTGTAGTATTTGCTCTCAAATTAAACCAAAAAAGGTGTCATTGGCTTTAATATTTAAAGCATTCAAATACTCTCATATAGAAATTATGCTTTGAAGAAATTGCACACCATACTTACTGTTCTAGAAAAGTTTGATTTTTGTGCTAACATCAGCTTAATAAGACCAGCTTACCATTTGAGATGACTGATGTCAGGCAGGTGCGTGGCGAAGTTAATCCGTGACCATGGTTTCTACCTTGAAGTTTTCACATTTATGGCAGCTCTGCACTGCATCTGATAAAAGAAAGCAACAGAAGTATGACACCAACAATTCCATAAATCTGGTTCCATGTGAAGCGATCTGCACTACTGTTCCAGAGATTACTTACTTATGATGCACTCAGCAAGGTGAAGGTTCCTGAATGTCAACTTTCTCTTACGTCCTTCCCACAAACATTTTCGCCCCAACTGGTCAATCAGCAACCGCTTCGTGATCTGTCTCGTACAGGAAGCATAACCAGATCCGCAGACTTTGCTGAGCTGTCGAACATAAAAAAACATCCACATAGCAACCGCTTAGTGCAATCGTAACTATTGATTGGATGTTTATGTTTATTTTTAGTCAACCTTGGCAGGTGTTTATCGGCATCCATTTCTTCATTAAATGTGCTGCAAAAATATTCCAAAAGCCGGGAATCATAATGATAAAAAAGCTGCACCGACTTTACTCAACAAGATTAACAATTTAATCAAACGTTTCGTCTCCCATCTGGGAAACATTGTCGGTGAAACCTTGAAGCAGGAATGAGCGAAAGAAACTTCAACAGTCCTATTTAAGCAAGTCCGCGTACACATCGGGGAGGGGGCCGCGGTTCGAGTTGCAAGCTGATGAGTCACTTCGGATGAACCATGATTCTACGAACCTGCTTGGACCCCACCTTTGTTCACGCGCCAGAGTGGACGCATTCTCAAAGTCGAAACTGTGTCCCGTATTCCAACAATGGTCTACGAGTTCCGTCTTCGCTCTTGTCGCATGCGTGGCCTTTGCCATGTCCCTTTTGTGACTTTCATTTAGCTTTAAACAGCATTGAATCATCAATCCAATTCACACATGAAGTTGAACAGAACGGTGCAAAGCCTTTTCTGTATGTTCATGTGTGTTCCGAAATAGTACCGGTCGCTTATATACAACAGTGTACCGCAAAGCTGTGATACAGGCAACCTCTTAAGCTTTAACTCGCATCATTCTGTCGAACATAAAAGGGCTGTCGTAAAAAACCTACTACACCGGTCCGAACGCATTTCTTTTAATCCTCAATTGCGCGCTTCTGAGAAAAAAGTCGAATTTGGGGGATTTACGTGCTAAACCAACGACAGGCATCTGGCACGCCCCAGCAAAGGACCGAGGATTAATTTTGACTACCTGGGGATCTTTTGACGTGCAACCGAAAGCTCGGTTACACGGCGCCTGCTCCGCAATAAGCCTCCGCCACATGGGGATCTGTAGGCCAGCGCTCTCGCCTCGGAGCCACCGAGGAGGCTTGCGCGCTTCTGAGGATGCTGTTATTGTTGACCTGCTGATGAAGCGGAATTATCCGAAACGTTTTATTGATAACACGCACAAACAGATGGGACAAAGAAGTCAGGATAATGGACAACTTAGGACAGGGCAAGCAACAATACCCTATTTGAGAGGTGCTTTTGAGTCCATTCGCAGGGCCCTTGCCCCTTTGAATATCCGCACAGCTTTCAAACCCCACCATAAACTATGTGACTTCATTTCTAAACCTAAAGATTACACCCCCCCCCCCCCCCCCCCCCCCCCAGAGTCCCAGTGCGGTGTTGTGTATAAAGTGAACTGTCTAGGCTGTGACACAGCTTACATTGGGGAGACAGGCTGGAAGCGCTGCACTCGCCTAAACAAACACAGCGAAGACGGAACTCGTAGACCCTTGTTGGAATACGGGTCACAGTTTCGACTTTGAGAATGCGTCCACTCTGGCGTGTGAACAAAGGTGGGGTCCACGAAGGTTGGTGGAATCATGGTTCATCTGAAGTGACTCATCAGCTTGCAACTCCAACCGCGGCCCCCTCCCCCGATGTTTATGCGGACTTGCTTCAATAAGATTGTTGAAGTTTTTTCGCTCATTCCTGCTTGAAGGTTTCACTGATGATGTTCCCCGCATGGGAGACGAAACGCTTGATTAAATTGTTAATCTTGTTGAGTAAAGTCGGCGCAGTTTTTTTTATCATTAAATTTGCTACTAATATTTATACCTGCTCTTATTGAGGCACTTCCGACATTTAAACTGAGGAATTTTGACGTCTTTATCTCAATATGGCGATTGGATTAAAGATTATACCACTGGGCACGGGCTTGGGCTTACCCGAAAGCCCAGGCCTGGGATGGGCTCGGACTTTTGACTGTGGGCCCGGGCCGGGCTAGGGCCAGCACTTTGATTGGCCTGGTTCGGGCTCGGGCCAGCTGTAATTGACCATGATGCTGACAGAGGCCATCGTAGAAATTGGCGTCTCGGTTACCTCAGCAACATCAACTCCAGAACCACTAGACAAGTACCCATGAACGTAGGCCCACCTTAAGACAGTGGACGGCAGCGTCGTTAATCATGAGGTGAGCTTCAGGTTAATCCCAATGGCGTGATGTTTTTGCTTGTGGTGATAAATAGCGGAAATTTAAAAATAAACAGACATTGAAGCGCTCTGTGATGAATTAAAAATGGGGGACTCAAAAACATTAAAGCTAAACAATCTCAACCTAATTGATCATGAGAAACACTTTCTCTCTCGAATAATAGCTGGGAAGCGCTAACATAGCGGCAATGATGTAGTGGGGAACCTTACAGGCCTAGTAAACAATTATACACATACTGGGAAATGCCTGGCACATACTCAGGTATGAATACATGCTCAGATCTACAAAATATTTTAGGAGAAGATACAAACTGCAAATTAGTAGACTTTCTTAGAAAACACATTGACGTATCTTAATCACAGTGCTAAAACCCATAAAACACTTGATTACAATTATTTTAATTAAAAAAAGTTCTGAATATGTACATGACACCAGCAGTCATAACTGATTTAGTTCATCGCAAGCTATATTTCTCTGGCAGCAAACGAAGACAAACCTTTTAACTGTGCAGTGAATCAGAATTAATACAATACGACGAAGTTTCCGTATACCACTTTAAAATAACCACAAACAACGCTTTTCAGATCAGTATGTTTTGCTATAAAAAGCTTATTATAAAGCCATAGTCCTTACAGTATATTATAAAGCTTTTAGTCTTGCTGCATCCAGTTGTGGCTTTGCTTAGCCCTTGTGCGGTTTGAAGGTCTGCCGGTTACAATTCGCCAAGGAGGCCATCTGTGGCGGAGATAATTACCAAACCTTACCGGATGAACATTGATTCCCTTTTCTATTTGAGAACTTTCGTGTGTGAAGTCATGTTGAGCCACATGCTATTGCCAATGCACACATAGAAGACATAAACTTCAGTTCATCTTTGAAGCAGCACTATGTACAGGAAATTTACCAGCGCAATATTCGTGACTCCAGCGAAATCGACGCCGCGTAGCGGCAGCGCCGAGAAGCTCAGGAGAGGAGGTTGTCCCGACTCTGTCGCCTGCTATCGCTGCTTGGTTCTCGTAGGCAGCATAAAAACAAACATTGTTTCCAGTAATTATTTTAATGATTCCACCGGGTCCTTCCTACGCACTGAGTAGACGAACGTTTCTAGGGTCGAAAAATCGCTTTGCATTCAAATGTAACACCGATTTTACGCTGCAGTGCAGGAATTTGTGATGGTCCGCATGCTGAACAACAAAAACGACCTTCTTTCGTCCGAATTTTGCCTGAGCACCGCGCCATCTATAGTTTGCTGGAGTCGCGAATAACCTGGACTGGGATTGAAAACAGGGGTCCTATTTGTCAACGGCATGCCTCAAAATTAATTTTGTTGATGAAAAAAAAATTGTAGCAATATTTATGTGGCAAAACGCAATTTGAGTTTGGCACAAAACCGAACCGGTGTAACTAGCAGGTATCCTTCTTACCTCACTACTGTCAGAGTTAACGATTTGAATGATTCGACGTGATCCCTCACCCTCCTCCTCTTCTTCATCTCCTCTCTCTCCCCCAACGTACTAACAAACAAACGAACACGCACGCACACACACACACACATACCTCTTCTCCAAATAGACACAGACTGCGCCACGCCTTGACAGATATAATTCATTCTAACCTTAAGCCTATCAGCACAGAAAAAATGTTAAAACACATAACCTTTACCTAGTTTCTGGGCATATGAAAACAAACACACGCCACCCCTATCAGTGAAATTCCTTGTACTTGTGGCGGCATAACTAAAGAAAATCTCAAATTTAAAATACGTCTTATGAATTGCTTCGCAAGCGCGAAAATGAAATTACAATTACCTGTCTCATACAAGCTTCCACCAGCCCTCCCGGGCAGTCACTCATCTCGTCGGAGGTACTAGCACCCGCTTACTGTCACTGGGTTTCCGCGTCACTCTGCGATCCTGAAACAACCGGCGCCGAGAGTTACTCCCACATATTGTGCTTAAAGCTGCAATTTTTAACTTAAAGGAGATGGTCACTAGACTGGGCACAACGCGTGTGGAGACTAGAACTTACCAAACAACTTTAGGATCCGCGCCTTGAAGAAGTCCGATTCCGTTTCGTCACAAGGCTTGACGGGCAGAAATTTGAGATGATATGTGGCTCATGGTCTTCCTCAAGACGTACGCTTGCATAATCGTTCGTAAAATTCCGGCCGCTCAACTGGTCTCGACTCTGCAACGCGCTGCAACGCGCTTCAAGCGGTTAGACTTCCCGCGAACGTTGCTTCGGCAGCTTCGGTTCTTCTTCCACGCTTCCTTGTCCTCCGGCCGGACCGTTCGGTTTATCACGTCGGACCACTTCCTGACGCAGGGGATGTATCACGTGACTATAATACTTCGTATTTTAACTCTTGTTTTTGTTTGCTGAAGTAAACGAATACTTAAAAAAATTACGTATTGACCTTAATTTAGCAAAACATTTGCATAAATTGCACTTTGAAAACTTATTTTGCTTTTATATGTCATGCGAGATGTATGATCTCTATGCATGCGGGTGACCCCACTGTTCACTCTATTGACTCCAGCTCACTCTATATTGTCACGTGGTGTAACCCGCAAGCCCGCAAGTGTGACTGATGCACTTAAGAAAATAATAAACGTTTCTGAAAATTATGGTATTTCAAATATAAATACTGAATATATATTAAACTTATAACGGAGTAATTTTTATTTGTCATTTTAATTAGAAAATTGCATTTGCTGCGGAACGACGTCGGTGCGAATTTTAAAATTTGGATTTGAGACACGTAGGGTGTCGCGCTGTGCGACCATGAACCCAAACAAAAAAATATACTTGGAGCCACTAAGTATATCCAGCTTGCCAAGGACAACGGTCCTGAGACGAAGTTGTGTCCTGAAAAATGCTACAACAGGCCAGGGACCAGAACCGACGTCGCCGACAGCAGTTTCTGTAAACTCGGTTGTCTCGGAACACGGTGAGGCAAAAACTCCCCGTGAACTAAGTAGTACCAATGAAACCAGAAGGGGTCACAGTACTGGGCCAGTTAGTGAAGACACTAGTGATAAAATTGTGAAAGTGACGGGAGAAGACCAATTTCCTGTCCAAGTTTCCGAAAAGGCTACTGCCAAAGACGAATGTAACGAGTCTGACGTACCCTGTTTCGGCTGGCCTTCATTTTAATTGGACGCAAAATGAAGGGCTTTTGAATCTCGAAAACTTCATTGCTGGAGTGTACACTCTTCCCGGCATCAAGGAAAACTACAACATTGGGAAGCCAGAAGCCAAACTAAAGGCCCAAACTGCCAACAAGCGCGTAAAATGCCTTTCAAAAAGGAACTTCCTTGCTCAACTACAAAGTGGAAAGCGCTGCCTGACAGTTACTGTGCGTGAAACAAGGTGCAATCATAATTTCGGGAAGGTCATCCTTATTTCGTGTGTGTGTGTGTGCGCGCGCATTTTATGTGTTTTTTTTAATGACTTCTATGGTGTTAATAATTATTGGATGTTATTCGGCACTACCGGCTTTTCTTTTCTGTTAATAAAAAGCATGCCCACGATAGAATGTGCACGTGATCTGCCGCCCCAGAACGAGCGCGTAGCCTCTGCTAGGGCTCGAACAGGATACGTTCACATGGCAAAATGGAAGCCTGAAGTATCGCATTTTTTCGCCAACTCCGCCAAAGTTTTAAAGTCCCGACGTCGGAAGTCGGAGAGCTTTGGACCAATCGTGAAAGATGATAATAGGATTATTGAGTCAGTGTTATTCTGTTTTTGACCCTGTTTTACTCTGATTGGCTGGGTTATGGAGCGAAATTTATACAAAAACGAGAACGTTCCACTCCGAAACCAGGTAAAACTGAATAAAACGGAGCAAAGTCTAATGTGAATACATAATCCAGTTGGTGCAATCGTTTACGCTATTACTGTTACTGAAACATCCTGGAAAACAAAAGGACAGAATACACCGCTAAAACTGCAGAGTTCCGATGATACCTGAATTTCGTGGCTTGCCTATATATAATTATTCATGAATATTGTGTATACTATGTGCACACACAATGTTCCCGTTCCCCATAGTCTTTTCTTTATGTTTTAGTGGCAGCCGCATGTTTTATAATACGAAGGAGGACAGTACGTAATCAGGAAATTCTAAAACACGTGACAAAAAAGAGTTCATATTCACTTTATTAACTGAATGTTTTATTTAATTAGTGTCTACATGGCCCAACCCAAGTTATATAGCTAAAAAAATGTTTATTTGACAGAGAGGAACCCATCGGGCACGCACTTATCTGCACGGGAAGGGGGGGGGGGGACCATGGGACCCCTTCCCCCCCCTCCTCCCAAACCTTTTATTTGGTGGGGCCTCCTTTCCCCCCTCCCCCTCATACAGTATTTTGTCATGTGCGAATAAAAATCCTGGCTGCGTGCCTGCCATCGGGTATATTTGCGGCAAAAATTATTTTCCTGTGCTCAAAACATAAAACTTTAGTATATAACAACTCTAATTTCTCCACTAAGCATACTGTTTAGCCTGATAGATGCCCACTTAATAGATTTTATGTTCTGTATTCCCAGTCGACCATTAAAAGTTCTCGATCCGAAATGCATTCCATTTCACCAATGAAGCTTTCAGTTTAACCAGTACAACTTGTTATTGATCCTATTGAAGGACCAATAGGCACTTGTATTCCGGACCAGAAAACATTCGTGTTGTTCCCATAGAAGTTTCTACTTGTCCCTTAGAAGTTCCTGCTTGTCCCACAGAAGTTCCTAATGGTACAAGAGAAGTCTGTATTGGTACGATATAACTTGTTATCGGCCCAGTAGAAATGCCCATCGGTACGATGAAATCCTATTGATCGCGTAAAAATCTCTATCGGTCCCATAGAAAATTTTTGCAAGGGTGTGCTAATTTGGCAATTGAGCATTGTCACTGCCATACTGCACCGAGTTCACTTCTCTGCAGTGCAGGGCTCTTTGCTATCTCCCGTACAATGGCTCTGCCACATAGCGCCACTGGCTGCAATGAGCGGTAATGAGCTAACTGAGTGTCGTGCACATTGAAACAATTGGCATCATGGCGCTTGCCCCCTAAAGTTGACTTTCCCTCAACCGATTCTTTGGCCTTCCCCCGTGCTGCGGCTTCTCTGCAGCATTTCTAGTTGCACCAATGTGCAAAACATCGGATTTTCTCATCGGCGCCAATTGCACATTCTTGCTCATAGGCTTTGGCTATGCATTTCAATTGGAACAGGCCTGCCATTTCCAGCAGGGAGACGACAGCAAGGCATTTTTTCTCAGTCGTGGAGTAATTTTTCTCCGCCTTGGACAGTGTCCGACTTGCGTAGGTGATAACTCGCGCGGTGCCTTCTTGCACTTGAACCAGTACCGCGCCAAGTACAGCGTTTCTTGCGTTCGTGTGAATTTCGGTTTCCGTATCTTGATAGAAATGTCCTAGACCTGGAGGAGTCTGCAGTTGTCGCTTCAGCTCGTCGAATGCCTGCTGCTGCTCCTCGGCCCATTCGAAATTCTCGGAGTCCTTTGTGAGGTTTGCGAGCGGTGCGGAAATCCTTGCAAAATCCCGGATGAAGCGCCGATAGTAGGCACATAGTCCAAGAAACCTTCGCACGGCCTTCTTGTCTGTCGGTGGTGGAAGTGCTGCGACGACGCGAGTCTTCTCTGGGTCGGGGCGCACGCCTTCGTTGCTAACCACGTCACCTAGGAACTTCAGTTCGTCATAGGCGAACCGACACTTTGACGGCTTCAGGTTGAGTCCGGCGGTTCGTACGGCTTGGAGAACTGCTCGGAGTCGTCGCACGTGCTCGTCGAAGTCGTTGGAAAACACTACGACGTCATCGAGGTAGACGAGACAGCTCTGCCACTTCAGTCCTGCCAGTACGGTGTTCATGACACGCTGAAAAGTTGCTGGAGCCGTGCACAGTCCGAAGGGCATCACCTTGAACTCGTACAGCCCATCTGGCGTGAAGAAAGCTGTCTTCTCTCGGTCCCGTTCGTCGACTTCGATCTGCCAGTAGCCGCTCTTCAGGTCCATGGATGAAAAGTATCGGGAGTGGCGCAGCCGGTCTAACGTGTCGTCGATGCGGGGGAGTGGATAGACGTCTTTCTTCGTCACTGCGTTCAGCTGCCGGTAGTCCACGCAGAACCTAAGCGTTCCGTCCTTCTTCTTAACCAGCACGACTGGAGAGGCCCACGGACTGCTTGAAGGTTGGATTATGTCGTCGTTCAGCATCTCTTGTATTTGCTCCTGGATCACCTCCCTTTCTTTAACGGAGACTCTCTGCGGCGATCGATGCACAGGGCGCGCGTCGTCCTCGGTAACGATGCGGTGTTTCACAACGGCGGTTTGGCGCACCCTCGACGACGTCGCGAAGCAGTCACTGTATTCGGCGAGGAGGTCACTTAGCTGCCGTCGTTTCGGGCCTGGAAGCTTGGGGTTAATGTCGAGCTGCGCTGGCGCCGTAATGTGTTGCTGAGGTGGGAATGATTCTTCAGCAATTGTGGCGATTTCGGCGGAGTTCCGAATTTCCTCGACGTGGCATACAGCGGCACCTTTCGTGAGGTGTTGCGATTTTTGTCGAAAGTTCGTCACGAAGACCACGGTGCGCCCATCCTGAAGTTCAGCCACTACTTTTGCAGCGCCTATTCCTCTTCCTAGGAGTAAGTGAAGGTTGCCTTCAAGAACAACTTCGCCGCAGGTAGCTGCATCAGCCACTACGGGTGCGATAACACTTGATCGCGGCGGCAGGTTCACGTGGTCGGCAGCGACTCGGACGGCGGCTGACGCTGTTTCAGGTTTCTCTGAAGACGGAACAGGCTTGCGCAGCGTCCATCTGTTCTTATCAAGGTCGATGACGGCGAAGTATTCACACAGAAAGTCCATGCCGAGAATAACGTCTCTGGAACAGTCTTGTAGAACTGCAAACTTCACAGGGCACGTCTCACCGTGGATCTCGACGCGAGCAGTGCATCTCCCGATTGGTGTGATGAGGTGCCTTCCGGCGGTTCCTATTCCAGGTCCATCCCACGGCGTCGTGACTTTTCGAAGGCGGCGGGAGAGCCTCCCACTCAAGACTGAGTAGTCTGCTCCGGTGTCCACGAGCG
Organism: Ixodes scapularis; assembly: GCF_016920785.2. Classification (NCBI taxonomy): domain Eukaryota; kingdom Metazoa; phylum Arthropoda; class Arachnida; order Ixodida; family Ixodidae; genus Ixodes; species Ixodes scapularis. Next base: position 89,482,042 of record NW_024609880.1, read on the forward strand.
CTGATGCGTCGTGGCCGTCGATGACGACGTTTAGGTTGTTAGACACCACTGCAGGGGCGTCCTTTTGGTCTCTGGTAGCGTTCGAGTGGGGGCCCCCCGACGTTCGTGGAGGCTCTTGGCGTCGGTCGTCTTCGGCAACTCCACCTCCAGGGGTTGCCGCGCCTAGTTTCCCCGGTGAGGAGTGAGGGGGGACAGGCTTTCACGTCGGGGACGGTGCATCGGCGAAGCTGGAGGTCGCGGCGACGGCGACCGGAACTCTCGGCGGGGCATAGGCTCGGGGGACTGAGGTCGTCGCAGGTACTTGTCGATCTCAGTAGGGCGTTCACCATGACGGGGGCGCGGGTCGTTCGGGTTCAACCCACGTAGCCCGAGTCGTCGGTATGGGCATCGGCGGTAGGTGTGGTCCACTTCCCCGCAATGGAAGCACAGAGGGCGTCCGTCGGGCGTTCGCCACACGTCGGTCTTGCGGGGTGCGCGAGGCTCCGGGTAGCCGTACTGTACCTGGTCGTCATGGCGTCGGTCGTGCTGCCGCGCAGGAGACTGACGTCGGGGCGGCGCGACAAAGGTGGGACGAGGAGGCGTTGGCCGTCGGGCCACTGCGGCATAACTCAACATCGGTGGTTCCGGAGCGGTGCTGACGAGAACCTCAGGCTGCAGCGCTTGCTGGACTTCTTCCCTGACAATCTCGGCGATTGAGGGCGAAGCTGGGCTTTCGGCGGCAGGTAGAAACTGCTTGATCTCCTCCGGGACGACGTCCCGGATTATCTCGCGGATATTCGTGGTGTTGCTGCCGGAAGACGAAACGGCAACGACGCCGGGAACACGGTAATAGTGGGCGGCTCGTGCTTGAAGGGCACGTTCGATGTTGGTGGCCTCCGTCATGAAGACTTCGACGGTGGTAGGTGGGCTCCGCTCAAGACCACCGAAAATGTTTTCCTTCACGCCGTGCATCAAGACCCTGAGCTTCTTTGCTTCGGTGGCTTCAGGATCGGCGCGGTTGCTGAGTTGTAGCACATCTTCCACGAAGCTAACGACGCTCTCGTTAGGGCTAGGGATACTCGCTTGGAAAAGCTCTTCCGCGCGTTCTTTTCGTTGTTCGTTCGTGAATGTTCTTCGCAACTCAGCCTTGAGTTGCTCCCCGGAGTTGATTGATGCTTTATGGTTCTCGAACCAGTTCCGGGCGGTTGCTTCTAAGCCGAAGTAATCATTCTGGAGACACTGTTCCGGTGTCCGCCCGTTGTGACAGGCCACTCGTACATACTGTTGGACCCAGTCGTCGATGTCTTCATGGCTTTCGCCGTGGAAGGGAGTCGGTGTCCGAGAAGCGACGGGTAGGTAGACGACGGCAGGAGCGGCGTGGGTCTGCGACTGGCTGGCCATCGGCGTCTTCTGCGGCTTGGGCTTGTCCAACAGCAAACCGTACTCAGGATCCTCTTCCTTGGTGCGGCGGCTGGTCGGAGTTTCAAGTTCCGGCGCTGAGTGGTCTTCTCACCGAGCCGGGAATCGGACTTGCACTGCGGGCCCTCGGAGGGGAATGCTGCACGGGCATGCGGTACCCAGCACCTTCACTAAAATGTCCCAGGTGGTGGCCAAAAACAATAAATAGACAGGAAGAAATAAACGTTTAGTGTGGCGAACTTGTGCCAAAAATAAAAGTGTACAAAAGATAAATAACAGAGCGTCGCGGGCGTCGAAGTCGGCGTAGCAGCAGAGTCGAACGCTGGGGCGACACTGACTGCAGATCAGCACGCGGTGTCCCTTATGTACGCGCGTTGGGTTCTGGAACAATCGGCCTAGATTGTTCGGCGACTGGAACATTCGGAACTCGATCAGACGAGAATGTTCTCAAACTCACAAGAACGCAATGTTGAAAGAACGAATAAAAGAGCATTCCACTGACTGGAATCGAAACCAGACTTTCCGCGCGACAGTCAAGCACGGTAACCACTCAGCCACGCGCGCGTTTGCTCGCCAACGAGCGTGGCACTATGTTGCCACGATTATTCAACGGTTTCCCTGCGTCGACTTCAGGAAAGGCCGAGTAGATTAATTTCAATCTACTGGAACGGTGTTATCGGGGGCGCGATCGGCTACAGGAGGCCTGCCGGCTTCGTCGGCGGTTTCTTCCGTCGCTGGCACTCGTGGAACAATCGTGCGTAGAGGTGAACAGTCTTCGGAAGACTTAAACGGCGCAAATAAGGTAAGGAAGGAAGAGACAAAAGGAGGGAAAGAGCTCTGACTCACAACTGAGGTTTTAATGAAGAGGTCGTAAAAGATAAAAAAGATGTCATGTGTGGTAGCATAAATAAAGGAAGGGAGAAGCGGTAGGGTTCCAAGCTTAACCTCTCTCTTAGAGTCATTTTAAATTAATGACAATTTAATTATTAACATTTTTCCAAGTGAATATATATCTATGTACAATTATACACATGTGAACGACAAAGATGACGGCGACCCAAAGGGTACACTCGCTATCACAAGAAAGAAAAAAAACCTTCCTTACCTTGTTTCCTTTGTTTAAGTCAACATGTCTAACCAACACACACAGCAACTCATTTTAGTCTCCTGGAGATGGGCCAGTAGTACTCCTCTCGGATCCCTGCGAGTGCTGCTGTAGCCAAGGTGACCCGAGGTCGGGTCGTTATGGAAGGCTTGGAAAATCTCTTCTCGAAGACTAGTAGGAATTACCAGGAGCCACGTCGAGTCAGGGGCGGATCCAGAACTCCGTTTTGGGGGAGGGGGGGGATTTGTAAGGATACTATTTTCCAGTGTTGTGCCCGTTACCAAAAAAAAGTAACGAAATAGCGTTACTCGTTAGTTTGGTAAAAAGTAACGCGTTATCGAGCTACGTTACTCTTTTACAAACGTAACGATATACCGTTACCGTTACTTTTCAAAAATAACGAACGTTACTCTTACGTTACTTTTACGTTACTTTTCTGTTCGAGTACATATGTTTGGCAGAGATGTATGATAAGCCTCCATAACAAGCTTGGATAAAGATAAAAATTTACAGAGTTGTTTCATAGTGTATTGATGCGCGAAGCAGCTTAATTTTAGGCATGCAGATTAGGCATTGAAACTGTAAATTACCTGACTATGTCTCCTTCAGTTGATACATTTCATTCAGACCTGCTGGCCATGGCGACGGACGTTCGTTATTCATGCCCATCTCACGCGCAGAATGAGTCGGAGATGTTAGTCAATCGGCTTTTATAAACTACAGCATGCGAACGAGGACTGCTGGAACACAACCAGCCAACCAACACCCCTCATCTGTACGCCGGTTTTAGTAACAGGTTCATACTATTACCAGAGACTGATTTACTTCACTATCTGGAACGGGGCACCGTTTACCAGCACACTGACTATAATCACTTGCTGCCTCTTACCAGCGGTAGCTTTTAATTTTTCTGTGAAAAAAAAAATGAAAAAGGTTTCGTGTTTGTAAATTTTTTTTCCAGGTTTAAAACTGTTTGTGTTTTTTTTTTATCATGACCTTAGGGAATTAAAGAGTAATCAAGCGAAAGATTCTTCTGTGTACAAAAGTGGGTCAGGAACTTTCAGGCAGCGAGGTGGATAGCGAGGGTAAAAATATTCCACAAAGGGTGTTTTTTTTTGTTTTTTTTTGGAACTAGAGAAATGAGCAAATCGCTTCGCCACTAGTTGTCCACTGTTGTAAACGGATGTGTCTCCCCCGCTGTCCACTTCTGCTGCACAAAGCAGGGGGGGAAGAGGAGGAAGGGGAGGAGGCTGTAGCGCAGTCGTTCGTTCAAGCCTTGTGGGTAATGACACTATGAAAAAAAATGAAAAAAAAAAATAAAGGAGAATGAACGGAATTAGCTGGTAGCCGAAGGTTTCTTTCGCCGTCAAAAAGTGAGTTTTTTTTTTTTTTTTTAACTTTACTGTGACGGATGTTGGTTCTGTGCCGCGATAGGCTGGTGCAGGATTATGAGATAAGCTCGTGCAGGATTTTATCAGTTTTGGTCAAAAGTAACGAGTAACGAGTAACGAAATTGGACAGCCGATACCGTAAAAAAGTAACGGAAATACTTTACTCGTTAGTCATTCAGAATACTAACGAGTACGTTACTGCGTTAGCGAAAAATGTAACGCGTTAGCAGTAACGTCGTTGCTAGTAACGCGTTACCTCCAACACTGCTATTTTCCCATTCGACGGAGTGGTTTTCCAAGTTCAGAGTACAAGTGTGCCTGCTACGGTGCGAGCTACCCTATTTTGAACCCTCGTCCTTCAGTACCAAGCCTCCTACCATTTGGCAGGCCGGTAGTCGGTTTTATTTCGGGGGGGGGGGGGGGGGGGGGGGGGGGGCGGCGACTTTGTTTAGGGAGGGCGGCCGCCCCCGTTCCCCTCCCCCCCCCCCCCCCCCCCCCTTTTATCCGCCCCTGCGTCGAGTTGCTGTCCCTGAAGTTCTTTTTGTAGAGTAGACCTCTCCGGACGGCAAATCTTGGCAGGACACGTGAAAAGGCTCGAGGAATCTTACCCCCTCGTCCCTCCAAGTGGTCAATCAGTGCGTGCAGCTCAGGATCGTGCTGCTGGAGGGCTGCCCAAGAAAACTATCGTCGTCGTCGTCGTCGTCGTCTGTGGCACAGCCGGTAGCTGACTCAACGGGGGCTTTCGACAGGCAGTCGGCGGCGCTGTGATTTCGGCCTGATTTGTAGACCACGGTCGCGTCGTACTCTTGAAGTCATACGCTCCATCGAGCGAGGCGTCCCGATTGGTCCATCAGGCTCGCTAACCAGTATAGCGAGTGGTCGATGACTACTCGAAAAGGGCTTTTGTATAAGTATTGACGGAATTTCGTGATGGTCCAGACGACGGCAAGGCATTCTTTCGCGGTCGTCGAGTATGTTCGTTCCGAGTTCAACAACGTCCGACTAGCGTAGGCGATTACGCGCTCTGTAGCCACTGGTCGCTGGACTAGAACCGCGCCGAGTCCTTTATTGCTGGCGTCCGTGTGAGCTTCTGTTTCGGCTGACTGGTCGAATTGGCCAAGAAAAGTTGGCGACTCGATTCGTCGCTTCAGCTTGTCTGATGCCAGTTGTTTTCCTTGTCCTCATTCGAAGTTTACGGTGTCTTTCGTGAGGTGCGTGAGCGGCGCGCCTCTCGTCAAAGAGTGAACTGTGAACTGTGGCTCGTGATTCTGCTGTCCTTTTGTTGGGGATTTTTTTTTTTTTTTTGTGCTGCATTGGGACTATGCATTTTTTTAAAGGGGAGAATAATGCCGCGCGCGCACCTGACCAAGCAGGCAGCGCGCTCGTGGCCTAACAGGTTATCGCGCTTGCATTCCACGCAAAAAGTCAGTGTTGGATGCCTTGCCGCGGGTACACAATTTTGTTGACTCTGTGATGTGATATTCTGGTATTGGGCAGGAGATCGAACTATGGGGGGCGCTTTATCGAGCTTGTTGGCCACAAAGCCCGGTGTTTACTAACACAGCATAACAAAGGAATTGAACCTCGCCGAGCACGGTCTGGGAACGAGCGCTTCGCTCTGACCAGTGCTTCGGACACACGAGGAGCGGTCTTCGAATCGTCATTTTCGATTTGTCTGATCGACAACAAACAAGAAAATCCGGTTTGTTGCCCACACAGCTGAAGCGTGCCGCCAGAGGCGTGACTGTTCCATCTCGTCCCCAATACTCGAGAACCGTGTTGCTTGTTTTAGGTCAGATTTTCATAAGCGCGGAACCCTGGCCGATTGTTCCAGAAGCCCACGCGTGTACAAAAGGGGCTCCGCGTGGCGAGCCAGAGTCAGTCTTGCCCCAGCGTTACGCTGACTTTGACGCTCGCGACGCTTTGTTGTTATCTTCTGTTCCTTTTAAAGCCAAGCTGAATACCTCACCAGCCAAGGAAATTTTCGCGTCATTGGCGTTGTGAGCAAAAAACTCCAAGCGAAGAGCTGAAGGCAAAACAGCATATCTCCTTTAAAATCAGGCAGACAGCATACAGCTCAGTATCCGTTTCAATAAAGAAAACCACAAAACAATCCTCGAAATCCATGAGGGATGCAAGGCGCGTGTGAACAATAGAAACACCTTCCCACGCGTTCCCGTAAAGATTAGGTTTGCAGCTGCTTCGAAGGAGGTGGACGTCATTCTAAGCCCTCATGTGAAGTGCAAACCGCATGAGGGATGATAACGGCGCCTGCGAACAATGCGAAGCACGTTCCTTCTCCGCGGGTGTGTTTTCGTGTCGGCGTTCTCACGGAAAAAAATACTTCAGGAGATTGAAGCGAAAAGTACAAACATCACGCATACAACGTACAGCACATATTGGTTTCAATAAAGAATAATCACAAAACAATCATTCTAACCATATATTGAATGATAAGGAGCTCCTGAAAACTATGCGAAGCACGTAGCGCGCACCGCATACGTTTTCGGTGAAGATTACTGTTGCCCAAGCTGCCGCGGCGACAGCAGCATGCGACGTGGGGAGGAGATTTGAGGAGATTTGCGTTACACGCTCAAATTTCCTCAAATACGAGTCGAGATCGTCCCTTCTGGCATCGAAGGGAGGCATAAGCTTGTGAGGACTAGGAGATAGCGATATAGATGCGCGACAAGACCCGTCCCTGCCATCTGTTCGTCCTATCTTGGTTGTGCTAGCCTCTGCAAGACAAATGTTTAATTCGATAATGCGTTGCTCATTTTCTGCATTGAGGCGCTGTGCTTCCCTCGCACCAACCCTCTCTTCTCGTTGGCGTGCTCGCTCCTCGTCTACCCAAGCCCTCAACTCCGCTCCTGCCAGTCCCAACTCAGCGCCCAAAGACGTTAACTCTTTAACCTCCATTCTGATTAATTATAGTGACTTAGAAGAACGAAGGAACAGACAATATCTTGTCCTGTCGCGGACGCCAGTTAATTGTTGCAAAGGTCTTCGGGGTTAATAATTGACAAGATACAATGTCCTTCGTTTTTCTTAAAACATGTATTTACAAAAGAAAGCAAAGAGTTCATATGCTTATGCTAAAATAAAAAAAAAATAAAAACTTAGTTAAAGAAATGGAAGAAAGTAAGACGCAACAGTCACCATGTCTTTGAATCACCCTGCGCATCAGCGGGTCTTGTGTCTGGAGCTGAGCTGTCGTTGTCGGCCCACAGTTGTGGCTGGCAGTCAGGAGCGGGAGCGGTTGGCTTCCGTCGATGACCCAAGAGTCACCGCATCAAGTGCTCGCGCAGTAGGAAGCCGGGCAGCCTGGATTCATAAGCCTTGACTGGCAAGTCATTTCTGAAGAATGCTGTTCGTTTCTTGTGTTCTTCGAACGAAGGAGTCATGCCTCCGGCTTCTTGTGTGCAATTGAGAAAAACCCGTAACCACGCAAGTCACCATTTTGAATTAAAACATTTAGCTAAATCTTTAGCCAGCTCTGTGGACCATATATCTACACGCAGCAGCGAATATTGAATCGCACAAGGAGCAGCGAATTTTAAATCGGCATCTTCCAGTAATTTGTCGCGCTCCGCGGCGTCGAGTGAGAAACGCAAAGAGAAACTCCGCTTAACCGTACACCCTGCTGCAGCAAATTCTGCGAGCCATCGGTGACAATCCAAAGGCCGTGTGAGTTCCCCGTGACCTTCGAGAGGAAGCGCCGTGACGTGCGCAAAGTGTAAACCACGTGTTAAGTTCCCAGAGCCGGATTAGCTGGAATGGCTAGTAGCGTCCTCTGCGGCCGGACGTAAGGTGAAACTGATTATTGGGCTTCGTTTCGCAATACGTCGCGCGATTAAAAACGTTCAGTATTATCAGTTCCTTTATTCCGCACGTTGCGCATTCATGCGTGGATGGGTGGGCACATCCGTCAGCTGAGTCTTGAGCTTGTCGTGTAATGACCGATTCACATGATGGGATTTTACTCGTAAATTCGCACTATACAATGCCGCCTGTGCGGCAAAGAAAGTATGGTTTAAAATGCGGTGACCAACGTGGCAGCTGCTAAATCGCGAGGGTAGTCGCACCATTTGAATTGGACTTAAGTATGGTCACTACCACTGTTTTTATTCGTCCTACCCCTCGACGTTCTTTGTTACTCTAAAAAAAAAAAAAAAAAAATCTATGGCTTCTTTTTATCTGTGCGCTTTTCTTAAATGCGATGCATTTTCGTCCTTCAACCTACCCCAGGAACTTTTTATCCATAACACGAAACACATGAGCATCCGCGAGCTAGCAATATATCGATAAATTGAGAAGAAGGAACATAAAACCGAACGTCCTTCAAGGGAACTTTAGTCCAGGAACTCAAGATTTAGAGCACGACGCTCAACCAGCGTATAAAGGATGACACTTGTGAAGCGATACTTTTTATGAGCTATTGTTCCTTTTATATCGGGCGCATGCACGGATCTGAAGGCGAGGCGCTCACTGGATGTGCCGCAGTCTTCTGAATGCTTTGAAGGAGGGAGCCGCTGGCTGAACAGACGCGGCCGATGACGTGTAGTGTATGACCATATTTCTCGAATGCATATCTACGGACATTTAATAATTAGTTTCCTCTTATCAAGTTCGTCGCAAATTAATCTGCGGAATATAGCTTTCGTAGTAGGCATTCAACGCTATCGCAATTTTGCGTAGTCGTCACCTGAACAGCACAGAAAGACAGACCCCTTTTTAGGCCTGTGGACATTGCGAATACATTTTAGTATTCGTATTCTATTCGACATTCAACTTTCTGGCTACTATTTTACACTATTCGATTCGAGTTAGAATTTGACCATTCGCACACTCCTGATTATTATTTACTAAGTGTAACTGAGTCAAGGTTCCTATGGCTGTAGCTCAGTTTAGCATATATAATATTTATGCATTTCCCATCTTTATTTGTGCTTTCTGCATGTCCTGTTCCTTCCTTCCCGAAGAGTCTATAGATTCGATCCCGAAGGCTGATAAAACCCATTAGACGAGATATACAACCTGTACACCTGGTGTTCTCGCTAGCATTCCGGTCCCCTATAGCTGCTCGAGCATCTTGCATTCGAACTTACTTGTGTCCAGTTTTAACAATGTCTGACGTTCATAGGCCTTGCTAGAGTCTCCGTACAATGATAAACATAAGAATATATATCATAATGAATGTTTCCCTCTATGAAGACCTTCAACGCGCATCTTTTGAGGTCAGCTTTGCTAAAGGCTCAGGGAGATTAGTTCTTGATTTGTAATTTTACCTTTATTATACACATATATTGCTACAGCTCATCTTCAATAATTTTACGCAGAGTGAATAAAATGTTGTAATGTCCGTTTTGGCTTGAAGAAACATCCCGTAGGTCTCCAAAGTAGACTTATCATCTATATTTTTACTATAACTTTCTTCTAGCAATTCTTAATTACTTTCGCGTCACGTTTCATGTTTGAACTTCGAATAAAACCGTGAAAATCGTTGAATGTAAAAAAAGCAGGCAAGTTTGTGAGTTAAGTTCATAATCAAAATCTTGAGATTAAGAATACATATTAAAAACCCTACACCCATACATACCGTCTCAGTTGACTTTTCAGACTGTGTGTAGATGTCAGTTTTTTTTTAGATTTATATTTAGTTTCAGTTTTTCAATATGGCGCCAAGATCATCTTGTAGTACTCACTGGCCAAGTTTTATAACTAGACGATAAGCTTCTACCAATGGTAAAAATATCACAAATTACTTGCACCAAAATGAGTCTGTAGTTGCATTCATTTTCACAGCAGGTATTTTAGGCATCGGTAATTACTCGCGAAGCACCATAGCGCCGACAGATCTTAGTATATAAAGCTGGCATCTCTCACGGTAAAAACGACTTAAAAAATTCTTGACGCACCGCATGCGAAGTAAGATCAATAAGCAGGAGAATTTCAGTTTTTGGTTTTGTCTAATAGGTAATAGTTAATTTTCCAAAAAAAATATTTACACTGAATCCCAGTAGTACTTTGTCCTTCATTCTTTCCAGCTCCGAGTTTTTTTTTTTTTTTTGTTCGACGACAGAAATTTTTGTAGAGGCGAGAGCCTAGGCATCACCAATAATTCCTTGCTTAACGCCCCTGAGCATATCATTCTGGGAGCCTGCACTTTGGAACAAACATCAGCTCAACTTACTGGCACAGCACGCGTGACGTTTTCTGCCAGGCATGCGAATCAATTCTGCTTAAAACCACGTTAGCATCTCTAATTGCAACAGCTCTGTGAGAAGGCAATGCTCATGTTAGTAGATTCACTCGAAGGGCTTTTTTACAGAGCGAAAATGTTATTTTCGATTTATCCTTATTTGTGTGTCGACCATTGCAACGAGACTAAACCAAACCACCGAACGACCGTCATCGATTAAACTGGACAGAAACAATCTAGAACATAAAAGGCTCGAGCAGAGGACTGGAATTTTTACTTCAACACAAAGAATGCCGGTTGCAGGTCGGGCTGCAAAAATATGCCGCCCGTCTTTAATGTTCTAAATACCCCCCCCCCCCCCCCCCCCCCCCGAAGAAAAAAAAAAATCGCGGCCAAAAAAGATAGATAAATAACATGTGTAGTCACTGGCGTCGGAACAGGGGCGGCAGGGGCAGACTTTTTGTTTTGATGGGGACACGCCCACAAAACGTGCCCTCTCCCCTTTCCACCAATATACTGCCACTCTCCGTCGCCCATTCATTTCCCGAACACTTCTGAACCCCATGCCGTTTGCATTTTAAGGCTAAAAACATTGCAGTAATTCCAACTTTCGAAGCTACACTTTATTCGATTCAGGTGCGTACATCTGCGTATGGGCACTTCTACAGAAAATGCAATAAGGGAGAAATTTGACTAAACCTATAGAAAGGTAACACTATTGGGAACAATAAGAAAAGGGAGAAATAAAATCGCCTCGTTTTATAAAGAGGGCTCCAGCCAGGGCTACATTTATTTGTTAACGAAATAAAGAACCATGTAAATAATTTTTATAAAAATGACAAACTATAGCGGTACAAACGATATCACATGTATAGGCCTACAATATAGTATTAAGTAAGCAGAATGTGTCATGAGTCCTAAAAGACAAGGAACCAAGAATGCCACCAAGACATCAAAGGTGCGATGTTTTACATTATTTTATTTCTAGAATTAAATAGGCCAAAGCTGATTAGTTCAAAGCAAGTGGAAATTGCGCGATGTGTTTTCGTTTTTCCTTTTTATCACAGGCGACAGAACAACTAGGTAAAAAAATCCAGCAGCAAGAATGTAACGTTTCGCCGTACTCCACTTCCGAATGTTTGTTTTAAAAAATGCATTTTCTAACAAAATTTAAGGTGTGACATCTTTTATCACGGAAATGCGCCTAAAATAAATTTTATTGAGGCAAATAAAAATATTACCGCCTAGAAGAACCAAGAAGAAACGCTTTTCCGTACATCTAGAAGATTCGAGTATAGTCTTACCCCTTGCATAAATGTTAGTGAGGCCACCATGACCTTGCCGAGTCAGTCTCGTCCTAGCACACCCTCGATTATTCTAGTTCGATTATCTGAGATACCGAGTACAACTGAAAAGGAGCCGAGCCTAATCTTGCCGGCTCATTCTCATTCTCACTCTGGCAGGTCTCGCTCCTGCCAGCTGTCACGCCGACGCTGCGACGTTCGCCGTTTCTGTTTCGGCGCTCATCTTTCTTTTGTTTCTGGCACACGTTCGCCGAATAAATCTTTATTTTCAATTTACGCTCGCCAAGCAGCGGTTCCATCCGCGGGAATATCTAATCCGACACGCGTGTTCGATTTCAAAAGAAACCAACGTATAGTAGTCTCGCCATCCTTGCAATGTTCAAATGCTTATGTGATGTAACAATTGATGTTCATACATAGGTAAGTTTGATTTAATTAGTACGTTGAGAATAACTTGTCCAATGTATTGATATTCGTTTCACTAATTTGATGATGGTTCTTTACTACGGATTTTTGCAAGCTTTTTATTATATCTACAGCCGCTTGCTCTGATTACGTAGCGGCAACATCACCATACAATTCTCGTAGAGAATTTTCGTGAGTTGCCTTCCTAAATATTTGTGATCTTCCCTACAAATATTTACTTACAGTTAAATTTATAATAAATCAACCATACCACTTTGTCTGGTAAACTTGAGCACATTCGGTGCTGGGTGTTGGCCAGTGGTTTCCAAAAACATTGTTTGATTTTTTGATATCCACCTGTTATCGAAGAAAAACATTTTGAATAAAATACGGCAGCCTCGAGCATTTCGAAAACCGTCCAGTAGCAAGGACTAATATAGTGACTGCGTTACAAAAAGATTAGCTTGATCATGCTGCAAAGACCCACAGAGTGTTGAGGTGTGTTGAGGTACCAAACACACGAAGTGCGTGGGTTGCGCGTGTCGTATCTGTTGGATGAGGTTGTCGCTGATGTGTGCAGGGCTAGTGCAAACACACACTCAATGTGTAAGTTAGCTAAAACGTGTTTTGTGTCTTAATTTTTGTGAGCATGCTGACCCTAGTCTAAAGTTTGATAGAAATGAGCGTACCAGCACTCTTTCGTAAACAGAAGATACAACAAAGACAACTTTTGCGCTAGAAGCCTAGCGCATTTTTTCTCGCGTCCTAAACTGTGCAGCTGTCACTCCATTGTTACTGTACCATTACTTTCCACACGACCATTTTAAAAATGTAAATATATTTACAAGATTAAAAGTATTATGGGTTGCAGGGTATACTAATTTTTACTGCTTGAAATAGAGCCTTTTTTAAAGGTCCGCAAGCAACAGTGGCGTTCGCCATTTCTTGGGTACGAAGCGTGTGGTTAGATCCGAGTCCTCGCCGAACATTGATGTAACCCTCGTGCCTAATACAGGCTGAGAGTATGTAAATGCCCAAACAATGGCGGACTCGCATAATTGACGCAGCAGCTACTAGATGGCGCGCACATTTGAAAAGGATCTATTCAGTTATGAAACAATCTTTCAGAGAGTTGCATTCCTAACTGCCTCACTATCTATTTCTTTTTTCTAGTTTCAAAAATATTCAATGTTTTTTTCCCATCTATTTACACCTGGGATGCTCATATATACAAGTCCGATATATTGTCTTTTCATTTTAATTTGTTATACCATTATTTTCACTTGACGCTTCCTAGTAAGATAGCTTTTGTGAAATGTCTTGGCGTATTGCTAAATAAGATGAAACAAAAATCAAGATATATTGCTTACATGGATCCAAATTTAGCTCCCAGTTCTAAGGTGTATTCATTTTCCTTCACCTTGCCATGGATTTGTGCATATTCACATGTTGATTCTCCCATCTTTGTCGTCACTGTGTATGTTCGTTTCTTGACCCAGTGTCTTCCAGGTAATTCAACAATCTGAAATATACCAGCGACATCCTATATCAAAATTCTACACATATATGACTGAAAATTAATCATGGCACTGAGAGAATAACTTAGCTGGTACTAACTCAAACTACCGAAAAAAAAAACAAAAAAAAACTTCGGTTCTCCAGTTTTTACCGAGGACTCATTCGTGCTAATATTATTTCATTTCTATCTGCAATCGCACCAACAAGCAGCTATCATATTCAAGACTGAGATCGAACTAATTTAACAGTGCTTCTATTTCAGGTATTCTGGAAATACAAACCTGTATGTCGCGCGTTGCTTTTCGCACGATTGTGTTGTTACGGTAGGTTCCTCAAAAAATACACGTAAGAGGTGTGCTCAAAAAGCGATATCGAACACTGTCGAAATCTTTGGGTTATTATCTGCGCAAGTTTCCCATATTTGTTTGTATTATTCAAAGACCTGGGCACAAAATCTACACAAGGGAACTGAGCGGGACGGAGGAACCGGGACATCGCAGCCAGCTGCGATTCTCCAGCTCCTCACTGCTAAACGATCGCACTAGACGACAGCTCTCCTTGTCAATTGTTTCCGGTTAGTCCTGCCGTGTAAATTAGGACCCCTGCTGGATTGCACTTAGGATTAAAGGTTCAATTAACCACGCATATTCAGGTCGTATTAAATGTTTTGTTTACAGAAAGAAGCTGAACTTGTGAATGACAGGCCAAATGTCTCACAGGAAAGCAACCACCCACTGCTCGAAACCTACATTTTGCGCTCCGGGAGACGAAATGAAACATTGACGCAACGGAGTTATGCATGGAAACACGAGTTTTTCCATTGTTTGTTCCTGAACGACTAAAAGACGACACATCTAGAAAAAATAACGCATATGAGAATAAAAAAAATGTAAATTTAAATTTTATAAATGTCTAATGAAAAAGAAGCAACTACACAAAAAATAAGGATTATGTATAACAAGAATTAGGTTAAACGTTCATTCAATATCAACGAAAAAGCGCAAATACTTTTTATTCACTTGTAGTGTCACAAAAGCAGCCTTTTTGTATTCGGTTTTTAGGTTCGGCAGAAATTAAAGCAGACGTACGTTCCGAATGTAACATTTTAAATGTATAAAAACATCCGTTTTGTCTCTAATTTAAAATTTATTACCTGAGACAATATATTAGAGCGCGTTTATGACAGTATATATATTACACTCCTGAAAGAAAGTATAGGTTCGGCTGTAATGCACTAAGTGATGACAAGAGACAATGTTCTTCAGTTGGAGATGCCGTTAAATAGCACGTTTTTTTTTTTGCGTTACTCTCATTATAATTTTATTTCGAGGTATTATTTAGCTTAACATCTCGCGGAAAAATCTTTTTTTTTTAAAGATATCTCTAATGTGCCACTAGCGAGAAGACGAATATAATTGTCAAAAATAAACAGTTGCTGTATTTTGATTAGAGTAGTTTTCTGGATCATCTTCTCGCAGGGGGAAATGGTAGTGGTTTCCGCGTAATCTTCAAAGTAAACACTAATATAAAGGCAAGAAACCACGAAAAATAATTTGAAATAACTGTCAGATTCATTCTGAAACGACTTTTCAAGTTGTTATTGAACGATCAGGGATCGCAGTATTTATACTTCAAGTAAAAACAGTAACTGAGGTGCTGAAGCCTATTGCAAGTGAACAAAATTCACAAAAACTCAAACGTCATATTTCGTTAAGAAAAAACTTATTTCAATTGGCTAGTTGAAAGCCAAGGCACGATGCGTTTTTTTCATTTTTTTATTTACTATTGCATGTTTTGTCTTTGGCACTAAAAGCGTGCGTCATTCTGAACATCTGTTTCCAGCAAGCTGCGTGCGATTTTCCCCCGCCAGGTGAACGACTAACCTAAGCACACTGTTAGTAATTAACTATTTAGAGCCCTCTCAGCTCTAGCGCGCAACCTCTAAAGAACATGGTATGTAGAAATATAACGCAAGTAAGGGTCACGATGTGCACCTTTCCCTGAAAGAGGTGCTCGTGGCGTTTTTTGTCGTGTCAGTATGTTATTTATTCGCACTTTGAGCAACACCAAGACGACTTTGAGTTCACTTCCTATCGAAAAATAAGGTTTCATGGATCTATTAAAACAGGATGTTTTTCCACAGAGAGTTGTATTTATAGGGATGGCTCCTGTGAGATTGATCGAGACGCTGCAGAAAAGTGTAAGAAAAAAAATGTTAACAACGCCGCTACTGTTAGCGAAGTTACGTGTCGCCAAATGTAACTAAATTTAGTAAGTCTCCAATGGTCAAAATGAATTATCAGAATAAGTAACTGCAAGGATACATATACACGCGTGCATACGCAGAAAACGGTTTCCTCTTTTCATCTTTAAGATTGACAGATTTCAATTTTGATAAAGTATTTTAAACTCCTGTCTACCATATTACAATTATCTAGTTAAACAAAAAGCCTCGAGACTAGGTGGCATGGAGTGAATAAAAAAAAAAAAAACGTTGAGCCTTTTCCCTCTCGTGAAGACGGAAGACCGTGTGCTTCTTCGTCGTCGTCTGTTTTTCGCGCTATTTCCTACGATGAATTCCCACCAACGCGCCAAACTATCCATTCTTCGATTATAACTGGAAAGGTTGGTGCCATCTACGAGCGACGGCGGAAACCACAAGGTTATGTGCTTGCCGCCGTCGCTTATAGAAGGCGGTACCTGTCCCGGTAGGTTTGTGTCGACATACACGGACACGATCCTGGGGACACGATCCTGGTTATCGAACACGATGCTGGTTATCCTAACAATCTTTTGGTCGCCTGCACGTGGGAAACCTAGCACGAATAACACCTGAGCACTCCTTTCGCCCAGGTCGACGACTATGGGTTGGTTATCAACCAAAGAAATGCCCCTTCGGCCTGCCCACCATCGAATTCCCTGGGCATATGGCAACACCGCATCTCATCAAGCCCTTAGATACGAAAGTTACAGCTATCAGAGACTTTCCACACTCAACATCTCTGAAGAAATTTCATAATTTTTATGGGCTTCCAAATTCGTTCGCTATTTCTTACCGAGTTGTGCACGACTGATAAAAATATTTACTGATCTACTGGCCAAAAATCAACAATATTTAGCGCCTTTTCAGTAAAACAAAAATGCAGTGCCTGGTTTTTTAGCGAAAAATTCGCCAGCTGACTCTGCAATGCTTCTTCCTCTGATTACGGACGCAGAACTGCGACTCGTCGGCGATGCGTCAATGTTAGCTCTCGGAGTTGTTCTTCATCAGAACGTCAATGGCTCGCAGCCAATCAAATTTTCACGCACAAACTGAAGAATCCAGAACAAAGGCACAGTACCATTGCGCGCGAACTTTTGGCTGTGTACCTTGCCGTCAAAGACCTCAGCCACTTCCTCGAGGGAGAGAATTTGTATGTTATTATATACCTTAGGCCCGTGACGCTCGCATTCCAACAAGACCGCAGCGACAACAAATCACGTGAGATCCGGAAACTCGGTTTCATACCAAAGTATACTTTGGTTCCCCGTCCTGTCAGCGGCCATGAAAACACTGCTGTGAATGCACTATATCTCGTCGGTGCTATTTCATAACAGATCCAGTGGACCAAAAAGAACTGGCAACCGCGAAGTGTGACGTTCCTGTGCTGCAACGCTTGCGCGCCTCTCCTGGATCGCTGAACTTCCCCAACGTTCCCTCACAGTTTTCTCCGGTAACGACTAGCTGCGAAACTTCAACTGCGTGTCACGCCCATTCGAACCACTAGCGTTTCATCTCGCTATTTTTTATCATCTCTAAGACAAGTGCAACCATGGTATCCCAGCATCACAGAAGTTAGGAACTGCTTATTTCTTCTAGTCGATATGAACATGGACGTCCATCGCTGGGCGCGAACGTGCATTCAATGCCGACGCGTCGGTATCACGCCACACACAATCATCCCCTTTGACCTTTTTGCCCACCAGACTCCAGCTTCACGCACGTCCACATCGATCTAATGGGTACCTTTCATCATCACGGGTAGCACAGTATTGGCTGACGTGTGTAGACAGATTCACGAGATTGCCTGACGCATTCCCCGTCCCTGACATGGCAACAGAGACAGTCGCCGCAGCCTTCATCGACAAGTGACTTTCCAGTTTCAGCTGCCCTGCTGCGGTCAGCACCGACAGGGGAAAGCAATTGCAACCGACCCTATTTCCATTTTCATCCCCATCTTGGGCGTCCGACATATCCACGTCACCGCCCATAATCAGTCGACCTTCGGCATGGTGTAACAGCTTCACCGCCAGTTGAAAGCCACTCTCGTCATCTACAATCCTCCAAAACATTGGGCCCACCACCTTTCCATCGTTCGCCTCGGCCTTCGCCCGGTGCTCAAGGCAGGTCTTAGCTGTTCTCCAGCCGAGTTAGTCTATGGTGCACCACTGTTTCTACATGGCCAATTATTTTCTTCGCCTACCCCCGAGTCAAGAAAGACCCCAATGGCTACATCCACGGCCTGCTACGAACTTTTCGTCTCCTCTGGCCTGTTCTTCCACCTGAACGGAGCAGTCCTTAATTAGCCAAGGCCTCGAGACGTGCTCTCATGTTTTCTTGCGACACAAGATTCGTCGGTCACTGGTACCGACCTACGAAAAACCGTTTCGAGTACTTGATCGCCAAGCCAAGACGTTCACACAGGACATCAATTAACGGCCCTAATGACGTAGTTGCAAACGACCGGATCAAACCGGTGTAATAACAACAGACTATCCTTGAAATGACAGTGAGTGTGCAGGAGAGCTGGTGATAGCTAATCATGTCCTAGAACACCTGAGACCTCAGGCTGTGAGTGTCGCCTGCTCAGAAGCATAGGAAGGTAATAAATAGAAACGGTTACTACCATTGGTGATTAAGCATCATCTTGAATATTTCATGTCTGTGCGTGCGTTTGACCTCTTTGGTGTCATGTCTGTTCTCTCCATTTGGAACTGTTTTCAACAAAGGAGATTTCTGCGTAGAGTGTGGTTGGGAAGGGCTTCGTGGGTATATATCGGATAATTGAGAAATAAACCAGTTTGCTGAGCTTAAGACGTCCCTTTTTGTGTGTGTTCCTTCTACTAGAAAGTTTCCAATTTCTTCCACCACAGGCTATCCTTGTTCCAACGTAAACCCCTCATGCCTTGTCAGCACCGTCAGTGCGGTCATCTCTATCAAAATGCGTTACAGTGACTCTCCTAGGACCTGCGGCTCTACAGGAGTGAGCTTATTGGCGACACTCACAGCCAGCTCAGGCTGTGAGTGTCGTCTGCTCGGAACCATAGGAAGGTAATAAACACAAAATGTTACTACTGTTGGTGATTAAGCATAATCTTGAATATTTTATGTCAGAAAGTAATATTGAATAACGAACCTTTCTTGCATTTTGATGTGGAAAGTTTTTCGGGTCGTCCTCTGGTAGAGGAGTTGCCTCACCTGTATCTTGAGAGTAACTACAAATTGAAAGACAGAAAATAACGAGAAGCGACAGCACATACATTTTCAAATTCAGTCTGAAATAATATTTTCAGATGTGCTGCTACGACAGTGGGTTCCAGTATTTTTACTTCAACAAAAACAATTGCTTAGATGCGCAAACCAATCACAAGTGAGAAAATGCGCAGGTGGAATAAAAACGGCTTTTAATTTTTTTTTGTTTATGTCAACACTTACTTCAATTGGCTAGTTGAGAAAAAAAGTAGGCGTTCCATTCATTTTGGGAGAGAGAAAAGAATTAATTACACCGCTCATGTCCCTGCAGTTGGATTCGCTGTGACGTCACTGCAGCTGTGGCAGTCTCCATTTTCTGACGCGCTCGTTATGTTAGACATATGACTTCTGAAAGCTGCATATGACTCAGCGCCTTCAAAAAGATCCATGATACTGAGTGTAATATTCCCATTGTCCGCCTCTAAGAATGCTCGAATCTTTATATGGTCAGAATACCTCAAGACGCAATTTTAATTTGTTGTGGATCTTATTCAACATTTGATCCAGCAATATCTTTCTTGTGACATTAGTGTACTGAAGGTGTGATCGCGGAGTGCGGGAAAGCATCTCCAAATGCCCCTTTGCGAGCCCATGATTGCGTCGCCTCTACGCCGAAGCCTCCTCGAGCAGGATTATGCTTATGTCTCTGTCACGCCTTCTATTAGTAAAGCTAGTGGCGCTTCGGGCTAAGCCTATAACGGTGTTATGTTTCGCAGGCACGTAACAGCGGCGCAGAGTTCTTTTCCAAAGCAGGAAGTCTCGATTTAGATCTTGGAGAATGGTGCCACAGTGCGATCGTGCAATGGGAGAGTTTCGCGGCACAGTGGGGCCTCGAGCACTATCGGTCGTCCTGGCTGTCGTTTGTGCGTCTGCTCCTTCGTGTGGATGCGCTTGGGAGAAGGACGAAACGCGGATATGATGAATCCGTCTGCGAATCAGTCCGTCATATGAATCCGCCATCAATAGAGAGTGCTATCCATTTTGAACTTAAGAAAATTAATTGCGCAGCACCATTTTGTGGGAGGGCTAACCCCACCAAAAACCTCTTGACGTGTTTGGGTTATTTCCATAACTGGCGTCAAGGTGCCAGCGCACGAGTCCCGTGCAGCGCTTAGAAGCAGATGGGACTATAGCCCTTAAATTAGAGACACTTGAAAACAAATGGCAGCACGAAACTGAGTCTTGACATGTGCCTCTCGCGTTCACACAATTGTGGTTGTCGGCAGTAGCGAAAATGTGAAGCGTGCATTTTATCGAGGGCGTTGTCCTTGCCGACTCTCAGACAACCGGGTAAACTTTAGGTTCCAGTGAAATACGACCACGCGATTTGTCACTTTGCTTACGAACTGAAAGGAAAGCTGAGGAGGAATTAGGTGGAAAATCAGTTCATGGTCTCTTCGACAACGTTGTTTGAAAGAGCTTTTTTTCGTTCCTTTGAAAACACGCAATGCGCTTTTAGAGCGCAGCTCTTAGGGGCCCGTTTCCGGCTTGAGCGGCGTTGGCGTCGCCGTCGCCGTCGGCTTAACCGCGCGGTGCATTAGGGGTAAGTTTCCCCGCTAAATCTAGCGGAAAAATTTCCCCGCTAGATTTAGCGGAAAATTTCTCTGCTAAATCTAGCGGCGAAATTTTCCCCGCTAGATTTAGCGGAAAAAATTCCCCGCTCAATCTAGCGGAAAAATTTTCCCGCTAAATCTAGCGGTAAAAATTCCCCGCTAAATGTAGTGGAAAAATTTCCCCGCTAAATCTAGCGGAAAAATTTCTCCGCTAAATCTAGCGGAAAAATCCAGGGGGAAAAATTCCCCGCTAAATCTACCGGAAAATATGCCCCGCTAAATCTAGCGGAAAAATTTCCCCGCTAAATCTAGCGGAAAAATTTCCCCGCTAGATTTAGCGGAAAAATTTCCCCGCTAATTCTAGCGGAAAAATTTTCCCCGCTAGATTTAGCGGAAAAACTTCCCCGCTAAATCTAGCGGAAAAATTTTCCCGCTAAAGCTAGCGAAAAAATTTCTCCCCTAAACCTATCGAGAAAAATGCCGCGCTAAATCTAGCGGAAAAATTAACCCGCTAAATCTAGCGGAAAAGTTTCCCCGCTAGATTTAGCGGAAAAAATTCCCCACTAAGTCTAGCGGAAAAAATTCCCCGTTAAATCTAGCGGAAAAATTTTTCTGGGGTCATATGACCCCCCCCCCCCCCCCCCCCCCCCCCCCCCCGCCGCCCCGAGAACAGGTAACCCTCAGCAGACTTGGACGTAGTTCAACTACTCTACTCAAACTACTGTAGTTTAACTACTTTTTCGAGTAACTTGGTAACTTTCAATTACAACTTGATTTGGGTAATTAGTAGTTTAATTTAACTACTTTTTTCAGGTAACTTCTACTCAAATTACTAACTACTTTCGAAATCTAGTGCTAATGTTGCTTATCACGAACGTTTGAGCGCAGAAATGAATAAGACGCCGCGGCAGATGAAGTGGCATTCCCGAAAAAGGGGTCCCCTTGTTCGGGAAGGCGTCCTTGGGCCAAGGTGGCGACGAGCAGCCAAAGCATAACACCGGCGCGCACGAACGAAGGAAGAGATGCTTTACAAGCCTTGGTCGGGTATTCCTAATCCGGTAATGCACGCAGGCGCCGCGTTTCCAGCTGCAACCGTGAAAGACCGGGACACTCCGAGGGCTGTTGTTGTTTTCGTGTTGTTTGTCCTTAGTGAGGTCTGACTCAAGCGCTAGGTTCCACTGGAGGTGCCACTTGAATGACCTCGCAGCTGGGCGCCTGTCCCAATGGTCGCCTCGTCGTCAGCGCATACGCCTTTGCAAAGCCGGACTCCCCCGAGAAGAAACCCTGGCACGGGTAATTCGTGTATGGTAGCACGTTCGCGCTTCCAGCTGCAACTGTACGAGCGACGACGCTTGTTCACGTAGTCGTTCGCGTCCTTCTGACCTTCCATGCCTGGGAGACCTCCTCTTTGTTAAAAACGATTTACTTGTCAGGCGTGCGCGTCAGAATATTGTAGTCGCCTGCGAAGATCGCGAGTTACCCTTGGGAGATCCTTTTGTTGGACGCGGCGTCAGCGGAGAAGTATTCTTCGATTCATCTTCTGTTAAACCAAAACAATTTTTGTTTTCAATAGCGTAGCACTATAGCACTACAACGAGACGCGCAGTCGTCCGGATGATCTCATTGTCGTGGCGCGAGACTTGAACCCTTGACGGTCGGGTGCACTCGCTCAGCGTACTCTCAGAACGTTGTCGGAACAAAGAGGGGCCAGTCATAACAAACTTAACTTGCCCAAGAAAAAAGAAAAAAAAGGAGGAAAGTTCGTTATAAAAGACCCTCTACCCGAGGCCAACCTCACATGTTTCGTCATGGACACCTAAGATGCCGTTACTCGCTTACCTGACCCTGCACAGCCTGTTCCTCAAATTCAATGGTGCCGTTCCATTCAGCGCGTCGGTGGAACGTCTGTTTAGCTTGGCTGGGGACGTCTTCAGAAGGAAAAGGGGAAACTTTCCTATCAAAAACTATGAAAGTCAATTGCTTCTGCGAGCGCATAAACTATTTTGGTGAAAACGCAAGCCATAAAAAGACTGCTTTTATTTTTGGCTCGCAGGGTTTTTCATTGATCAAAACTGCTGTTCATTTTGCTACCACAAAAATATAAAAAAGTAACTTCGAAAGTAACTTCAAAGGAACTCGCTACTTTTTACAGTAGTTAGTAGTTTACTCAATTACTATTACAAATTCGTAATTTCTACTCTACTCCAATTACTTTTGGCGTCGATACTCAGTAACCTAACTTAACTACCTTTTTTGAGTAATTTGTACATGTCTGACCCTCAGTACCCTTCCCTCCTCCTCCTCAAGAGCTGCGCTCCAATTCGGTGTTACAGGGAGTTATGAACGGCTTTCATTTTTTGTTCCACCTTCAGAATGAAGTACTGCTAAAACGTTCGTAAATAACCGCGACACATACAGCATTTTGTATAAAAAGTCTGTGACCCAGTCGAAAAAGAACTCCTCATACCCTTCGCATTCCACATCACCAGTACACACCCTACTTCTAGAGGTGCTTGTCATGCTATGTTGTGAGTAGTTTCAAAGGACGACAATTGAACTTGAATCCGACCTCCCGCAGTGGAGGCAAACTGGGTGCAAATGCAAAGACCAGCCCGATAGCGGGTACCTTTAGCTGTCATAGATTCCTCAAAACACACCGCCTAGCTTGGTGGTACCAAGCCGCCACCCGATTCGCAGAACTCAAATCTTGTCCTCCGATCTACGAATTAAAGCTCCCTCGTACACTAGCCAAGTGCCTCGCTCGGCCCCCGCTGCCTCCGGTGGGACCTTGGCCTCTGCGTGCGTCCCCACAATGACTGCTCGCTCAGTGACTGGTCGCTCCGAGACTCCCTTGGAAAAGCTCGAGGGTCATCTAAGGGGCGGAGCCTGCGTGCGATAGGAGCCATACGTTCGCTTTCACGCTGCCTGCACACCGAAGAACACGTCATTAACGCTCAGAAAAATAAGGGACTGAGAAATTAAAACTATTGTGCGAGCACTCGAAAATCAGGCTCAAATCCACAGCTAGCCCCATGGGCGCCCCGGCACGTGGGACACTCTTTTTTTTTTTAAACGTTTTGCCATGTACCTTTTATGCACAAATGCGCCCGAAAGTTTGTAACTTGCGTTGTTTTTGCGTTTTGTGACGATGGCGATGGCGAGCCGGCGGAGCTCGCTGGTTCTGACCGTTCCGACTGTTCCGACCGTTCAGAGTCCTACCAAAATTATTTGATGCAATGCGAATGTGCGTGCCTTAGTTTACTTAAATTCAAACATTGAAACACACACCAAAAAAAAAGAATGTTTTAACATTTATAAAAGTATTTCTAAATAAAACGTAAAACGCCACTGTGTACTAAACGGAAGGTTGGCTACGCTTAATTTTAACATGGCGGTGACCGCTATTGTCCCGTGTACCGTGCTCGACTTATTTGTTTATTTGTTGTGCATTGGTTGTCCTGTTCTCCATCTCCTGCGACCCGAATGAGCCAGAAGCATGCTGTCTAGGTACTGTATGCCCACCGGAAAGAATATCAAGCCTTCTTGGAAGCAAGGCCCTCAATAAGGTTGTTCGGACCGTGGCTTGGGGGTCGTCAGCACCCACGAACCGCGTCCGCGAGCCTGACGTCGTTTGCTCGATTGCTCCACTTATCCGGCGACGGATCCCCCAACCTGGCCTCAGTAATACATGGCCTCTCTACGACAACGCGGCGTCCCTGGACTGCGATTACTACGCTAAATGGCTTTTAACATCAGTAGCCCCACTGCAATGATGAGTTCTTCGATGTTAACGCTGTTACATTCAGAGTGTCCTGACTCTCGCAATAATTATTATACAGGCGACGCTTCCGGATGCGAGACTTATGAGTTGTTTCAACTCGCAGCGTGGTTGTAAAATGGAGACTTACTTCCGAATAAGCTGCTGCACCTCCACTCACTTCTCGAGACGCATCCTACGACACTTCTAGCGGTATGTAAAACCTGGAGGCAAGTTTCGGTTTATGGCGGTCTCTTTGTCGACTGATACAGTGGATCAAACCGTTTAAAGAAAGGGTCGTGCTAAGAACTGTACAGGCATGCTGGTCGTGCTAACTTTTCGATTACTATTTAGGCGACGCCATAACCTGGAGCTGGAACCTCCCAGAAGCATGGCAATGTGATGGTATGCTGTGCGTACTGCCCGGCTGCCATGAATGCTGCGTCCTACAACTTGCCCAGCGAGCCACTGGTGCTCATTAACACTAAAATTAGTTAAATATGTGCAAACTAAAAGTCTTCAAATCGGGTTGCTCAGAGTGCAGTATATGTCATTCAAACATTTCCGATTGCCCAAGTGCTCGACAGTTTAAAGGGACTGTGGGGTCAGTCCAATTGTTCTCAACATGTTTACTAATCGTAATAATGACTCTCTGGAGTCGACTCCACTGCTGTTACAGACGACCTGATGCTGGTGCCGCTTATGATGTGACCCCAGAGACCACGGGGGTTTGCAGAACAACATCGACTAACAACCACATACGCTTCTTTACACAGCCTGTCGGCAGTTTTGTATGAAACTTGTGGAACGGTGTATTTTGTACCTTGCGTATCCAGTGGAAAAAGCAATAACACACTTAGGTGCCTTTCAAAACCCTGGTCCTGCTACGCCTAGAGTATCGCAGCTTCATACGAGACACCTATGATTTTTATCTTCTAAGATCCGTTGAAACAGTTCAGCAAAGTACAATTTTGGCTATTCTTCGGTAGCCAAGCTCACTCCGGATCTCTCACTGCAGTGACATTGACTAGAATTCTGGCCCCTCACTGAAAGGCCAGAGTTGATCTCCAGTGTGGTCCTCCAGTGCGTGATCTTATTATGCCTCCTGGACAGCGTTGTGTAATTGCAAGTTCACTAGACGTCACACGGCACAGTTGTTTGCGACAACTGTGCCGGTGCCTCTTAACCGTTTCCTACGCTGGAGCTACAGCATTTTTTCATGTGGTGGTCTTCACTGTTCTGGCTATCCCTTTAAATGCACTCGAGCCAACCCCGCTACCAATCACAAGATCGAAAGCCTCTGTAGACATGCAACTTGCCACCTTCACTACCAGTGAGGTAGAGCAGGGCATTAGTGCTTTACTGTGAATTATGGACCTTTGCTGCTTTCTATTCTGTGTTTGCCACCTTCCCCTGTTTTTTTGTACCTTTCACTAGGTATTGCAAAATTGTTGACAAAGTCATTGGCCTCTTTACTATGTAAAATTGCTTCTAGCAGGATAAAACAATAAAATCACCTTTATAAATTTTATTCTCAACTATCGTACTCTTTGGCACACAAATTTAAATTAATTTATTCATCCTAACAAAAAAAAAAAAAAAACGCATGTTTCGTTCGATAAGTGACATACGGACACAGAGTCCATCACAATTAATGCAGAAGTATTCGTAAAATTACGAGATTATTTTACAGTGTACTAGGTTACTGAAAGAAGTTACGTGTTATCGGTAATGACTCTACTTGTACCGCGTTACCGATAACACTGGTTCTAGGATGTACAAAAAGGGCACGATAATTAAACCACACGCATACGCAAATGAGAAGACGGGACTCGCAGCCGCGAGCTACTTTTTTATATTATACTCTGCCGCTGTCACCTCGCCAAGCCCTCAAAACAGACGCTGTCGGTCATGTCTCGACCACCGGCATACAAAATTAAGGTTGTCCCTTCGTTGTTCAGATTCCTCCTTCTTTAGCAATACGGCTGCGTTACCGCCACCTGAATGGGTATATGCCTCAAGAGGAGTTTTATTTCAACTTCCAGGGCCAACCCTTTGCACATCCAGAATTGCTTTCAAGAGCAGTGTTTCCCTACAAACCATTGTCTTCAAACTTTATCTCTTCTGCGTGACTCCTAACCTGTTATAGTATAATGAGTACATCCCTGGAGTTTGATAGTTTGAACACAAAGTGATGGTGTCAGAATATAGCATTAATCCCAAAATGAGATCGCAATGCTTCAGCGCTCTTGTGTAAACACGGACAGAGAGGCGACGATCACTCTCTTCAAGGAGTGAGTGTCAGGTTTTGCAACTAAGCCTGAATTGTTTTTTTAAGAGGCATATTTGATATTATTCTCTGAACTCTAGACGATAAAAGTAAGTTTTTTAAACGCTACAGTTGTGTCACAGGGTGGACATTCGTTTCCGGCCCTGGTTGTTACTCCGCGGTATTTGCCAATCTGGCCTGAGGAGCCCCCAGAGACAGGCTTGTCTTCATACCAAGCTTTCGGCAACAAGTGCGCCACCGACTTTACTTGCCGAAATATATATTCTTTTTTTTTTTTACAGCGAAGTTGTTTATGCCAAGGGTTGCGTGAATTTTTCGTGTGCATCAACAAAAACTCAGCCCCGAATTTGGTGCAAAATCGCTTCATTCTATCCAAAAGCTTATACGTCTCATCAATTGCATATTCATTTTCAGTAGATTAGTCATGAATAGGCACCATTTCAAGGTCATTAGACTCTCAGGTTGATAATAAAGGTTTGTCAATGATTTGCCGCTGTGCGACCCGCGTCGGCCGTGTTGGTGCTCGCACCGCTCCTCTCTTTGTCCTCAATCTCACCCGCTTGCGTGCCTAGTTTCCTTTCCTTCCGCTCTCCCTGCGTGGCCGTACTGTCGCGCGTATCTACTTTCCGCTGGTTGGCGGTCCCGTCGAGCGGGTCTAGTTTCCCGGGTCTCCTCCCGGGGGAGGTCTGTGCCATGTGCTAAACAGCTTCTCTCGTCCTCCTCCTTCACAGAGTGGCATGGCTCATGATTTTTTCGTTTTACCCAATTTTTTTTGTGAGTTTGTAGTGTACTAAATGAACGTGTGCGAAGTTTGTTCTGCCAGTAAGGTCACCGGTGCAAGCAGACGTGCCGGCTTTCTGGAAGCTCCCCAACGATCGGCGCGTTGCAGCTGTATCATAATATATTAAAAGAATATCAAAATAACCTTTCTTCGTTGAAGTACACAAGTACGTTCAAGTGAGCTGTCTACTATGTGACGATATTAAATGAAACTTACACAAGAAAGACACATTTTCTGTAACTTTTGAAGAAGTTATTACAAATGCACCTACTGTGTAGATAAACAAATGGAGGTGTTCAAATCTAACGCGTCCGGACATATAAATTTGCAACGCTGAAAAACAAAAAGAGTTTTTTTCCAGAGGAAAACGTGAGTTGAAGCCTGGTGACGCCAATGTGTAAATCGACCTAATACTCCTCCGGCTTTGAAATAGATGGCGGGTTTTGAAGTACATAGGAGGTCAAATTGAATACATGTCTAATAATGCTAACCGCATGCTTGGTTTCCTTCGTCGCAATTTCTCTTTTGCTCCGATTTCTTTGAAACTGTTATTATATAATACACTTGTGCGCTCCAAAATTGAGTATGCTTCGTCTGTATGGGGTCCACATATCAACTCGCTTGTTCTAATCCTTGAATCTATGCAGAATCGCTCTGCCCGTCTTATTTTGTCCAACTATTCCCGTTTAGCTAGCGTCTCTCAAATGAAACAAACATTAAATCTCCCCGATCTATCTATCCGACGTCGCATCTCCAGACTATGCCTCTTTCATAAAATCTATTTCGCCAACGACAGCCTTTGCCAGTCACTTTTTACAGCCCCCTTTTATATGTCATTCCGTTCCGATCATCGATTTAAGTTGGCGTACCTGCAGTTGTAGGACTAACCTGTACATCGACTCCTTTGTCCCCAAGACCAGCGTGGACTGGAACCATCTTCCTGCCTCCGTCGTCTCCATCAGCGACCACATCACCTTCAAGTCTGCCGAGTTTCATCACTTGACATCATAACTATTCTTTGCTCTACATGTTTTTGTTTTCCACCACTCCTCTCTGTAACGCCTAACGGCCCCGAGAGAAAATAAATAAATGAATAAACCTACGCGCAATCTTCACGAAATGGTTCCTAATAGCCCTGTCAAACGTAATTCACTCAACAGGAAAAAAAGAAATGCTTAATTAGAAAATATAGTCGAAACTTAAATATGCCATGGCAACACGACATGGATGGTTGGGTGAATTCTATCGGCTGTACCCTTTAAAACGGACGTTAGTTTGCGCGATCTAGCCTGGAAACTAAAAATCAAAAGAATAATTCCTCCTTTCGCTCTTCTAAGCCGATTTGCTTCCCCTCTACAATATCGTGACTATCACCAGGGGGCTGTGGGATATCACAAAGATGACATTTGGGGGATCCGGCAAAATAAATAAAAACATCCCCCCTCCACCCTTCTCCCCCCCCCCCCCCCCCGAACTCCTGCCCCCAGCGAGATATTTTCCAATTTGCCTTTGTTCAAACCTAGACAGCGTTACCGCAGAACCGGGCACACTGGGAGAAATGGTTGAGAATGTTGGCGGGATCCGGCAGAAGGGGGTCCGATGAACTAAAGATGGCCATGCCAAAACGGCTACGTTACAAAGAACAGAAATCACGAAGTCCCTTTTTTTTTAAATCTCTGGGGTGTCGCTGGGAGGGTCGGCGACCCTCTAACGTAAAACAACATTGCTTTTTTTTCCCCCATTATGGCATAACATTACCCTTTTCGGGTGTTTACTACCTGACCCCAACACAGAAATGTGTTGGAGGCACCTGCTGTAGAGAAACCACCTTTAGTACGACGAAGACTAGGGTTTTTTGAAAATGACACTGGCAAGCGCCGATGATTTCTAACTAAATAGAACTCTTTAATATTTTTTTAGAGCAATCTGCTTGGTCTTGCAGCCTGCCTAAAGCGGCCCACGTTCTACACGTTGGTCATTCCTAAGTTAAACACTAAACCAGTGTCCACTTTCAAATCAAATCAAATTACGTAACTTTGAAAAAGTCTCTGCTTCCAGCAAGCTAAAGGTGTTTACCTGTAAGTGGTTGAGTAACGTCTTGTTGATATGAACAACTCCATTTTTACAAAGAATTGAGTCCATCATATGGAGTTGTCCGTAATAACGAGGCAAAATGCATGAGTGTACCGAGCTGCCTCCCAAAATTTTAATCTATACAGACTTAGGAGGTAAACAGTTACAAGCAACGGGTTACTTGTAATCCCTTACGTTTTCAAGTAGTTTTGTACTTGCCGGGTTACTTTTTGGCAGAAGTAATTTGTAATGAAATTTCGTCAGGAAATATTGGTAACGGATAACTTAAACTACTCGTTAACTTTTAAAAATATTAGCATAATACTGAAAATGGAGCAATATGAGCAGGCAATTCAGCAGCGTAAATATTGCAAGTTCAACAAAATTAAAAACATCGTAAAGAGGAGAGTAACCGAAAAGAAAACATGATTTTTGATATGACCGTTCACTATTCTTCGCTTCATCCTGCGAGGGCCTAAAACCCAACGCTAAAGGCCGCCGTGTCCAATCACATTACTTTTTAACGGTTACGTTACCGGTAACCCGGTCCTTTTATTTTGTAGTAACGTAGGACGGAAACGCGTTCCTGTTATTTGCAAGTAACGAGCAATGTATTTTGTTACTTTTTTTTTGGTAACACCTATAACACTTACCTCTAGTCAAGGCTGAAAAGCGGCTGGCGCTTTCGTAGATCGGTTCCTTACCTCCGAATGTCCCGGCGAAGGTAGACGCTGCTACTGAGCATGCGCACCGCTAGCTTTGTCTCCCGAATTCCAGGGACCATGGGATATCGGGTGCAGTTATAAATTTCCCTGCCATGTCAGCTTACAGGTGAATTTAGTGTATTTCCTTTCTTTCTCTTAAACACAATAATTTATTTTCACAACGGCTACCATAATCCGGGCGTGTAAAAATTTACAAGTGTAGTATTGCAGAATTTTGTTTGGACCTCAAAATTATTTTTTTTTTCGATAATTGTGCCGGAACAGTAACATGAATGTAATTTTTAACAGTAATCCATTACATTTGAGGCTCGCTAATTTGCATTTGTATTCCATCACGTTTTCCAATTAACGGGCAGAAGTCAGTGTCTATATAGACGGTATACCCATAAAAACGAGATCCGTGTTAACGAGACGTTAGTTTGTAGTGTCCAGAAATCTAAATAAAAAAATGGTCTTGGATAGAATCATAGGGTTCTCTATTTTTGGTATGAATCGATAAACCCTGAAAACGTAATTCCCAAACCAGTTTGATGAAAATCGGGATGAAAATTCGGATTGTAGCCGTGCCTAAATAAAAGACACTTAATACTGCTTACGTGTA
The DNA here is from genome assembly GCF_016920785.2 of Ixodes scapularis. Classification (NCBI taxonomy): domain Eukaryota; kingdom Metazoa; phylum Arthropoda; class Arachnida; order Ixodida; family Ixodidae; genus Ixodes; species Ixodes scapularis. Next base: position 89,512,657 of record NW_024609880.1, read on the forward strand.
AGAATGATACAGCATTCCTACACGCAACGCATTCCTGCAGGCAGCGCACCACGTCTTCCTATCGCAAACGGTTCTCCGGCGGTGACATCACGCTCCTCCACTGCGCAGGTGCGGCGAACCCTGCCGGTTTCACGGCTGCTTCCGTGACAAAGCATCTGCTTTGCTGTGCTTTTCTTTCTGTTTTGTTTTTTCTGGGGCGCGACCGGTTTGACCTCGAGCGCCCTCCCCGGCCTTCGTGAACAAGCATATGAAATGACGCGTCGCATCCAGTGGGACTTTAGGTGCCGTTTCGCTCAGCCAAGGGGAAAATGGGAATTATTTTTCTTGTTATATCCGTTACAAAAGCCGCCGGCTTCGCCCCATTTTTTTTTTGCTTTCGCATTAAAAAAAAAAAAATCTTTACAATTTTGTTAACAGCTTCATTTTTTCTCATGTCCGCATTCGACTGCCCGCGAATCTGTTTTCTCTCGATCAGTTCAGTTGCGTTCGGCAACGACACGTTACTTTTACGCTCAATTCTCATGGACTTCGTGAGTTCGTTTCTTGCCATTCTTAAGTGAGCAGCCTAAAATGCTAAACACAACCCTCTAGTATAGAATACCTCATAAATCTGCCTCGCTGACGGGTTTTCGCCTTTGGATTTTCAATGTGTTTTGGGTGATTCTTCACTTCGAACTTCCCTGTCAGTGACTTTCTAAAGCATTACCAGTCACATCAGCAGGCCGTGGATACAATTAGCATCTACGTTCACAACTATTATATTGTACTATTATATCCGTCCGCCGCCAACGCTAGGATTCAATGAAGCCAACCTAGCATCACCAAAAGTGCATCGTCGTTACGCTCGTTGTCATTGTGGGTTTGCCATCACGGGCCATACCAATCACGCAGAGAGGAAAGCGCAGGATCGAGGAGCATTCACTGTCAGCGATTGGTTCAGTCGGTGACAGAAAACGCCCAAAGACGCTCGTGCCATGACGATGCACTTGTGGCGCTGCTTGATTCCCTCCGTAGAATGGCAGTGTAGCTATGGTTCCCCCAAAAGTCAAGAAATAATGAACATGTAGGACAAAGACGACGCAACCACATCTTTCAACAAGCAACTGGCAGAAACGATGTGTAAATTCGTCTGCTCCTTGCGCACGTCATGCGTTCCTTTGCTTTGCCCCCCCCCCCCCCCCCCCCCCCCGCCCAATGCGCCCAGGTGCGTTTGCTTCCACCCGACCTCAGCCAATGACGGTTCGAGCTTGGCTGCTTTTTGGTCGCGCGTCCTCTACCCGCTCACTGTGTCGCCCTGAGATTGGCTTGCCCCTCTTTACGTTTCGACGTAACAACGACGCATATTAAAACACTTGCTCGCGGTAAAAGCAGAGCCGTTTATCGAGAGAGTTTGGCCATACATTGGTTTGAATAGGCGAGCATCTCGGGGCCAACCACAGGCCGCGAAACAGCCCCTAGCGGTGGTCGTGAGCTCTAAATTTGTGACACGACTAATTCAAGCCGTTTCAGCGTCGCTAGAGTTAAAATGTGTAACTCTCAGTGACGGAAAACTTTGCGCGTGCGAGGTTTTCGTCACGCCAATATTCAAGTGTAGAATAAACGAACGTGCGCTCGAAACCAGGGCCAACTTGCTAGAAATAGCGTCTCAGCTGAGACGGTGCAAGAAAGCACTGCCAAAGCCAGCGCACGAGCCGAGCGGGACACCGCGTCTCCAGACGCTCGCGCGCCCCACCCTTTGCACTGTTTTCTTTCTGCCAGTCACAGGACGCTGTTCTAACAAGCCAATATCAGCAGTGCAGAGAAAGGCGTGGGCACGAGCGCGTGGCTTTGGAAAGTGGCTCCTATGCACGAGTTCACGTACAAACAAAAGCGTTTTGCTTAGCTAGGTTCACGCGCCTGTACCTTTGTCTTCACTGCCGACATTTGTGAGATGAAGCAGAGAGGCCGAGCATGAACGCCTCTATTTCACGCTTTGAGTGTCGTTTGCAATATTCTGACGTCGCGGTCTCCTGATTGGTCGACGCTGTGTCACAAATTTAGTTTACGCTCTAAGCGCGGGGGGAATATTCGGCGCTGGCGGCGGCCTTTGCTCCGCCTGTTGGCCAAACTCTCCCAATACACGGCTCTGGGTAAAAGAATTCGAAAAGCGAGCAACCGATTAAAGGCGGGATAATCAAGGAAAGATAAAGGAACTAAGGAGAGAGGAATTGGGAGATAGACGATTAAATATAATGCAAAGTAAGGTCGACAGGGTCATATCTGGTTCGAGAAATCCAACTGCAGTCTGCGTAAGAAACAGTGAGGGATCAGAAAAGTTGCTGTTTGTGCTGCTCATGACGAAGGACTCTATAATCTAGGGGAGCACCTGCTTTAAAGCCCCCCCACCCCTCCTTCCCTCTCACCAAGAAACTTGTCTCTTCAAAATGGGACGTGGAGGCGTAAACTCGCGGAACACAAAGTTGGAGCCGAAAGCTCGTGGAGCGTGCTGATTAAACGTCGGCGAAAAAAGTGCGAAGTCATTGTCGTGATAAACCTATCAGTGCGCTCCGTCAACTTCAGCCCCAACTTTGTGTTAGACGAGTTTAGGCGCCCTGCAGCCTGTGCTGGAACGGCCGTTCATCACTGTGGGATGGTAGGAATCTCGCGAGGCCTTGGAATCTTCGGTGTAATTTTCCCGGAGTGGGGAATGTGTGCACCTGCCAGTCTAACCTTTGTATTGGCTCCCGCAGCTCGAGGGAATGGAATACACCTTCTCTTTTCATGGCATGAACTTCTTTTCATGTTTATAAAGTTCATGCTCTTCCATTTACTTCGCATGGAACTCGTGCCATGCAAAGCTAAGAAAGTGTTCTCCCTTCCCTTGAGCTGCGGAAGCCAATAGATAGGTCAGACTGGCCGGCGCAAAAATCACCGACTCCTGGAACATAACAATTAAGGTCCCAAAGCCTCGCATGATTTCATCATCCCCATAGTCATGCTTGCACGTTTCTGCACAAACTGCAGGCCCCGTTTTGAAGGCACCTGATTCTTGGGGGCGTAACAGCACTCACCGCCACAATATCAGAGCTATTCGGTATGAATATCGGAAACAACAACATGCCTAATTCATAATGGTTTCTGACGAAGACTGAAGTTGAATTTTTCAACGCAGAGATGATTTTGTCGATCTGACTTTGCATTTTACAGTATCGTCTTGTTCTTCCTATCTGTCTTCTTAGTAACTTTCCCTTTCCTCGATTTTCCATCCTAATATCATGTGTTCGCTTTTTGAATTCTCATAGGTTCGTTGCTAGCTGAAAGATGTCATTTAGGCGCCTTCGTCCTACACGTTTTTTTCTTTCTTAATTATTGACCCGCAGCAAAACGCTCTTCGTTCATTAATATGGTTCCCCCTTTACGGATTTTATTTCTTCCAGACGTTAAATATCTTTTAAAGACCATTTGCGGCTTCTGCATGGCAATGACGTATATCATAGCCTACGTTAAAACAAATTCGCGGTTATAAAATACCTCGTTTCCAGCGAATATGCGCCATTCAAGTATCGCCTACTGCGCAACGTCACAGTTCCAATCTGAACATTTATTCCGCATCACTGATCCAGTCAAGTGTTCCAATGTCGCCGCAAAAGTATGCATGCAAAATGAGCCAAAACATGTGTTTGTTTGCGTTACCTCGGAGGCATATTCGCCGACCACGGCCGAACCCCACACCCCTGGGAGCTCCTCGGGATTGCAATCCTTGAGCTTATCAACCGGTGTCAACCATGAGTCGAAGCAAATGAGAAAAATAGACTGCAGACACTTCGCAAACATTGCTATACGATTATTTTTAGGAACTCAATCTAGCAAAAATAAATAGCAATAAAAAGACACCAAGCCTGCAAACACACAAAATACTTAGAAAAAACTCCTTCGGCGATGGCAATCAATGCGCCGCTCTGGCCCAACAAAATAGACGAACAAAAGCAAAAAAAGGAGCTCTGGCTCCTTACAATTGTGATTTCAGAGTAAAAAGAAACAAGAACAATAACAAAGAACCTCATGAAAAAAATTAAAAAATAAGTCGTCCGTTTATTTGCTGAAGCAACAGCAGCGAGATTCCCTTTTTGACGAGAGCGAGGACAATGGCACTTCGAGGCATGCGGCCGGCAATTCGAACCAAACAAAACGCTCGTAAAAAAGAAAAAAAAAAAAAGCCAAACATAAAACACGAAAGAAAATCTACGTGTTGTTGGGGGTGTGTTGTTTTACGGCGGCAACAGGCAGCAAAATTCGAAGGCACCACCAGACGCGACCGAGAAGGCGAAGTCCAAGTTCGACAATTCGTGCCTTTTTTCATATCAATACGATCTTTTTCAATCTTAAAGATCAACACGCTCGAATTAATGAAGCCATCAACTCTTTTGTCATTGTGATTCTCAGAACCAAAATAGAGATTACCATCTCTGCTCCGAATATCATGTCAATTTTTCTCTGCGATGTGGCGTTATTCTGTCAGCTACGCTGCCATAGGCAGTGGCTGTAGTACCAACGACATAATGCAGCACTTTGACAAGCAGTCAAAGTACCGCAGTGCACTGTTGTATTGCTTTATTTCATGTTTTTAGTCCTAGTCATAAGTTGCACTAAAATTGTGATATATTGTGAAATTGTTTTATATATAATATGGCCTTTTGTAATCTCAATCTTCATCACAAGAAACAATCTATGATCTGTATTTTGTGTCTTTGTAGTGAGGCCTGCACTGTTGCAGAATTAACTGTATAATACGTACAAAGAAATGATTTGTTAGGTTGTTGAATTTGTGTGCCTATTTCTTCAACTAGAGATAAATAAAAAAAAATTTCGCAAAACTGTTTAACTGTGTGCGTTCAATTGTCGCCAAAAATCGCTGATTCTGTCGGCGGGGTCCGTGTCCCAGCTCTTCCATTCTTTGCACCCCAAGCTTTCTTTACTTTGCTTTTAACAGGCTCCGATATACACACCTAAAGAACACTTGAGTGAACACTTCTTTGAGCTCCCATGAAGTTTGTTGAAATCTTTATACGAATTAAATTCTGATATCTGTTTTTACAGTATAATCCTTTCTCCTACTCAAGGGGGAGCGAATTAACCTACAAGGAGGTCTCGACAGCTTTGGAAGATTTTTCGCGCAACCAACTAACGAAATAGCCTAAAGCTTTAAGTTGTACCATCTAGTTCAGAAAGAAGAGGAGTCGGCGCAAGAACTCATAGTGCAGCTGCGACCACTAGCCGACAGAGGCAAATTTAGAACGATGCCAGATCGAATTATTTGAGACGAACTTGTGTGCGGCATTCGAGATACGGACGTGCACAAACTGCTGCTGGCACCAGCCGAAGCTCACATTGAAACAAACCGAAAACATTGTTCGGACCGCGGAAACAGCAGCGCAAGGTGTCAAGGAAATAAAACAATCGGAATCTGAGGAAACCCCTTAATTAAACGAGCTTACAGAGACTGTACAAAGATTCAAGTTCAGGAAAATGGAAAGACGTTCAAGGCGGTAGAAAAACTCGTGCGGACGATACGGAAGCTCAACACTAGACAGAAATCTGGTAATTCTTAAACGCAGATTGTTTCCAGTGTCGCCGGAAAGGCCGTGCAGCCCGGATGTGCCGTTCCGAGAGCAAGAAGCCGTTCTGAGGGCAAGAGGCTGTTCCGAGGGAAAACGCCAAGGCATGTGCAATACACGGCAACGAGTGCAGTGGCGATGATAGCGAGATGTCTCAGCAGTTGTTAACTTTGGAATCCCCTTCTGCCACCGACGACACGCTGGTTGCACCTGTTCCCAAAAAGTTTTGCTGGGGTGGTGTCGACATCGTCATGGAGGTGGACACTGGTTGCCCGGTCTGCGTGATCTCAAGAGATGTGCTCGAGAAATACCGCCACAAGTGGGCAAGGATGGAGCGTTCAAGCCTGAAGTTATCATGCTACCTCGGAACGTTGCCTGTGGTGGGTAAGCTGACGCTCGACGTCCGGTGCTGTGGTCAAGTAGTAACTGATACACAGACGATTCTAGACTGTGGAGACCGAGTCTTTGTGGAGGCGACTTGAGACAGAAGCTCAACTGTCTGGGATGCCAGTTTTAAAATTAACTGGTACGAACGAAACTACGCAGACCCAGGAGCTAGAGAAACTACTCTCCGAGAACGAGGAGTTGTTCAGCGACGGACTAAGGTTGCTAAAGGGGCCTCCAGCGCATCTCTATGCAAAGGAAGGTGCCCTACCCAAGTTTTTCAAGACCAGGTCCCTGCTATACGCGATGCGTGATAGGGTGTCTACCGAATTGGACAGGCTGCTTAAATGCGGGGTTATCTTGCCTGTTCCCCATGCTGAGTGGGCGACGCCTATTGTTCCGGTGCAAAAAAAAGAAAGACGACTCTATACTATTTTGCGGAAAGATTAAAGTAACCGTAAATCCTGCCTGCAGCACCGAACAGCATTAACTACCAGTAATCGACCTGCTGTTTGGGTCACTGAACTGGAGTGAGAGATACAGCACCCTGGACCTCTGAGATGCATACAACCAAGTGCCCCTAGACCAGGAATCAAAATGCTTGACCGTAATCAACACCCATCGCGGCCTGTTTTGCCACAACTGGCTCCCGTTCAGTATTGCATCGGCTCCCGCCATCTTTCAGCGTAAATGGAGACCCTACTGCGAGGAATAGACGGCACACAGGCATATCTCGATGCCGTCATTGTCTAAGAGATAACGGATGACAGTATAAACCGTCTTAAACAAGTGCTTTAGTGTTTCCAGGCGAACGGAGTTAAGCTGCACAAAGGGAAATGCAATTTCTGGCAGGACGAAGTCTTCTATCTCGGACGCCGCATCAACAGGAACGGCCTGCATCCTTCCGAAAAGAACTTGACGGCCATAATGGAAGCAAGGAGTCCGACCAACGTAAGCAAACTGCGTTCCTTATCGGGCTGCTTTTATATTACGGCAAGTTTTTACCAAATATGGCTACCCTCTGGCACCATTGTACGAGCTTCTTATGAAGAATATAAACTGGGCATGGGAAGAGACAAAGAAGGATGCGTTCAAGAAGGCTAAGCAAGTGCTATGCAAAGCAGGCGTGCTCACACATTTTGACTCGTCTAAAGAGTGGCGCCTAGAATGCGACGTATCGGCTTATGGTACTCTCTCACCGTTTGGGAAACGTGGACACACCAACAGGACTCAGGTCACGAACGCTTTCAAAAGCAGAAGGAAATTATTGGCAACTAGGACGGGATGCACTAGCCCTGTGTAGTTATCATCGTTCTCTCTTCGATTTTATTCGGCTGGAAGTATCGGGCTGCCTATATAAGCGCGTGTCGATAACAAATCCTGTTCACGACCTACCATGTTTTGGCTACCGTACGTTGTAACATTTCCCCATAAAATTTTGCGGAAAAATTGACGTCACGTGACCTATGCACCAATTGAGTTTTGTCACGTGACCTGACGTCACGGACCCTACGGACGAATTCAGCTTCCCGGCTAAATTTAACGGAAAAATGCGCGACGATCACACCGTGATGGGTTTAGACCAGGGGGGTAAAGGTGGGTGAGGAGGCGTGGCAAATCCCGTGCGCCGACATCCTGGGTCCCGAGTGAAAGATCGCGAAAGAGAGCGACAGAACACGAGAAAAAGAAACCAATGTTACCAGCTGAAGGACGACAGTCGCTATGGTAATCGCGAAGACTGAAAACTCTGAGAAATATTAACAGTGATAATATAACGTTGTAAACTCAATTCTGAATTATTCTAACGCTTATAAAATGCAGCATACTCATTACGCTGCATTAAATTCTCTTCTGTCGAAATCTCGGAAATCTGGCGGTGGCGCGGTTTCGTATTCCCGGAGCGCGGCCACCCGCGAAGCCGGTTATCTGGTTTAGTTTAGTGTTGACGGGAGGCCGTACATCTGCGCGCTATGCAAAAAGAAAGCTTCGAAAGGCACGCGAATATCTTTCCACCGGTGAGTTCGTGGATTGTTGAAGTTCATGAAACTGCCCTGATGATATAATTATATTTTTGAAATCGAAGGCAGTTGGTAACCATGTGTAGGACCCCGAGGGTCTGCCTGCATGCTTCGCCGCTTGCCGCAGCTAGAATGCATGGGAAAATGTCGGACCTTTTCCTCTAGAATTAATATGTATGATCTCTATGGTTTAGACAGCTACAGCTCTGGTGCTTATTCCAACTTATTCGACGATGACGGTCGATTTACATTGCGCCGATCGTACGTAATACGGTAATCTGATGTTGAAATGACGTTGCGTTGATATAGCGTCGATACCTTGTTTATTAATAAATTATTTTAAGGTTGTAATGTGTTTTCCCACCAAATCTAGCGTGGAAAGTAAACTGATGTCTAAAAAAACAAAACAAATTAGTCGCTAGTTGTTTATACAGCAGGAGTTTAGTCTGCCAGAACATGGCGACATTGTTACCCACTGTAGATAAGCAATTCAGCCAGTGCGGTACAACCACTAGCCTGGGGTCTTTAACGTGCACCACGCAGTAGTGATACACGACCGCACGCCGGTACGATGCTCATCCAGATCGAAACGGGCAGGGCCGGGGATTGAACCTAGGATGCTGGGTTCTGCAGCGCGAGCTTTCGCTCCACGTGCTCCGAGCTGGTGTGCGCTAGACCACTCGGCCACCGATCCACCGATAATGAGAAACAGCGCAAAAGGGACAGGACACGAAGTAGGAGGAGCAAAGGTTTACTATAACTTCCACGCGCGCACAGTGGCCCGCGCAAGCACAAGCTCTTCTTTCTCTTTCAGAAGAAAAAAATGCCGTGGTGGCGATGAGACTTGCTCAATGGGTGCACTCCACGCTTAGTGGGAGAAAACACAAAAAAGAACGCAATGAAGAAGAAGAAGAGCGCTCACAGCGCAAGTCTCATCGCCACCACGGCATGTTTCTCTTCTGAAAGAGAAAGAAGAGCTTGTGCTTGCACTGGCCACTGTGCGCGCGTGGAAGTTATAGTAAACCTTTGGTTAGAGTGGACTAGAAGGTACGAGTGGGACGAGCTACAGGCTCCACTCATGCTTTCAGTTGCACCTCAAAATGTGGAAAGCGATCAGGTGGACCACTTCGATCGCAGCGCCACCTTCGTAGAGTGTACTAGGAGGTACTGAGTGAGATGACCGAAGCGTTTTTTCGGCGCCGCCGCTTGTGGAACGATCTTGGCGTTGGAACGCAACGCGTTTTTCATAAAAACCGGCTAATCCGAACAGCTTCGCTCGTAGTGCCCGAGAGGGCGCTACGAGCGAAGGGGCTTGGATTAGCCGTTTTTTTCCATATGCGGAGGTACCTAAATAGCACTCCGGTCGCCCCACTGTGTCCTTCTAGTACACTCTACTTTGGTTGTTAGTCAGCGTATGTCCTGTGTCCTTCTAATTTCTGCCCTGTCCCTTTTGCGCTGTTTTTCAACATGTCGTTCAACCAACCAGCCCTGCAAGGTATCCTGTTACAGTGATGAATAAGTGACGTGACATCAATTTTTGCACTTGGTAGACCACGACGCGAGTACATTACCGTTTATTTCTTTTCGGAATCAGGCGGCACGAAACGTTGAAAACAAAGGCATAAATTAACATATAATTTAATATATATATATACTGTTTTCGTTTGTTCACATTTTTTAACTCAATTTTAAAGGGGCTGTGCAACGACATAGGGTAAGAATATTTCTCACTTTACACCAGCTTCCTGGCACTAGTGGGACCCAAGAATACTCGAACGCAACACCACTGACCAAGAAGCATCTTTGTCGCGGCGGAATTCAAAGGATGAAAGCGGAGCTTTCCTTTCAATCTCTCCTTCCAAATCCGCATTTTGCTCCTTCGCGAAATTTGATGACGAAGCTGTGGGGACAATGGCAACAGTACGATCCCCGGGAATGCGTCATTGAGCTTTGCGGTGACGATATTCGAATGCTGCTCACACAGTGGACGCGAAGACTGCATACGCATTCGATCTGGGCTCGTGACAATCGATGCCTCGACATGCATTCGGGTAGTGGCCCGTGTCCAATCGCTGCAACGACGACAATAGCCGAGTTATAACAATCTCTGGAACTCAGCGCGTGTCCTGTGCTTTGCCAACGCCAGCGCGTTGCTCTGATCAACATTGGCGGCATATAATCGGCTCCAGATCACGAAGCCGCTTGTTCTGGCTGCGACTTTAAGGGTTGAACGGTGCACGTTTTACTTTAATTTTTTCTGGAACTTCTATTCCGTGGGGTGAAAACGAACTCGTGTTTCATAGATCAATAACGTCAGGGATTCGTTTTAAGCGGTATTTCCGCAAAGTACAAAAATTGTTGCATCGCCCTTTTAATACATAACCATTTTTCAGTACTGTAATTTCTGGAAACTACAGTTCGTAAAAAAGCTCTGTGAGCTCAAATTAAAAAAAAAAAGAGTGACTGTATAAAGACGTGCGGTGAAAAGAGAGAAAAAATATTCCACTTTTTTTTTAAAGAGCAGCAGGTGAGCGGACGTAAGAAAATATTTAGCAGCGCAAATCCCACTGAATGTTGTTATTTTTTTTACCTATTTCATTTTCCGCAGTACTCGTAACCACACCTCATGATGCCTGTATAGACATGTATCATTATTTCTCGAGCGTCCGGTTAATTCACCCCATGTCCTCCGTTTATCCTTCCCTTCCTCGAATTCCACGAGGGCGAGAGCCCCTCTCGCCCTCGTGGAATTCGAGGACGGGAAGGATAAACGGATGACGTAGGGTGAATGCATCAGTTCGCAGCACCACCACCTGCTGTGTTATGCATCAGTTCGTTTTCAAACAATGGTTATTTCAATTGCGTAAATGATTGTACACCGGGGTTTCTTTACACAATACGTATTTCATAAAGGTCATAGTGTTTACACATTCTTTATGAAAAAACAGATGTTGAAAACTTTTCCAGCGAACAATCTGTGTGCACTCGGAGGGTTTCGCGTGTCTCTACATGTACGAGATTTAAAGCGCAAAAATAAGAAGCAAAAAAGGACTACAAAAAACGTAACATGGTACTATGGCGGAGAGAAAAAAGAAAAAGCCGTGTTTGTGCACTGCACATTTTGGTTATGTATTGCCAAGTCTTAGGTTCCGACCAGATAGGCTATCGATCTTTCGGAGTTGGCTCTTGCCTGATAAAACACTAGTGTTCTGATGTTGTAGAAAATTCCGTACTAGTATTTCTCAAGGCTTCTGATTATTAAAAAAAAGAAAAATCTTCAGCAGCATTTCCAAGCGTAAGGCCTGAAAATACTGAAAATACGATCTTCTTCAGAAATGGAATTTATGCACAATGCGTGCATAAAATCCATTTTTGCAGAACGTCGCGTAAATACGCTCTTCATTTCTGTGTGCTGGAAGAAATCTAACTGTTGAAGACCAAACAGCTAAACAAGACTAGGCAACGTTTCTTGTGTCGTCATTTTAGGTGACGACACCATTTCTTCGTACTTTTGGCCAACCTTTTCCGAAATGCCTAGCGTGGATCCGCGCAGTGCTCGACACTCCTAAGTTGGAACTTGCGTGCTCTCAAAACAGATCCTTAATATTGCACAAGTCACGTTACAACAGTTTTTTTTTTTCTCCTCAGCGTGAACATTTTGTTTTAAACCAAACCGTTTAGCCTCCTAAAATGATAACAAAAGGTGACACGCGCGAGAAGCAAAATCTAAACTAATTCAGCACATTCAGGTTGGGGAAAATAAAACTCAGGATCCAGTTATACAAATCGCAGGTGTGTGAACGCAAGTAAAATTGAAAACTCTGCCTCTACCTTAGCAACGAATCGGTTTGTCAACAATCCGTACACCATCACCGTCGCTCTATATTTATATATATATATGTACATATATATATATATATTTAGCACTTTCAGCATTACATTCGGTGACATGTCAAGAATGTAGGGCGAGGCAAAAGGGGGAAGAGGAGGAAATTAACACAACTCTGGCTAGGTGAGAAAAAAACCCTACCCTCGCCAGCGTTTCGTCCGCTTTCTCCTCTCCCACCTTCTTTTACATCGCCCTACCTTCTTAACCCGTAACATACTATAGCTTCTACACTGTCCCAGGCTTGCCATTATCTTGGTCGCTGAAGATCTTTAATATTCTTAAATATTACAAATGGTGAAAAGTCGCACTCAGGACCTTAGAACTACAATAAGACGCATGTTTATTGTTTTTAAGTGAACAGTAAGAACCCCATGATCGATTTTTTTAGAGCGATAGCTGTTACGGTATCTTCCCACCACTCGAAATGACGTCCGTTGTGGGTGTTGTACTTCTTAATGTTGCAGTATTTGGCGATAACGTGCGTTCGTCGTCGATGTTGCCAAATCCTTAAAAGAAATCGCCCGCCGCTCGCGGGAACCGAATTTGGGTCCACTGCGGGGAAAGCGGGGGCATTAGCACTAAGCTATGCCACAGTTTTGTTTTTGTTTTTTCATTGCATACGCAGCACAGACGAGTTCAGGCTAAACGTACAGTTTTTTGACGAGCACATCGCACTGAATACTTCGAAGTCTTTTAAAAGTCTCCCCCGCTCGTCGACCCACTCAGGAACAGTATCCTGTCGTGTATAGTTATCACGTATTTGAGTCACAAATTCAACAAAATATGCTTCTACCGGTTTCGGGTTAAGGTCCCCATGCCCTACCGCCATCCGCGAACATCAGATACTTTATAGATCGATTAGTGCTATAAGGTTGTACAGTACAAGTTCCAAAATGAGTTTCTAGGAGAGTTGGTTAGACATATCGACTTAAACAGCGCAAATACGGTAAGGGAAGAAAAAACAGGAAGGAAAGAGTGGGATTTCCTTCCTGCTGTATCTTCCTCCCTTGCCTTATTTTCGCTGTTTAAGTAAATACGTACACGTTCCTGTGTAGTTATCGGAAGAAAACGCATCGAATGAGCCGTGGTTTATGGTTAAAAATCGCGCACAAAGAGAGGACGACAAACGATGAAGGAACACAGAACACAGACAGGCGCGCACTCACAACTCTGGTCTATTAAGTGAAGAAAAGAAAGATGAAGCACAATTTTTCACACTACACAACGGCATGCTAAACAGATCAGTCGCAGTCAAATGATCGCAAGAAGGCAACTTCGTTTGCGCTCAAAGCTACCGACGGCTGACTAACGCAGCAATCGGCCGGGCTCAAGATGGTGAACAACTCGAGCACCTCGCGCGTTTGTTTTTGGTTAAAGCGGCCAATGATTAATGTTTTTTTTTTCTAAAGATGGTGCTCACCTACGGGTCTTACAGTGCACCGAAAGGTGACCTCCTACAGCGGATGTTAAAGAACGTTTGTCCTCTCGTAGCCGGTCATTCAGTCACCGTCCCGTCTGTCCAACGTAGCATCTTCCACATGAAAGAGGAATGCTATATACAACGCCCGATGAAGAGGGAACAAAAGGCCGCAAATGTTTGTTTGTGTCGCGTGTTTTTTTAATAATTTTTCCACCTTTTCACGAACCTTAGAACAAATTTGTCCCATTTTTTAGGGGCTGATAGTTTTACGGGCACACCATACCGACTGGCCACTTCTTTTAGATTGTGATGTTTTTTGTAGGTGTAGACTAAACTCTTCAAGGTTCCCGAATCAGGTCTTAATTGAAGTGATAGGAACGCTGGTAAAGAATCTAAAAGGGGGTGAAAAAACTAGGCGCCCCGTTGACAAAAACCGGGTGGTGGTTATGCCATAGCTGGTCTGTGTTCTGTGTTCCTTCCTCGTTTTTCCTCGTCTCCTTGTGCGCGACTTTTAACCATGTTCAACGTTTACCAACTCCCCCAGCTTACTACTCTTCTACCGTGGATTATGCTTTTTTTTTTCAAGATTCTCAGCAAAAGTTCCAAAACAACAAGGCATCCCAACATAAAATAAACACGTGTTCTATAGTTTCAGGTGTTTTACACAGCAAGTAGTTGATGGTCCGAGGAAAACAAAATACCTTTATTGTGAAGCAAGGCTTTTACGCGAAGCGTCGAGGTATGAAGTTTGAAAAATAAACATTTGGCAAGCGGCTGGATTTGCTTTTGCTTGACCCGACAGAGAACGTCTTGGCAAGGTCCCCGATTGCACAACGTACGACACAAAGGCTCTATAAAAAGAGCGTCAGAGGGGTTTCTGGAAGAATATTTTCCAGTTACGCTGGAACAATATTCTCTGGAATTGAGTTCTGCTAAAAGCTTTAATTCATCAACGACCTCTTTCAGGAATTGGACAATTTTGATGGCTGCTCGACATGACTCGAAACCAGAAACGAAGGCAAGTGACCCACCAAGTTTTGTCTAAATTACCGCGTGCATAAAAGGTTGTTCAATATCACGTACAAATATGAATCGCGATACGGGCTGACGCACAAATAAATGCGAAAGGCCTAATCTCCCCAAAGAAATACGACGGAAGCTCAAGGTTGTTTTTTCTCCAATTTAATTTCCAGATGAGTCTGGCACATATTCTATAGTTTTTCTTCATAACGCTTTGAGCACAATGTAAAACTTGAAGGGCACACATCAGCCTAGCAACAACAAAGATGTTGCAGGCCGTCGCTTTAGAGAAAATTGACAAATCGCGGTTTGGCCACTGTGATACCCTCGCTTTCAATTCAGCTATGGCTTCTGGCCAGTGAACACTTGAAATTCGCATGTTGCCCCACCTGTTCCCCTCAAGCTCGGAGGGCCTGGTGGCCCATGTACCATGCTACAACCCCGAATATTTTTCTAGATGTGCCTCGGCACCAGTAATATCACAAAAATGCTCACCTAAAGCAATAACGTGTTATTGTTTGTTTAAAAAAAAGTTTAACGTTCTTATCGCTTTAGTTAAAAACGAGTTTGCCTTTTGTGTCTCTGCAAAAACTGCTACATTATCAGCACACGCCAATACCTCCACTTCAAGGGAATTAAATGTAGAACCGTGCACGTTTCTATGGTTAGCGACACTCAGACAAAATGGCTCAAGATAAAGTGAGAATAATAATATTGGCGAGAGCGGGATGCTGCAAGTTACGTTACGATTTACAAATATTTGCGTAGAACAGTCATGATATATGCCATTCGTACCCTTTCAAAAATAGTCTTCCAAATGTTGACATGTCGCAAAATGGCCCAGAGAAATTTGTTACGTGCACCATCAAACTTTTTTTTTTTTTAACCAATCTGTACAATGGCAATTTGCTTTCCTTCCTCTGTGCAACGTTCTAAAATAGTTCTGGATAAGTGAACGTTTGTTTGGATCGTCCTGTCTTTTATTCCACACGTTTGATGGTCCCCCACTAATTGGCAAATTACGTGTTGTAGCCTTCCGTTCAAAATGTTTGCTAATATTTTATAAAATATATACATTACATAGACTTATTAGTCGATAACCTTCTCCTAAGCGTTACTTGGCGGCGTCCTCTGATTTTGGAATTAGCGCAGTGTGTGTTCCAGAAAAAGATTGTGGTAATTATTTACTTTTATAAGATTTTTCTATTACGGCGAGTAAAACGGGAGAGAGTACTTCTTTAGTTTCTTGTAAAAACCAGAAGAAATCCGGTCTGGGCCTGGCGTTTTACCCCACAGCAGGCCGCCTATTGCCTTTTTGACTTCATCCCGGCTGAGGGGTTACTCCAGCCATTCCTTCATTTTTCATCAAGGCTCGGCATAAAGGACAAAATTTCATCAATTACAACTTCTTGTCGCCCTGGGCGAGTTCAAGAGGAGGTCGACAATGTTTCCCAAAATTAGCCTCAATGTTCGCTCTTTCAGTAAATATGGGATCATCCCTCTCTATTTCTAGAATTTCTTTGGAGAAGGCATTTTTTGACGTTTGCGATGTCCTTAGCTACCCGCCAGGGCTTTCACATAAAGTTGAACAAGGCGTACGTAAATCGTGTTGCAGTTTTTGTTCTTCTGACCGAGCGTAAAACTTAGGCGTGCTCTATCTTTCAACTGCAGCATGACATTTCTACATGTTCCTTGACCCGTTCTCATTGTTTGAATGAATGGACATCTCTTCTTCTGCTTTGCAATTTTCCCAAACAGGCCATCTACTGTAGCTACAAATGTCTCGTCACATGACGTTTACGTGACGCTTGCAAAGCCTTCGCAGTTATACTTCGCCTCACTTTAGCATGGACCATTGTTAGCCGCGAATTCTAAAACCGCGAACTACCTGCTTTGAATGAAGCCTAGGCCTCTGCACGAGCGCTCGTGCAGCAAGTGATCGAGTCTGGGTAGTCAAGGCTACCCGCTTGCGCTTGCCCAGCCTTCGCAGTTAGTCCATGTTCAGGCGAGACGAAGTATAGTCGGTCTAAAACGATTTTAAACAAGTAAGGAAGGAAACGACGTGTAGCAGGCTTTAGTGTGCGACGTGAGAGGTGATGTCGCACAGGTTCTGCGTGAGGCTCTGCCCAGTACTAGCAAATGTAAAAGTGCCGTGCTACACAAATTTATTTTTTAAAGATGAAGCACAAAATAATTCGTGGTTGGCTGCAATCCCCGAGCAATACCCGAGGTAGTCAGTCTCATACACCCATGTCTGCTCTCGCCAAATTTTTTGACAAAGACTGCGAAAAAAACCTGAGTGTATCCAAATCGTTGGAAGTTGGATTGCTGTCTCGATTAAGCGTGCCGCCGTTCCGATGAACTGCCTGGCATCGCGCCATATTGAGAGTATGGAGAAAAAGCTAGGAGACGGCCGACGTTTTGTTATAAGCACTTCCGGTCTCTGATTTTCATTTTGCGAAGTCAGCGGTGTATTTCTTTTACAGTCGTCGTAAAAACCGAATTTTATGAGTAACAATAATAGTTATTGCAGACATATAACTTGCGACGTTTCTTAACCTTTTAAGAAATGCCTTCGCAATTACGTGACCAAGAAAACAAATGAGCTAGGAGCTTCGTGTTCTGCTACGCGCCTCTGAAACGTTTGACACGGTAAAAAATATCGACCTTGGGGTTGTCAGCAGTGGTGTAGGCGTTACCGAAAAAAAGTAACAAGATACTCTACTCATTACTTGAAAATAAAAGTTACGCGTCGTGTTCTGTATCTAGCAGCATTCCTGCAATAATAGCGCGTCGGCGTTCTATGTACACCTCCATTTTTCTACTCTCGTCAACGCGCAGCGAGCATTGTCGTCAGATCCGCTAAGTGCGCTTGATAACACTGACGTCCCTCCCGCATATCCGCTGTTCATGTGAATGCTTGAGTCGGGGAGAGCATTCTGCTGGTTACGCGCATTTATCCCCGAAAAGCATCCCGCGTGTGAATACCCATTAAGATAAAGGCAGAATTTGCACTTTTACTTGAGTTAACACCTTCAATTTTAAGCTGCATACTTAGTTTGATTTTCACCAATCTGGATGTGGCGAGTTCATGTACATTTTGCTTCTCACGCGTACCTACCTCGTGTTAACTTTTAAGGTTGCTGAATAGCTTGGTTCAGAAAAAATTGTACAAAGCTAAACAAAAAAATGCGTTCACCGCGAAAAGAACTATGTAAACGATGTTTGTGCAAGATTGCGGATACGTTCTCATGGCACGCACTCTCCAAGTCAGGACCGTCGAGCATTGCGCTCATGCCCAATACGCATATCGGAAAAGGCGGATCAGAAGAAGGTATGACTGGTGTCGTTATCTCTAATTACCTCAATATATAAGTTGCCAATTTTTGTTTAGCTGTAGGTTCTGCAGCAGTTGGCGATATCTTCCAGCACGCGGAAATTAAGGTCGTATTTACGCGGTGTCCCACAGAAATGGCATTTATGCAGGAAGCGTGTTACTCCTGAAAATGCTGCTGCACGTTTTTAAAGATAATCAGAAGCACTGAGAGATATTAGTACGGAATTTTCTTCAACATCTCAACATTAATGTTTCATCGTGTAAACCAGCTCTGAAACATCAACCTATCTGGTCCGAACATGAGAGTTGGTAAATAAATAATCAATGTGTGTTTTGCACAAACAAGTTCTTTTTTTTTCTCTCCGCTGTAGTTTCTTATAACGTTTCCTTATTTTCGTGCTTTTGATTTTCGCACTTTAAAATCGGTACCCGTAGAGCCTTGCGAACCCCTTCGGGTGCATACAAGTTTTTCGCTGGATGTCGCTATCTTTTCAACATCTGTTCATTCCTAAAGAATTTGTAAACATTTTGACCTTCACGAAATCCGTCTTTTGTTTGGAGACCCTGGGGTACACTCCTTCATGGTACGGAACTTACATCTCCATTGTCTGAAAACGAACTGACGTATATGAACACTTAGGTATCACGCATTCTCGTTGACGTCAAGGGTGGGGAAGGCAAAACAATAGACATGTGCTGAGTTAACCGCGCGTTTGAGCAATATTGATACATATGTCAATGCAGGCATCATGGGGTGTGGTTTCGAGTTCGGCGGAAAATGTAAGAAGTAGAAAAAATAAAACGTTAGTCTGTGAAATTGCCGCTGCGAAATGTTGTCATACGCCTGTACTTCTGCGGGTCTTCAAAAAAATGCGAAGAGCTCTTTTTTTCTTTTTTTTTTACCGCACGTTATTTAGCAGCTTAATTTTTTTGTGTGTGTGTGCAGAGCTCTTTTGCGAATTATATTCTAGAAACTGCAGTATTGTAAAACGGCTGTGTATTAAAAGTGAATTAAAAATCGTAAACGAACGAAGAAACGATATATTAAAAATTAAATGTTAATTTGTGACTTCTTGTTCTTGCTTTTATGCCACCTGATTTTAAGAATAAACAAGCAGCAGTATGCTCGTGTCGTGGTCTATACTACTTTTCAGCTTAAGTCCTAGGCTCCGTGTAACCGAGCTTTCGGTTGCACGTCAAAAGATCCCCAGATGGTCCAAATTAATCCTCAGTCCTCCGCTGGGGCATGGAAGATGCCCGTCGGTAGTTTGGCATGTAAAACCTCAATTTTTCTTTTCAGCTTAAGTTCGTACGCAGCCGACGCTACAATCTAATGGGACCAAACAGACTGCGTAAAAGCGCACCATCAAAGTGGTCGTCATATGTCTGGAAGTGTTCTATCATCGCTGAACACGCCAGGAAATGAAAGGGCACAGCGACTGGCGCTTTTGACGCTTTCTGATTGGTCCCATTAGCTCGTAGCGTCGTCTACAACTCGAGTTAAGTTGAAACGAAATATAACACACCGAAAAATAACGTCAGCTACGCATATAACCTAAGAACCAATGCACACAGACGGGTATTTTTCAGAATTTTCGCGACGACATCCGGTCACGATTTAATCCGTGGTGGGTAATAAACGTTGAGAATGGCACTGTGACTTTCCGAAGTAGGTGTTGAGAAATAGAGGACGAGGAAGAGCGGGCGGTCAATTGGGGCGCACGCGGTGTTTGGCCACCCTCAATGTATATTGTTCCATAAACGGCTAACCGAACAGGGCACGTCTAGGGTCCCTTCCTCCACAAAATTTCGGTGTCGAAACCCCTCGAGAGGACATGGACCACCTGCGGCGTTGTCCGCTCCGCCGTCACCAGGATGATATCCCAGCTGGACGATCTTATCTAGGGCCCGACCACAACACAGCTTGACGTGCGGTTCCCGCTCGACTATCTCATCCAGAAACAGACAAGCCTAGATGACCTGGACCGGGATATCCTTACATCGACAACCGACGACGACTTGGAGAACCAAATCGAGGGAGCAGAGGACTACCGCACGGGGATTAGCCACGGCATCACGCGCCTTCGTTACGCCCTAGACAAACTAAACCAACCCACGATCATCGCCACGCGTGTTGCAAGCACCCAACCGACACACTGCAGCACAGCAACCACCCACCACAATCGAAACCCTGAGCAGTTTTTCTCACACCAATACCGTCCCTACAGCACCCGCTCATGGCAGTCATTGAAGGGTCGCCTTTCCCAAACTCCAGGTACCTACCTTTGCCGGAAACATGAGTGATTGGCAGGGATTTTGGGATCATTTTGATGTCACGATTCACAGAAATCCCGATCTCCCTCCCATCGAGAAATTTAAGTACCTCATGACATGCCTCACTCACAACGCAAAGCGGGCTGTCGAAGGCATTCGTCTCACCGAGCAGAATTAAGACATTGCAGTTCGTACACTTAATGACAGATTTGGAAGACGTGATATCTTGATCGACGAACATATTAACCAGCTACTGAATTTCCCCAAAAATAAGCAGCTCAAGAAACGTCACCGAACTACGTCAGCTGTTCAACACCATTCGCTTCCGCACAACATCTCTAGAAGGCTTGAATGTTCCGCCCTACAACTACGCGGTGGTTCTTCATCGTGTACTGATGAGAGCTCTTCCCGAAGATCTAGCACTCATGTGACGACAGAAAATAAAAGAAAGCGCGACAACAGACAGCCTCGAATGGCGCCCAGACGATCAAGTGAAGCTTATCATGACGTTTCTTCAAATCCAGAACCAGATACCGGAGGAAGGGTGCATGTAACAACCTACTCGGGCATCCGAAGGCACACCACATCAGCTGAACTTACAAACTCAATCCCTATCGAATAATCCATCTGCACTGGCACTGACCAACGAATCAGTTCACCACCGAGTTCTTTCGTGTCCGCTGTGTGGCTCCGGCGAACACGACGTTCAGAGCTGCCAGGTTGCACTATCGGCCCAGGAAAAACGATTATGGCTCACACGGGCACGTTGCTGCTTTAAGTGTGCCAAATGAAACCACATCGCCCGTGCCTGCCGCACAGCAAGAAGCCTAACCTGTACCGCTTGCGGAGGGCACCACCTGCCCATTCTATGCGACATTTCCCGAACCCCTCAATCTGCGCAGGGCATCGGCCAATCTGGAGAAGACTCCACTCCAAACTATGCGGCAGTTATTAGTGCTCCAACGAACGCCGCAAAGCAAGGAACGTCAGTTCTGCTTCAAGCGGGCCAAGTGTGTGATTCTTCGCTCCATAAAAGAATCCTTGTTCTAATATTGCTGGACAGCGGCAGTCAAAGAAATTTCGTGCGTCGCGACGTCTGAAAACAATTGAACTGCACAGCTCTTGGAAACGAAGAGCTCACTATATTCACGTTTGGTAACGCTCGACGACCTTCACGCTATTACTGTCGACGATTTGCCATCGAACTATGTGGTCGAACCACCGGCACACGAATCCACTTGGAACCATTGGAGGTACCAGACATTTCCACTGTAATCAGTCATCCGGTTAACGAAGAGCTGCAAGCTCGACTCCACTCTGAAAACATGCTGAGCCCCGATATAGCACCGAACGGTCTGCCATGCCCAAACGAAATAGGTGTCCTCATCGGATCTGACGCCTATTGGAAGATTTCCACAGCCAAAATTAAACGCTTAAGCGAGACATTAACGTCACTTGAAACCGTCTTCGGCTGGATGATTCATAGAACGTATACCTGTCATTCTAGCAACCCACGAAGCACAGTCACCACCCTTTCTCTGTCATGTGAATCCTCCAACGACGGGAACGAGGATTTTGGTCCTTCAAAAATGTTGCGCCGAGATGCCATAGGTGCCACCGATTGAGTCGACACTCAACCAATTGATCACCCAGCACTCCAACCATTTGAAAGAAGCATAAAAAAGCGTGATCTGCGGTACAAAGTGCCTTTCATGATAAGTACCGCAGGCCTAGAACCAGATTTCAATCACCTCAAGAAACACAAGAGAGAGATTAGGACGGCGCTATTTTCGGAACAATGTTTCTGTGCAGTAGTGTTGGCCAGAAAAAGATCTACGTGCGAGACTGCACACCCACGAAACTGTCGGCTGCCACACAGGACGACGTCTTGGAAGAACTGGTGAACCAATTGAAAAGTCCCGTCGCTGCACGCGAGAAAGGAAGAACTAGGGTGCTACTCTCGGAACCAATGTTTTTGTGCGACAGCATCGTCCTCGGAGAGAGCGGTACACATAGCTTTATAGCCACGGAGGATGATTGCGACAGACGGGTAAATCGCTCGGCCTCAAAAAGACGGAAACCGCTTCACCGTAAGTTGTTGCTTCCCGGGAGGAGCGAACCCTTGCCCGACACCTTTCACCGACACCGACACCTTTTAGGCACGGTTCAGCAGTCAAGACTCGTCCATAACAAGCTGAAAATGCGGCCAGCTGCCGCGGGGCGCACGGAGAAGGAACACCAGATCTCCCCGCCGAACGGAATATCGGGGCCGGCGGATATCGTGTGCTCAGCACGACCCGGAAAATTCGAGCCCTGCAAAGTCTCGCAAGGGAGCGAGCCGTCTGAAACGGCCGACACCACGGATGCGTCCGCAAGCCGAGAACAACATGATACGTCAATGGTTGTGGGACTACTATCAACAGGCAAGCAGACCGTTCGACAAAGCGTACACAGATGTAGAAGGACAGAAGGTCGAGAAAGAAGAGTAATACTTCCAGGTCTAAAGTGCACAAGGGCGACTGAGGGATGGACGGAGAAGCCGGATTCGTCGTGCGGCAAGGAATCGTCAACTTCGAACTTTTGTCACTCTAAATTCGAAGGCGACGGCAGTTGTCGGTCAGAAGGGATTTGGAAAGGCGCACAAGTGGAGGTCTGCAAAGATTAGAGCTGGAGTAACGGACGGTCCTTCACTTCCGAAAGGCAGAAAGGGCGCAGCATCTCCGGAGTCCGCGCACAATCCAAACGTAAAGTCAATTGCCACGGTCGAAACTGAGCAGCAAAAGAGGAAAATGCTAAAGAGAAAAGAGCTACCGTGCGAGGACTCGCAAGCAGATCCTCTTCCAAGCACCGAATACCCAGCTCCTCCAAAGTGGTGGAAGGTGAAATGGAAGGACACTACCAAGCGAAAGACAAAATGTGCACCCGGAGCTGGGGTAGCAGACGTCCACGACGACCGGGAAAGTCCGTGGGACGAGTCTGGGCAGGACGACTTCTTGAGTGACGAGGGTCCGAACGAAAACATCCTGGGCGAGAGATCAACAGGCCTGTCCAGCGTCTCTTCCTTCATGATGCAGCATCGACACCAGCGCAACCCGGCAGGATGTTGAGAAATAGAGGACGAGGAATATCGCATGGACAATTGGGACGCACGCGGGGCTTGGGCACCCGCAATGTATAGTGTTCCATAAAAGGCCAACCGAACAGGGCACGCCTCGGGTCCCTTCCTCCACAGTAGGCGCTACTTGAATTGTGCTTGTTCACTGGAGTTCGACAAATTCTGCAACCCCGAACTGTATTTATTTTTGTCCTTCCCGAAAGCTTTATTTAAACGCAAAAGGTTTAATAAAGGTTACGTAAACTTTATTATACGATAATGTCTCGCAGAGATCGAAAATTGTCCCCCAAATACAAAGAATCTTTGCGAAAATGTTGGGGCTCAAATCTACGCTGTGAAGGTGGTTGGAGAGCGAAGCTGTAGTGAATAGTATCCCCTCCAACGATTGCCCTTTCCAGTAAAGGATTTTTATTATGGCAATCATCTCCAGGTGCATTGTGCTCCAGTTTTTGACTTTCCAGAGAAGTTTCGGTTTATAATAAGAATGAACAAAGGCCTCCTCTGCTTGAAATGTAGGCGAAACGTTTAACCACCGTTTCTCGAGGTGAACACCAAAATAACGAAGGAGTGGGAGATCTCTTCAAATTTTCCAAGTATTATTCTAAACCAATTTGCCCCCTCCAAGATGTAATATTGTACAGCCGAAGGCCCTCGTTAAATCTCCAACTTTGTTGTCCGCGTAGCTTGTATGCTTTCTAGCAATGGTGAGAAAGGCAAGCTCAACAGGCTTGCACAGACGGTGCGACCGGAAATCGCTTGGCACGGAAGTGGCAGTTCATATTGGTAAACACCAGAAGGGGGTATACGAAATGATTGACGAACAAAACGTATATGCACTAGACCAAAACTTTTTTTTTTGTATATATGAAAGGCTTCGTACACTGCCGTTGCCCCGGCAGCTTATACAACCGCAATGTCCACCGAGAAACGCATGAGGGGAGCGCTACGTGCTTCGCATTGTTAGCCCGGCTACTGACGCCACTCTCAACTTCAAACTCCGCCGTTGCCGCGGCAGCTTATGCAACCGCAATTTTTACTGGGAAACGCATGCGGAGAGTATTACTTGCTTTTCATCACTCACGTGGCTTTAACACTGGTTTTCTGTTTTTTTTTTTTTTTATTGAAGCAAGGGTCAAAATTACAATAGTTTTGTAATGAGCAGCCGCAGACTGTCGCCGCGAAGCGGCGTGAACGCGGGCGGGGAGGTGCGTTAACACCAACGTTACTAGAACCACTCAGTTGGAAAACTGCCAGAGAGCCTGCTTTAAAAAAGTGGCTCCGATCCGTATTCGAGAACCGAGCTAATGGCGATCGCAACGCCGCCATTTCTCTTGCAGCGTCCACTCCGGGAACTGCACGGCTGCACGTCGAGTTGGGCAAGGGCCGGCGGCGCCATCTCGCAGGGCCATCTCGCACTAGGTATGTAAAGCAGCTTTCATGTTTCAACTCGTCGCTAAAGGGTGGCGCTATTATCGTATTTAGCTCGGTCTCGGTGGACGCCAGCGACTCAGGTTTCGAGGGTGAGTTTCCCAACTGAGGGTTTTAGTAACGTTGGTTAACACGCTCCGGAGTGATACACGCGCCGACCGAAAAGGCCATTCGGCGTTCGTTGCCATGGTGACGGCGATGAAAGCAGACGTCCTTTTTGCTGCAGAGGAAGATTGCGGCACAGCGATACGAGGTGCGCGCTGAGGCGCCTATCACATTTTTTTTAATGGGCGGAACGCCAACAAAAAGAGTTCAAAATAAGGACTTAACACAGAAGGCTGTTTTTTTTTAGCGCCTCATAATTTGGAATGCCTTACGCAAAAAAAAAAAACATTTTTTTTTATTTTTGTCATTTTGCGCTTTTTTTTTTTCATCCGTAGCATGGTTATCAACTATCAAACTGCCAACTTCTGACTGAAGGTGATGGCCAGGTCGTTCATTTGGCGAGCATTTGGTAGATGGGTGTGAGCGCATTGAGCAGCTAAAAGGAAAGGGGTTGGAGAGGCCAAAGATGACAGAAGGTTCGACATGCCCATGCATCCGGCAGTAATGGTACATCTCCTGTTCACAGGTGCACCTGTGGAATGCACTTGTGGAATTACGCGGGATGTAGCTTCCACAGTTTGAACGCTGTCGTGGAGTGGATTATAACGCTTGAAAGTTTGCTGCTATTTATTGCGGTTTTATGTTAATGTCTCACTTATAAGAATCTTCACAGTTGCTTCCAGGCATGCAGGATGGGGACGTGGAAGACGGTCAGATGCTTGAGGAGCCACCGATAAACATGGGAGACAAACCACATGATGTCACAGCCACCGAAATCTGTTTCGAGGCTCCGGACTTGAGGGGGAGCAGAGGAGGAAGCTCTGTTGCAATCTCAAGGAGGGCCAGCACCACAAGCAGCAGCGGCACTGCTGCCACCGGCCGGCACCTTAGAGTAACTTTAAAGGCTCTGTTTGCAGAGCCAGAGTATCGCGTTTTTTTTTTGTTTTGTTTTTTTATTGCGCCGCCAACTTTGCACTGCCAGAGAAGTGGCCACGAGTGACGAACCAGATCCAATATTCATCAGGGAAAATGACTTTGTAGGCGCCGAGCTTCGGCAACACCACCTAAAAAGAAGGCCTCCGCACGCATCATCGAAGTCAGATCGATCGAGGCCTGTGATTGAGCGCGAGTGCTGTGTCAGTGTTCGTCTGGGGCTCGTATCCAATTATCGCGTCGAATGTCGGGCTCGGTCCCGATTGCGGGGTTAGCGCGATCCGACCCTGGTGACGTTTCATAGAGGGAGAGAAGACGATGCGCAGTCCTTCTGTCTAGGAGGTGTTGGCTTCGGGCGGAGCATGTTTCTCATTTTGCGTTTGCGAAAATTACATCCTACACTAAAATCGAACGAACTTCAAGGTTCCTTGATCACGGATCATTATGTGTAGCCACTGGGTACAGTATAAATGCGTTGATTTATAACGCGAGAGATGTTTTCAAGCATGTTTCCAAAGTCTGGGAAGCAGACTACACGGAGGACGATCACGTTGCTTGCGTCTGCGTCACTTGCGGAGTGATGCGCGACCGGCACATCCGGGCACTTCGGACGAGACAACAACGCGTAGCTACGGCTTTCAAAGGGACGAAGTTTTCGTCGATACAGTGCGACGCACGCGCGGCGTGTCGCCGCACTATATCTTTTATGCTCCGCACGCCGCAGCACGCCATCTCACAGCCACGCCCAGCTGCGTCTCCGAATCTTCTGAAGAGGTGACGGTTACTTTCCACAGTGCGGCCTTCAATGCAACATGGACGTCCCGGGAGCACCATTGCGATTCTCTGCTCCGCAAGCGGCCCTTACAAAAATATGTATAGACACTTCTAGGACGTTCTATAGACCAGCGTCCATAGGGAGAACAAAAGGCATCTATAGGCAGGCACGACCTCTGTTGCCTCCGTGAAGTCGTCCTATGGCTGCCCTATAGAATATTGGCCAACGGACGTTCTATGGACGTCCTATTCTATGGGTGATGTGTGGTCATCTTATACCCTCTCTATGGCAAGGCGCCATATAGAGTCCATAAGGATTCTATAGGGTGTCTACACAGGGTCTTTACGGTGTCTATAGGGTGCCTGCAGAAAACCCATACGAAGTCTACAAGGAGTCCCTAAGAAGTCCACAGGGAAGCCACACAAGGTCTACACAGGGTCCTCATGGGGTCTGCAAAAAAGCCATACACGGTCTACAGGGAGTCCCTACAGGGTCCGCAGAGAAGCCACTCAGCCTGCAGGGGGTCTGCTATGGGGTCCGCACCGACCAACGTTTCCAGATTAAGTCAGTTGGGAAACTGCTAAAGAGCTTGCTCTGAAAAGCGGCACCGATCTGCACTCGAAAACCAAACTAATTGCGATCGCAACGCCACCATTCCACCCGCAGCGGCCACTTGGATAACTGCACGACTGCGTGTGTTGGTTTGAGACTATCGATATTCGGCAGCATGTGACTGTTCTGCTTTGGCTTTAATCGGCCACTTTGGCGCCGAAACATACACGGTCGCGGCGTGTCCCCCGTCTCCCAGGCGGACACGCCGCGAATTGCCACCGAAGTTAGAACGCACCCAAGTCGGGACGCGCTACCTGAAGTCGCCGGTGAGGCATGGCTCTAAAAAAAAATATTAATTGTGCCGCAAAACCCTGTAAGCTAAAAGTGTATGCAAACATCACGCTCTTGTCATTTTGTACTGATCTCCAATAAAGGATTCTACAAAAAGAGCTTTTCCCATTTGTTTTTACGCAAAAACGTGCTCTGTAAAAGTCATTTTGAAAAGTGTAGGGTCCTTAGTGGTCTGCAAAGAAGCCATACAAGGTCTATAGGGAGTACGTAAGGGGTTCACAGGGAAGCCATACAGGGTCCACAGGGAAGCCATACAGGGTCTACACGGGCTCCTTATGGAGTCTGCAGAGAAGCCATACAGGGTCTGCACGGAGTCCCTACGGGGTCCATAGAGAAGCCACTTTAAGCGATGGTGGTACCGCGGTGTGAGAATCGCACTCCTAGCTCCTGAATGATTGGCCTCATAATAAAAGTGGCTTGCCTACACATTCCTGACGTGAAAAAAAAAACATAAAGTGAGTCTCTGATACTGCGCGTATATAGCAAAACTACAATTACGCGTCGCGCGCAGACCCAGCCTAGTATACCGCTTTTAAACGACGATCATCCAGATGACCGCAATTTTGATAGGCACCAGTGGGCCCCCTATGGGTTGTGAAAGTTGCGAATATCTACGGGGGCCGCAGCGACCCACATATAGACCTTTGTCCGGAATGCTCTTTTTAGCCTCGACCGCAAGGAGCAAAAGCGAACAATAATCTCGAACCCAGACGCTCACGGGGAGGGGGGGCTGCGTCGGCCTGCACCGCCGCTTCCCGTTGAGGGCTTCTTCGCTGGTGTGCCGACTGCCGTTTTGCCGGCATCGGTCCTGTTTACCGCGGTATGTGAGTATAGTGCCCGTGATGGTGAGAGCCGTGTGTCCATACGCCACTTTGCCGCTGTTTGTTTCCATCTAGCCGAGCCAGAAAACATCTCGCGACGACGAGTTGACCGCGCCGCGAGTGACGAAGAAGAAGCAAACATGGCGACGGTTTGTGCGATTGCTTTGGTGGCTCCGGTGTTGAGTGTCTTCAACGTCCTCGTGAGAAGGTTCCCCTGCCTTTCGAAGTTATTGCAAGCACCACAAAATATGTGGAATCATCGTCTCAACTACAAATAAGCAGGCCTTCACGAGCAACAACGGTGCCGAGCAGGCGCACGGCACAGTTGCGTCAGGCTCACGCAGCCAGCGGCACAGTTGTGTTGGTTGTGTCGTCAGATGTTCAACAACGCCGAGGTATTTTCATTTATCATTTGGATTGGCTTCAAGAGTGGGAAATTAATCTATTTCGCGGATTGTTAACGCCGAGGCGAGTGCCCTCCGTTGCAGTGCCGTCGTCGCGCAAAGTGCAGAGAAAACCGGATGGCGATGGCGGCGGTGCTCTTTGATCTTGCGCCGTCGGGTTCATGAAGTCCGGAGTAAACGTACGTACGTGCGTCTGCTGGATCGGTGTTTTGGACTTCCTCAAAACTCTTTCTCACGCGCATTTTCCTTGTGAAGCTTAGTAGCTCATTACACCTCATCGTCGATTGCGCTCATTTGACTACGACGGACGAGCCTGCGTGATGTGAATTTCACTGCCTAAGATCCTTGGTGTGCTGTAACGAGGGCTAATAAAATATCACCGCGAACGTCTGAACAAACGAGTCGAAGTTTCGTCTGGTATCATAACTGATCGCCTTTCACAATATTAATCAGAAGCGTTCCTAGACTCCGCCCCCACAGGCACCCTGCTTCGTTGCCCGATAGTAAGTGTCTCCTGGTACCTCGTAGAATTCCAGCTCCCACTTCAAGTAAGCACCATCCTTTAGAACTGGCAATGAATAGTTTCGAACCCAGACACTCGCAGTGTGTGTTTGTGTGTGTGTGTGGGGGGGGGGGGGGGGGACGCGTGCTAACATACTCGGAGCCCTCGTTTACGCCGCTTCGCAGCGGCAGACAAGGCGCCACATTACAAAAGAAAGCTAATCCGAGCTGTCTATGTAACTAGACCCATTCGCTAGTCATTCGATGAAACGTCGTGGTCTCGTTTTCATTCGCTAAAACGGCGTTCGATCAAGTGAACGCCTCCCACTTATTTCGGCTCGGCAGAGCCGCGCTGCCGCAGAAAGGCAAGCAGATCGCGAAAATCGGTCTCAAACGTGCCACGAATGTAATGTCGTATACAAGAAGCCAACAATCAAGCATTTGAAAGCTACAAGAAAGCGGTAGCGACATATTTACTACGCAATGAACCCGGACTGAAACGCGGATGTCAAGGGTCAGCAGACACCGAGAACATTTAAGACAAGAAAGGTTTTTTCTTGTTTTCTTGATCGAGATGGGTTCTTGAATGTTCACGACATCTTATCTGTTGAAGAACGGGTCGCGGAGGCTTCTGGTGAAGATATCGTTCACCATGTGTCGGTGCATTCGGACAGCCTGCCGCATCCAGCTCCCCAAAGCAACGCCGCCAACGCAGCCCCCCTTCCTGCCTGCCAGTTCTCTCCGCGTGGTGGCGCGAGCGTAGATAAACATGGCGGCGCCCTGGAATTGGCGCGGACACTGGTCTATACCTACCTCCCACTGAGAGAGTAAAAACATTTTTCCCGCACATACTAAACACTTCCATCTCCACAATGAGTATACCCTGAAGTTGGATATGCCTCTAGACATCAATGTAACATATTGATACCCGGAACTTAATTAACAACTCTAACTCGGACACCTCACTACACCCAAAGAAAACGTCTACCCGGCATCACTTTATTAATGCACCAATATATAGCTCACACCATAGAGAGGCAATAGGAGGACCATAGTCTCACCGGGACCATAGAACGGAAATAGGAAGGAATGAAAAACTTTCTTTCGCGAAGATCTCTATAGCGTTTTTGTGTCTATTCTGCGGCAAACCAATGGTACATAGACGGTCTAAGGACTGTCTACAAGAATCCATAGGATGGACAAAGAGGTAATAGAACGGCAACAGTATCGGCATAGAACGTCCGTACATATTTTTGTAGGGGGGAACATATGCAGTTTCTCTACAGTACCTCTGCGAGCCGCAGCACGTCCATGACGGCGAGGGGGCCTCCGACAAAGAAGGCACAGCACCCAAACACTGCCCTCATTAGGGCGGCGATCGAGAAGCAAAAGCTACTTCACCTGAGCTTCGAAGCTGCTCGGGATAGTAAATATGAGCACCGGGAGCGGGGGCTCGTACAGAGAGAGCTTGTTTTAAAGGTTCAAGAACATGCTTTACAGGCACAAGAACGTGCCACAGAGAAACAAGAAGAACTAGCTGCGGCCATGGTGGCTTTTTTTTTTTTTTAAATAAAGCACCTAAGTAAGTGGATTGAGCATATTTGTGAGGTAGTTGGGTGCAATTATTGTCATCGTGTCATCTTGTCATCGTTATAGGCCCTTAACCGGACGACGTTGGCTGCAAGGAAACATTATTTACAATCGACAAAGGGTGCACTGCGGAACTGCTCTATCGTTGGGTATTTGAAGTCCTGTTGTCCCTGGCTTAAGCAGTTTTATATTTGTGTTTACTTGCGTCGCTCTCTAAGACCTCCATTCTCTTCAACGGGCCTGACAGCGGACTCCAACTTGAGAACTGTATGCACTGCAAATTCACATGAAGTCCAAAGCTCTCACACGACGAAGGTCTCTCGACGCGAAAACAAGTCGAGGGATGTGTTTTAAGAGTCTCCATTTTGGTATTCAACATTGTGTGTCGACAGAGAACCCAGCTCATTTTTTTTACGTATAAATGCGTACCAAATAGAGTGAAGGTACCACAAGGGTTGTGCTGTTGGATGATTCCTTGTCAGTTCATACAGTGAATACAGTGGTGGTCCAGGTAATATTTTTATATATATTTCTGTAACATATGTATTATGTGAAAGTCATGTACCTAGAAAAAGCACCGAGTTATACATAAGCGGTGCTTCACGAAACGCGGGCCAAATCGTTCCTGTGAAAAGCACGCATCGCACAGAAATATAATGTATGAAATTCTGGTTTCTGACAAAGGGAAAACGTAGGGGAAAAAGGGCTTGATATAATTAAGCAAAATTTATTTTTTGTAATCAACTTTATGTTTAATAAATCTAGCGGTACCGTCTTAGTCACTAACATGGTGGAAATAATTGGATCTATTAAATCCACCCATATTTTAGAGCTATAAAACCCTTGTGCAGCCTTTTGCGGTTGAAATAAACTCAATTTTGACGTGCGTTGGAGAGAAAACAAAAGGGTTGTAGGAGGCAACAGGAAGAAACATAAATAGACCTTTTCATTTCGCAGTTGCCGCACCGGTGGATGGAGGGCGCTGACGCACTCGTCGCCATTAGGTTGTTTCAATTTAGTTGTTTCGGTTCCAACGTGCACGCGGCTATGTTTCTGCTTTACGTGGTTTTTGTTTAATTTTGTAATACAATTATTTTCTTTGTAACGCACAATCAGTGAAACAGTGGTGTTGAGCCACTTCGAGGACTACGAAGTGTTTTCGGCCTTAAATTGCGGGCTTTTTTTACAAACTTCTTTGATGTATCTTATGGTATCTGAATAATGTCGGCTACGAAACGCCTGACTGATGTACAGTCGGCCGCAAAATTTTGCGGGACATGGGAGCGCCAGCCAAACTGCATTGCCGCGCCGTCTCGTGGCCCGCTGCCTGGTGTCAAGACCCGCGCATTGTGCATGCGCGGTCTTTCATACTAGGAGGCTTGTCCTGTTCCCTGGCTTCCGTCCGACGCGCTCCCGATTACTGCGACCGGCGCAAGGTGCCGCTTCGCAACCGCTATGCATAGAGTTCCTGTATATGCTACCTTCGGTAGCATTCCAACGAAATGTTATCTGGGCTTCTAAACTCGTCATGCACAAAGTTGGGGCCGAAGTTGACGGAGCGCACCGATGGGCTCATCACGACGATGACTTCGCGCTTTTTGCGCCGACGTCCAATGGGCGCGCTCCGCGAACTTTCGGCTCATACTTTGTGTTTGACGAGTTTAGGGCCCTTAGAAAGTGCACCGCGACGCGAAGAGGGTTCAAGCGAGCTTGGCTGCCCGTCGCGCCGGCTGAAGCAGACTCGCTGCACAGCGGTTGTGAAGCGGCATCTTGCGCCGGTCGCAGTAATCGGGAGCGCGTCGGACGGAAGCCAGTGAACAGGACAATCCTCCTAGTATGAAAGGCCGCGCATGCGCAATGCGCTGGTCTTGACACCAGGCAGCAGGCCACGAGACGGCGCGGCAAGGCAGTTTGGCTGGCGCTCCCATGTCCCGCAAAATTTTGCGGCCGACTGTACATGGAAGATTAAAATCGTCTATGGCCGTACCCGATGACCAGTAGTTTCCAGAAAAATAAAATATTTAAGAGACTAACACGTGAATGCGAAGAAGCGTATCGATAACTTGATTAGCAATGTGCTTAACCAGGCAGAACAGATGAACTCGCGAGTTTACTACTCACTGTTTGGTTTTCGTAGGCACCCAACCTTTAGTGAACTTCGCAGACTAAAAACGTATCGAGTAATGACGCAGATTATTTATATAAACAAGTAGTATAGTCTCGGTCTCTTTTAGTTTATTTTTTTAATGCAGTATTCGAACCTATTTTGACAGGCCGAGTAGGAAATTTCTAAAATTATCAACCCTGATAAAGCACTAATAAGCAGCCTTTCGCGATATTGGCCCTAGGAAATAAATTATTTTGATACGAACATTTCTTACTCACTATGTTATAGAAATGACAGGCCCGTCAAATTATATCTGTCATTTGTCTTCCGCAAAATTGGCCAAGTAAAATTAAAGGGCGTAGGAGGAGAAATACCTCGGAAAGTTTGCCTGAATTCTAGCGCTAGGCACCACTTCACGGACCTGTGTGAACAAATATTTGTTTGTTTAGACAGATTCGCTTTGGAAATTTCGGCGTCGCCAGCCACCAGAAGTAAAGCTCTATTCGCCATCGACAGTCCTAGACTCGGGTGATCGTCATGCAGGCGGCGTTTTTTCAGAGTATTGCGGATCCCAGACACTAGTAAAAGTTAAAACAACGTACGCAAAACAAAAGTTGTTATTCTTGCATATGCGCCGAATCCAAACAGCGTTTTTGATTTGCTAATAGAAACGACGTTATTTCTTTGTGCACGTCCCAACCTTTATCACAAAGTTTGGGAAGTCCCAACCTTTGCGATAAAATAAATTAAATGGATTGAACTGTTTATCTAAAGATAATTAATAAATCACTTAAATAACTCTCGAAATGATACCGAGCACGATATAAAATTTCTTAAAATTCATAAGTAAACCGACCAACCGGATGTTATGTCGCAGAAAAAAAATTGAAAACCTCATACACAGGTTGCATCTACGCAGCGCAGCAAACCGTAATTATAAAAGCCTGTAGGTAATGATAAATTGCGTTTCTGGTTGCAGATTGCCGTAAAAACACATTTGTCTCTAGGATTCAGCTTGTAGAATGTGTTTGTAGGATTCACGACGGGGACGATGGTTTATTCACGGCTCCATCGCCTCAATGAGTAATTCCTAGCCTCAGCTAAACGTTCGTTGTCTATCGAACGTTTAAGCTAGCCTAGGGACAGCATAACGTTTTACACCAAACGATAGAGCAGCACCGCTGTATATCCTTTGGCGGTTCGTTATAGGGGCTTTGCCGACGTCGTCCGACAAAGCTCTTACAACGAACTCAAGCGAGCTCAGTTTGGGGGACGGTTTGTTTTCCTTTTTCGCTGAAGGTGAAATGTTCCTCAATGTATTACCATCACAGCTGCAAATCACTGTAAGCGGCTAAAAAATTTAACAAAATAAAACTTTTTTTTTAATATTGACGTGCAATTTTGCCACATTTAGAAAACGTAACTGCGTTTCTACATTATTATTAAAAGTGCAATAAAAAAATAAGCATATGTTTCTTATATATTTGTAGAATTAGCCTAAAGATAATCAATTTGATCTATTCCGCGTCATTAATTATAGAAAAAAAGTTCGTTGGTAAATTATTTATGAATGTGTCTCCAAAGCGTGTTTATTTTACGTGTTTCGTAATATTTTTTATATATAAAAATATTTTATTGTATTTTTTTCATATTGTGTGTACATGTCGCAGAAATTTTACAAAATAAGTAGAAAAAAGTATCACTAGGTGCATTCTCGGTGTGAAATCGATCGATGTGCAAAGTACCATAGCGAAACACAGGCAATCTCCACACCTCGAGCATCGAAATTTTACATCTCCGAAAAAAAATTAGCTACGGCGTTCGCAAATAGCTGAGTGTTCCTCCCAAGAACGTGGCTTGAACATATATTTTTATAATATCATGTCAAATGTGACATATTTTGACTCAGGTGTTTCGTCTGTTTTTCAGAAGCAAAGAAAAGCTTAGTTCCAACGTTACAATGTATCTCTAATGCTGAATGCAGGTGTCCCAGCTTACTGAATAAAATGTTAAAAAACGCCAACAAACGGGGACAACGAAGAAAACAAGTACAACAGGACAGGCGCTTCTCTCAATTCGTTTTTATTAACACCATCGTCACCTATATCCATGTATATACACATGCCCAAACAACATCGAACTCAATCGCAACAATATCAGAGCCAACCAGCCAGAAACATCATCTAACTCTGGAGCAAATCCACAGGCGGAGCCCTGAGGCAATTATTTTCCTTCTTTTTATGTAAAATGCCTAAATAATCTCTTTCCTTTTTTCTTTTGCCTTTCTTAAGAAATTTGTGCCAGTCAGGTCAGGTTTACACTCACATCGCCTGCAATGGTCAGCAGGATGGCCCCCCGCGTTGTTTCTTCGTTGTCCCCGTTTATTCGCGCTTTTTAACTTTCATTCAGCAATTTACCAACTAGCCCAAACCCAAGTATGCATGTCCCAGCTTACCTTGATGTGTTTCTGCAGATTAGAGTTTGTTGTTCTTGCTAATTACAATTTGTGTTTTTATTTTTTGGCAAGCAAAGTACGCACTTCAGCTCTCGTTTCAGCTTCGGTCCAGACGCAGCCGATGCTACAAGCGCGAGCATGTGGCCCAGAACAGTGCTTGCACTGCACGAGCGCGCGTGCTTGGCAGGGATGCTGAAAGCCCGGAGCTCGCGCTTGTAACTTTGGCTGCGTCTGGACCGAAGCTGAAACGAAGTATAGGTTTCCGTTCACCTTAAAAGGGTCATGAAACGATTTTCATACCTCTTCCTCCTTAGCTTTAATCCTCAACTCAAATGCGAATTGTGAAATCACGTGGTCGTCACATTCCTACGGTTCCACCGTGCTTTTTATGCACACCACAGAACTTGTCATTCCCCAGTGACAACAAGCTCCGTCAGGGCACTCATTGGCCACGAACGCGAATCCAAATATTCGTCGACGGATTGATTGTTGACGAGGGCATACGTCCGAGCGACGCAGTTCTCGTGTCCAATGCGTGAGCTGGGCTCTGCTGACGTCCGTTTGGCGCCGGTGACGCTCTTCGGGAAACGCGGATGTATCATAGTGAAAAGGCGGTGAGCTTTCGAAGGCAAGAAGGTACAAAATAGTCCGCTATATTTTCAAATGTTCGTACCGAAGAGCTGGCTTTTGACTTTCTAGCCTCTTTCTTTTGGCCAACTAAACGATATACGATTGGTAAAGTCCCAATTTAAAATCATTCATCCCAACCCAAAATTCGTTTCATGGCCCCTTTCATGTCCTGAATTTTGAACATCTCATTAAGAGATGGCCATGGAGGCGACGGATACTCCATGACCGAAAACTCAACCAGTCAGAGAAAGAGTGGCGGTTACGGGTTATCGACCGTTCATCGGTTCTCACTTTCATACCAATATTCGTGGAGGCCAGGGGAAGGGAGGGCATAGAGAGCAAGAGAAGCGGTGGCCATCGGTCTCAGAAAACAATAGAGGATCACATCACTTTACGCGTTCTCTCGCTCTTTCTCTCTCTCTCAGTCTGCACTCCTCAAGCCTGTTTCACATGCAGAGATTGTTGCGAAAAAAATCGGTGCGACAGCCGACGCAGCGAGTGCGATCCCATTGTTTGATTTCACAGGCTCCCAACGACCGCGCGATTTCTGTCGGCGCGGTCGGCTGTTCGGACACGGACGCGACGCGTTTCACTTTGCCTAAAATACAACAAAAACGTCTAAATAAACGCAAATATTTTACGAATACATAGTGTAACTAGAATTTTTTCAAAATTAAGCAGTAAACCAAACGTTTTTAGAAGTCTGAATTTATTTTCGAATACGCAACTATCGAGGATAATAATTAATAATGGTAATAATTTTATTTGCCCAGGAGAGCCTCGGCACCGCAGAAAAGCAACAGCCCGTACCAAGGAGGCCCGCGGTGCCGTGTCTAGTGGTGATGATTATGTGATGATGTAATGCACAAGATAAAAGTGATGGTGATTACGATATGTGTGTTAGGAATAGCAGCGTTCTTCGCGGTGCTGCCATGGGCTGCTTACTTCTAGCAGGCCGGTCTCGAGCGCCTGGAGGGGGCTCTTCGCGTGCCACACTTGCATACGAGCTGGCCGAATTACGGGCGACGCAGGGAGTCCAGCACCTCCGCGGGGGGTCTCCAGGGGTTAGCACCGGTGTTGGCCCGGTGGCGGTCTTTACGGAAGCGGGCCTTGGAGTCTCCCAGCTTGCGGTCCAGCTTGTAACTGGGCAGCGTGAGAACTCACTGTCGATCGAAGACATGGTCTGTGCCACTGGTTCGGCTGGCTCTCTGACGATCGAAAAGACACGTCTTACGCCCAGGTGGCTTCTTCTTCCTTGGTTGGCAAATGAAAGCTGGCAAATGAAACGGCTGGTTGGCGATGAAGTGATCGCACCGACTGTGCGACAAAATGCCAACTTGGAAGGAACCAGTCGCAGAGGCGCTGCGACAGTGCGATTGCGATTTTGATCGCGCATTTACTGGAAATCGCACCGATTTTGGACGAGAATCGCAGCGTGTGAAACAGCCTTTAGATGGCCTACCCCTCCCCCCCTTCCCCCTCTATGTTGACAGTTGACTGTGAAGTGAGGAGTGCACTCGACCACCATGCCCAGACAAGTAAACCAAAGAAAGTGTCGTTAGTACCCTCGAAGATGACGCTCTTAGCCTCGCGCCGGGCGCTTTTCAGTCGTGCCTAGAGCCACTCGATATGGCAGCGTAGCTGCCAGAGTAGCGCCACGCTTTTCCCTGTGCCGCCTCTCACCGCGATTGGTCACAAGCGGTACCATAGCAACGAGCTGAGCTGGCTCGGTTTCCGTAGCAACCGAGTGACGACTCGTCGCGTGACCTCTCAAGAGCCGTGATGTCATCGGTAAGATGGCAGCGGCCAGAGCTGGTGGATGCGAGTTTGTTCGGGACCCTTAGTCGTGATGTGCCGCAGCTTGTCGACGATTTAGGGCTTCTTCGTGCTTTCTGACGTAGGTATAACGTGAAGATCTGAAAGAATGATACTTTATACCCTTTCTGTGCAAGATCGCTCTAGATATTAGCACCTGTGTGACAGCATCATTAATATCGCCTTAGCGGTGCTCGGACTTCCGGATATGTTTGAAGATCGATAAGACATTTAGCATGCAATTTTTGCATTCTCTCAGCTTTATTTGAACAGTGGAGTGTCTGAGAATCCATGCGAAATCTATTCGTCGCATGTTGGGCCTTGGGGAATTTGTTTTTGCCCCAGGTAACCGCATGATCACCAACTTTTAGCGAGGAAGCTTTCGCGATTTTTACGTCTTGTACTAATGAACCAGGGAACCTGGGTTCAATCCCCACCCCTGCCCGTTTCGATCTGGATGAGCATCATACCGGCGTGCGGTTGTGTGTCACTACTGCGTGGTGCACGTTAAAGACCTATAGATCCCGGCCAGGCTAGCGGTTATACTGCATTGGCTAAATTGCTCATCTATAGCGAGTGACTCGTCGCAACTTTGAAATGGCTGACCAACTACACGCTGTATAAATATTCACACAACTCCCAAGTATACTAATCAGCGATTTTACGATATGCGCAGCGCAAGTTCGTCTGCTTCCTTTAGTAGGTGTTGTGGTGACGTTAGAATGCCCAGCTCTGATTGGCTCTGAGTAAAGTATAGTGGGTAGACCTCAATGCAGCTTGCTTTTAGGTCTACTTACTATCCTTCGATCGGAGCCACTCAGATCTTGTCGTTCTGACGTCACCACAGCCCCTGCAAAAAGAAGCAGACGAACTTGCGCTCCACATAGCTTTTGGGATAAAATTTTCGCATTTTTCTAGCTTCCTTTGGAAGTCTGAATATCTGAGAATCATACCGAAAGGTATACGGCGCGTGTAGGGCCTAGGGGAAATTGTTTCAGCCCTGGGTTACCGAATAATCACAGCATTTCTTAGCGAGGAAGCTCCTGCGACCTTTAACCTTTTTTACTAATCGCCAATTTTACGAAGTGGCAGTTCTGAAGCTTTTGATATAAATTGCTTTCGTTGCAATAGCTTGCATTTGATCGCAGTGTTTTTTGGTTTGTTTTTCAAGTGAAAAACTGGCGTTTGCTCAACTGACGTGTATGAAATGTTCTTCTATATGACAATGCATCAACACATACTATTAAACTATGAAGCTCAAAGGTGTGTTCGTCTTTGTAATTAACAAGTTACAGACGTATTTCTTTCTTACGCGTGTAATATTTATTTTCTGTAGCTGGGCCCGTTTTGTGCTCCTTAATGTCAGTCTGCTATGACGTAATCATCATGTGCGTATGGTTCTAAATATCCTCTTTACAATGCCTACAAAGGCCGAAGTGACGTCAGCCGAACCCAACTCACGCATTGGACACGAAAAATGCGTTGCTCGGATGTATGCGCTCGTCACCAATCAATTCGTTCATGGATATTTGAATTCGCGTTCCTGGCGAATGAGTGCCCTGACGGAACTTATCATTACTTGCGAATGCCAAGTTCTACGGTGTGCTTAAAAACCACGGTGAAAGCTTGGGGTCATCGCACCGGTATCTTAGCATGTCACGACTTCGTGATTTCACAGTTCTCTCCTGAGTTGAGGATTACAGGTAAGGAAGAAGAAGTTTAAAAATAATTTCGTGGCCCCTTTAACACGGATATGTGTGCTACACCAGATCAAAATATTGACTTTTTGAATGCCGGTAAACTTCCGAAGACCATTTGGCCTGTCGGCAAGAACACCTCATATCCGGCGTCCGTCTCTTTTGATGGCGTCAACAGTTCTCTAGAGACCACCATGCCGTCCTTCTTGGTTGAACCCCGTCGACGTCGCTCCTTACCGGTCGGTGAGAAAATCTCATCTTGAAGGGATGATCGGGTCTTGAAGAAGTATGATGCTAAACGTATCTACTCGCTCACTATGGGGCAGTCGAGCAGCAGTCATGTTCCGAGCAAATCGCCCTGTCGTGGCCGGCGCAATCGGATTTTGTTCCATCGAAGCGAAGTCCGAAAGCACTAGGACGGTGCGTTCGTCCCACGAAGCGGCCGCCATCCCGGCGGCGCCGAAAACCGCTCGCCTTGTCCGTCCAAATACGATGCCATAGCAGCTCTCGCCGACCGACAGTCTCCGGGCTGCAAATCGTCTCACTTTTCAGGAAAAACAGGCACCGTTCCTCCAGAGGTTCTTGCCGTTCCGCGATGCCATGCGTCTTATACCACTTTTCAATGAACGAATGGAGATATCAACTAGACTACAAAGGTTGCCACCCGGCGTCGCTAGAAGCACGGTTACCTTGGCAACCTCCCAGGCCCAAAATGGAGATCACTATCAGAGCTTCTGACGTCGTGCATCTAGATAATTTTGCGTCGTGTCGCTACTCTGGCAGCTACGCTGCCATATAGAGTGGCTCTAGTCGTGCCTCAAGACAGTGCTAGAATAAAGTAGCACGCATGAAAGACAAAGAGAATACGACCCCCTCGCCCGAGGCTACATCGTCTGTTACGCGAGCTATGAACCCGCGAATCGAGGGGGTACGGACCCGCGTTTGACGTCTGTGCAGGTGACGTCGAAAAGTTTGGATGTGAAATGGTGTAAAAGACAAAAACAAATAAACTCGAAGAGCTTTCTCCTGCCCGGGAGAAGAAGAAAAAGACGATAGAAGGCGACGGAGAGCCTACTCAATGTTGTCTTACTTAATATTTGTCTTTCTTATATTTGGGGACGGTTCGAGTGAGAGAGAGAAGTGTTGAAAGGAAAGGAAGCCTGGAACTTATTCGAGTGACCGGTTATACCATAAAGAGTGTTTCCTTTTCGGCTATTCTCCCCTTCCTGATGTTTCCTGCTTAGTTGAACTTGCTCTCTTTATGCTGCTGAATGATCTGCTCGTATTGTTCCAGTTATTGTGTTATGCTCATATTTTTTTTCAAATAACGAGTAATTAAAGTAATTCGTTACCAATATTTTGTAACGAAATTATATTACGAATTACTTAAAAAAAAGTAACGCGGCAATTACAAAATTACTAAAAAAAATAACAGATTACAAGTAATCCGTTTCTTGTAACGGATTACTTCGCAAGACTGGTCGCAAATTGTGTTTCTCCCTTCCTTTTCGTTGTGTTTGTCTCTTCCTTTTCCCTTGTCTCGGGGTTTTTGAAGTACGAACGTTCACCAGCTAGCCTGCGCCACAACCCTTACTTGTGTATTACCCGCCTAATTACTGTTCTTTGGATGATTGTATTAAATCACACAGTTTCAACAGTTTATGACTGGAATGTTGATTGTTTTGAATGGACGACAATGTAATTACTTACAAGGAGTCCTCATCAAATGCATAAAATGTGTGCATTCTCTTAAAGTTTCAAAATATAGAGTTTCATTGCGTGACTTCTGCCTGAACATTAAATATACAATTGATAGCTGCAGGAAGGAAGTACACGTTTTTACGAGGATAAAAATAATTACAACTACTTATTTCCACTTCTGTATGTGTAGTGTAACGAGTACTTTATCGGCATTCTCTTTTTCACAACTTTGAAATTTTCACACTGCAAATGGTCACTTTCAAAAATTTCCGTCAAATTGTACGTGCATCATTTCACCCGTTGCGTAGCAATCATTTCGACACCATGCAAAGAGAGTACCAACACATCATTGCATCGCGTCACACGTTCGCCTGTGTATGAGCAAATGTGATGCTGGTCAGCTCATATAAATCTTTATGCATTGAGTTCTACAACAAATCATTATTTTGCATAATTTCATAGCTTAGACATATCTCGCCACATATTATTTATAGACTGTCAAAATAGCCCAAGTCTTGCGAAAAGAAAACTTAATTCGGTAGCTAAATAAACATATAAACGACCAAAACACAATCTCTACGTTATAATAACGTATTAGTGTCAATTCATTAAGCAAACTAAGGAAGCAAGTTCTTTTGGCGAAGCAAGAATTATTGTACAAATAATGCGTCATTTTCATTTGATGTTCCATGTACCGGGGATCAACTGGGCTACACCGGGGCCGCTGCATGAAGTGAAAGTCAACATCAAAGTTTACCTCCAACATTCGCTCGTATTCATAAAAAATAGTACACGTGGGTCAAACTTTCTAATGACTCACCTCAGAAACTAAGTTACGCAACCCAACGGTGATGAATTTTAGGCACCACTAACAGCTCTGCGGATTATATATAAGGTGTCGAAAGTCACCAGGCTCGATTTAAATTGGAACGTAAAAACTGACGCCGGCACGTAGCAATCTAAACTTTTCGTCAAAGGCGTATTTAATTTAACTTGAGGAAGAAAACGAGGAAGAGTGGCTCCCTTTGTGTAAAAAATGGGCAAACAAAAATGGCCAAGATCAACGAAGGGCGGTGACGCAGACGTCGAAGTCGAGTGGCAAGGAGGTGGCGCCATCCATCAATACAAGCGCTAAACGCGCCCCGCGTTTAGCGCTTGTATTGATAGATGGCCCTACCTCCGCATGTTGGCCTGTTTTATATATAAAAAAAAATATCGAAAGTGCCTGCGTCGACCGTCGTCTAATAATATGAACATAAACGTTTTGTAATGTACCTTCGGCTTAAAAATAAATGCGGACAGTGACAGCAAAGCATGAAGTAACAAAAATAAAAGAAAACGCGGTTGCATAACGACGGCGTCGATGGCGCTTTTACAGCCGACGGATTTCGTCTGCGTCTCATCTAGGGGTGTCGCGAACTTTTGTCGAACCAGATTTTTTGGTCGAACTTCCGGGGTTCGACTGAGTCGAACCGGTTCGACGAACCTTCGAACTTTTCACCAGATTCGACCGGTTCGACTTTACAGACAGTGTGGCCAGCACTTAATACAAGCATGTCTAGGTTTGGAGAATTTTTTTTTTATGCAAGGGGTTATTTTATTTTGTGAACAGCTGCAATTAAAAGAAACTAATTCTAATCACCGAAGAAGTTAATAACTTAAAATTTTGTACTGCATTGACTGAAATAGCCAATCAGCGCTGCACTTAATTCATTTCTTAGTCATTACCATCCAATCCGAAGCCAAGTGGCCAGCCCGTCGCGCATGCGCACACGAGTCGAACCTCAATACAAGGTTCGTCGAACTTTCCACTAAAAGTTCGAAAAAGTCGAACCTGGTCGAACTCGACCCGCGACCGGATCGCGACACCCCTAGTCTCGTCTGCTTTCTTTCGCTGATCGGTGCTCTTTTTAGCCTCGACCGCAAGGAGCAAAAGCGAACAATAATCTCGAACCCAGACGCTCACGGGGAGGGGGGGCTGCGTCGGCCTGCCCGCCGCTTCCCGTTAAGGGCTTCTTCGCTGGTGTGCCGACTGCCATTTCGCCGGCATCGGTCCTGTTTACCGCGGTATGTGAGTATAGTGCCCGTAATGTGAGAGCCGTGTGTCCATACGCCACTTTGCCGCTGTTGGTTTCCATCTAACCGAGCCAGAAAACATCTCGCGACAAGTTGACCGCGCCGCGAGTGACGAAGAAGCAGCAAACATGGCGACGGTTTGTGCGATTGCTTTGGTGGCTCCGGTGTTGAGTGTCTTCAACGTCCTCGTGAGAAGGTTCCCCTGCCCTTCGAAGTTATTGCAAGCACCACGAATGATGTGGAATCATCGTCTCAACTACAAATAAGCAGGCCTTCACAAGCAACAACGGTGCCGAGCAGGCGCTCGGCACAGTTGTGTCAGGCTCACGCAGCCAGCGGCACAGTTGTGTTGGTTGTGTCGTCAGATGTTCAGCAACGCCGAGGTATTTTCATTTATCATTTAGAATGGCTTCAAGAGTGGGAAATTAATCTATTTCGCGGATTGTTAACGCCGAGGCGAGTGCCCTCCGTTGCAGTGCCGTCGTCGCGCAAAGTGCAGAGAAAACCGGGTGG
Source organism: Ixodes scapularis (assembly GCF_016920785.2). NCBI lineage: Eukaryota > Metazoa > Arthropoda > Arachnida > Ixodida > Ixodidae > Ixodes > Ixodes scapularis. The sequence goes on from NW_024609880.1 coordinate 89,556,162, forward strand.
CGATGGCGGCGGTGCTCTTTGATCTTGCGCCGTCGTGTTCATGATGTCCGGAGTAAACGTACGTACGTGCGTCTGCTGGATCGGTGTTTTGGACTTCCTCAAAACTCTTTCTCACGCCCATTTTTCTTGCGAAGCTTAGTAGCTCATTACACCTCATCGTCGACTGCGCTCATTTGACTACGACGGACGAGCCTGCGTGATGTGAATTTCACTGCCTAAGATCCTTGGTGTGCTGTAACGAGGGCTAATAAAATATCACCGCGAACTTCTGAACAAACGTGTCGAAGTTTCGTCAGCTATCATAACTGATCGCCTGTCACAATATTAATCAGTAGCGTTCCTAGACTCCGCCCCCACAGGCACCGTGCTTCGTTGCCCGATAGTAAAGGTCTGTTCACACGATGCATCTTTTAGGCGCGCAACAGTTTCACGACACTCAAGTTTCGCGAAATGTGCTCGTTCCCACGTACCGCTTCACGTGCAACAGCGATGACGTTTAGACTCGCGAAAATAGTTTGGGTGTTGACCATAAAGTGCGCTTCAGTTGAAAGCCAACATCATCATAATCACCATTAGCCATTCAGCGTCGTGTTCTCCATCTCCCGCCACATTCTAAGAGTCAAAACGCAGGCGAGCTGGTAAACAATCATAATTAAGAAAAAAAAAACCTTAAGACAGCAAACAGAAAGGGACATACACACCGCCGTCTTAAAACCAGCACAGCATGCAGCTGTCATTTACTTCCATTTACTTAATTTCCTCGTAAATTGTCATCTACTAGTTGTTGAATTGTCATTTACTGCCATTTACTTTATTTACTGTTGAATATGTATAATTTGGATGGAGGTTGACAAAGAAGAAGACTGTTGTGGAAGTAAATGAGAGCTGTACGCTGTGCTGGTTTTGAGACGGTACTGTACGTCCCTTTTTGTTTCTTTGTGTTAAGGTTTTATTTTTTAATTATGACTAAAAATACACGCGAATTATCATCATCACTAATTACGTCTTCGTCCATCGCTTCGCTGGATTTTTTTCTGATATGCTAATCATTTTTCCTTCAGTGGTTCTAGACGTGCTTGCGGAAGCGCCGACAGTATCCATCGTTCGTGGTTTCGGTTTTTTTCGGATTTGGCTCCGCTACAACACCGGCAGTGAAGTGGTCTTCTCAAACAGCTCGCTCCCCCCTCAAAAGCCACGTGAGAACGTTTCTGAGCGGCCATTGGCGGCGCCCTCAGAGTGAGTGACAGGACTCGGCAAAGTTTCAGCAAAAGCTCGCTCCAGAAGCGAGGTGTGCACGCAACTTTTTTTAGATGCGCGCGTCCTTTTCGGACTCGTTCAGACGGCGCAACCATTTCGCGAAACTACGTTTCGGGACACTAGATGCGCGAGAAAAATGCATCGTGTGAACGGGCCTTAAGTGTCTCCTGGTACCTCGTAGAATTCCAGCTCCCACTTCAAGTAAGTACCATCCTTTAGAACTGGCAATTAATAGTTTCGAACCCAGACGCTCGCAGTGTGTGTTTGTGTGTGTGTGTGCGGGGGGGGGGGGGGGGGGGGGGACGCGTGCTAACATACTCGGAGCCCTCGTTTACGCCGCTTCGCAGCGGCAGACAAGGCGCCACATTACAAAAGAAAGCTAATCCGAGCTGTCTATGTAACTAGACCCATTCGCTAGTCATTCGATGAAAGGTCATGGTCTCGTTTTCATTCGCTAAAACGGCGTTCGATCAAGTGAACGCCTCCCACTTATTTCAGCTCGGCAGAGCCGCGCTGCCGCAGAAAGGCAAGCAGATCGCGAAAATCGGTCTCAAACGTGCCACGAATGTAATGTCGTGTACAAGAAGCCAACAATCAAGCATTTGAAAGCTACAAGAAAGCGGTAGCGAAATATTTACTACGCAATGAACCCGGACCGAAACGCGGATGTCAAGGGTCAGCAGACACCGAGAACATTTAAGACAAGAAAGGTTTTCTCTTGTTTTCTTGATCGAGATGGGTTCTCGCATTAGTCACGACATCTTATCTGTTGAAGAACGAGTCGCGGAGGCTTCTGGTGAAGACATCCTTCACGATGTGCCGGTGCATTCGGACAGCCTGCAGCATCCAGCTCCCCAAAGCAACGCCGCCAACGCAGCCCCCCCCCCCCCCCTCCTGCCTGCCAGTTCTCTCCGCGCGGTGGCGCGAGCGTAGATAAACATGGCGGCGCCCTGGAATTGGCGCGGACACTGGTCTATAGACCTTTTCATTTTAGTAGTTGCCTCACCCGCAGATAGAGGGCGCTGACGCACTTGGCGCCATTACGTTGCTTCACTTTGATTGGTTTCGGTTTCAACGTGAACGCGGCTATGTTGCTGTTTTACGTTGTTTTTGCTTAATTCTGTGATACGAATATTTTCCTTGTAGCACAGAACCAATGAAACAGCGGTATTGAACCACTTTGAAGACTACGAGGTGTATTTCAGCCTAAATTTCGGGCTTTTTTTTTTTACCAACTCCTTTGATGCATCTGATAATGGTCGCTTGCGAAACGCGTGACTGATGTACAGGAGAGATTAGCATCATCTACGGCCGTACCCGATGACCACCAATTTCTAGAAAAACGAACTATTGAAGAGACTAACACGTGAGCGTAAAGAAGCATATCGACAGTTTGATTAGCAATGTGCTGAATCGGCCAGAACAGATGAATTCGCGAGTTTACTACACACTGTTTGGTTTTCATGGGCACCCAAACTTTAATGCAATTCGCAGACTAAAAACGTATTGTGTAATGAGGCAGATAATTGATATAAACAAGTAGTATCGTCTTGGCCTCCTTTATTATTATTATTATTCAGTACTCGAGCATGGTTTGACAGGCCGAGTAGGGACTTTCTTAAATTATCAACCCTGCTAAAGTATTCATAAGCAGCATTTCGCGATATTGGCCCTATAAAATACATTATTTTTATATGAACATTTGCTTACTCAAGATATGATATAAGTGACAGGCCCGTCAAATTAAACCTAGCATTTATCTTGCGTAAAATTTGCCATATAAAATTAAAGGGCGCAGGAGAAGAAATACCTCGGAAAGTTTGCCTGAATCCTAGCGCTAGGCACCCCTTCACGGACCTGCGTGAACGAACATTTATTTGTTTGTACATATTCGCTTTGTAAATTTCGGCGTCGCCAGCCACCAAAAGTAAATTTCTATTCGCCATCGACAATACTGGACTCAAGTAATTGTTATGCAGACAACAATTTTTTTTTCAGCGTTACATATTGCGGATTTCAGATACTGGCAAAAGGTAAAACAGCATTATAGCGCATGCGCCGAACCCAAACCGCGTTTTAGATTTGCAAATATAAATGACGTTATTTCTTCGTGCACGCTATATTAAAACTCGCTACTGTTAAGTTGAGTGTGGCAGATTCTTACGCGGAAAGTCCCAACCTTTGCGTAAAATAAACAAAGTGGGTGGCACTGGTTATCTGAATATAATCAATAAATCCCTTAAATGACTGTCGAAATGGGAGCGAGCATGGTATAGACCAGTGTCCGATATCCTAGCCCCCAGCGATAAAAATGGGAAATAATAATCTCAAACGCAGGTTCTTGTAAAGAGGGGGGGCTGCGAATAAAGCAATATTTTTGCTTTTTACAACGCTCTTGGCGTCGGTGCGGTTCTTGGAGCTTCGTGACTGTGCATTTCTTACCTTCTTGCACTATACTTCGTTTCACCTTATGTCCGAGCGCGGACGATGTTATGAGCCGAAGGGCCAATCAAACAGCGCAAAAAGCGCAACGTCATGGCGTGCTCCCTGCGCTTGATAGGACTAGCCGGCAGAGGAGCACGCAAAGAGGGACGGCGAATACCGGCTCTTCCTATCAACTGCAGAGAGCACACCATGACGTTGTGCCTTTTTCGCTGTTTGATTGGCCCTTCGGCTCATAACATCGGCCGCGCTCGGACATAAGGTGAAACGAAGTATACGATATGGGCAAAGGTTTCTAAAAGAAACTGAGCCTTTCAAAAAACGCAGCCCCCCTTCTGTGTCATGACGTCAGCATAAACGAACATGGCGGCGCCCATGGAACAGAACAGACACTGGTCTAAACAATTTCCTAAACTTCATAAGTAACCGCCCAACCGAATGTTTACGTGGCAAAAAAGATTGAGAACCTCATACACATGTAGGTGTGATGTTATGAACGAACAAATTTCCTGATGCTGATGTACTATTATTTGTAGCCTTAGATAAAATGCCAGCTAAACGTTCGTTGTCTATCTCCTCCGCGCGTTTTGTCCCATAATCAAAAGAGACTGTTTTCGATATATTATGAATACAAAGAACGATACTTTCAGGAAATACAGATAGTCTCCTTGCGCTGACTATGCTTGACGCCTTCCGATCCTAGATGTGCGATATAAATATACGCGCTTTTTACTGAGAATGTTCCGCCACTATTAGTAAACAAACTTCAGTTGTCACAAGGACCTTTCAACCCTTGCGACGTCTTAGTCGTCGAGTAGACGTATCAGACTACAGTTTCCGAAGTAAGGCAAAAAAGCGCGGTGAAACGCGACGAAAAACACGAATACAACGCATCCGCCAAGGCGCGGAGGGGAGAGCGGAGCAGCAAGTTGAAGCAACCTAATGGCCGCCGCGTCACGTGATTTCAAGATGGCAGCGCCCATGCGGGGGAGGATGAAATGGTCTATATGCTCCGCTTGCGGAGCAGAGTACCGCAATGGTGCCCTTCTGGAGCCAAGCACTGCGGGATGCCGCGGTCGGTTTTAGCAGGGGACGCGAAGGCGCAGACGCGAGGCGGCATGCTTTGGCATGCTGCGGCGCGCTGGGGAAAATAGTGCGGCGTGCGGCGACGAGCCGCGCAGGCGCCGTCATCGTAGTCCCGTCGTTTCCTGTTTCCCTCTCGATTGCAAAAATCGCACCCGCGGATCCTGCGGGTCGCGTGTGAAGTGAAGTCGTCAATTCATTGCGGTAAACGACGCAGCGGCTGACGAAAACGCCGTCCCCTCGCTTTCGCACGGGAGCTCGCCGACTCGCCAAGATGGCCGGATGTGGCGGTCGCGTATCGCGTATCACTCCGCGAGAGCCGCAGATGCGAGCAACGCGATCGTCCGTGTCGTCTGCTTCCCCTACCTTGGAAACGGATGTCCTAAAACATCGCTCGCGTTATAAAAAAAAAAAAACAGGATTGTATTGTACACAGTTGCCGTACATAATGTTCAATGACTTAGGAAGCTTTCGGTTCGTTCGATTTTAGACTAGGATGTATATTTTGCGAACTCAAAGCGGAAAATATGTTCCCCCGAAACTCGGCGCTCTGGAAGGCCGCTTTCCCGCACGAATGTCGGATCCAGTTCTGCCCACGTGACCACTCCTCCGCCAATACGGAGATGGCGGCGAAAGGAAAACGAACGCGACACTCTGGCTCTGCAAGCAGAGCCTATACAGTTACTCTGGAGTAGCGCAATCTAGAACGCCATCTTTCGGCGACTAGCGGCGAACGCCCGGGGGTTCCAACTCCGGTCACAAATGCACGGGAAACGTGAGAAACTCGCCGTTTCTTGATTATTTTGGAGATGTACGGCACGAAAATAGTTTTTGATATAATAAAGGAACAGTTTACAATAATTTGCGCTAAGTAGTGTGCCATGTAATAACGTAATTTGTTTTTAAAAAGTGCCCGAGCGGCATCATGCAGCAGACGACGCGGTGACGTCACACCGTTCACGTGACCCGCTCCGGTCAATCCATGAAGTTCACCTCCGCTGGGCAAAACAATCGTCTGCTTCAAGCGGCATTGCCTCGGATATTGCATTCTCAAAATTTTCACACTTATCCAATATTATTACAACTTTGATAAAGTATTTAGTGCTTTACCAACTTCACGGCAGACGAGTTTCTAAAAGTGTGAACTTGTCGTTTATTATTTAATCAGCCGTGTTGAGTCGATCTCCATGTATTCTCCCATAGGGCGGGCCGCCTCCTGGAACCCTGAGTATACCACGTGACTCGCGCCGAGCTGCTCTGTCGGCCATGTTGTCGGCGAAACACGGGGATCAAAGGATTGCGCTACTCTGCTCCGTAGGAGATATAGAGTGCTCTAGTTACAACCTTCTGCGCTGCTCCGGCGCCGCTCCCGAACGTAAGAAAGCCAACGACACACAGACGAAATCCGTCGGCAGCAAAGCTCCGTCGGCGCCGTCATTCTGCAGCCGCGTTTTCTTTTTTTTTTTTTTTTTTTCTACTTCAAGTTTTGCTATCACTGTCCGCATTGGAACAAGGAGGAAGCGCCACCTGTCAATATGAGCACCAAACGCGTCCCGCCACTCGACGTGGTCCTCTGCGTCGCCACGCGCCGTTGACCCTGCCAAGTTTTTGGTTCTATTTTTACACAAAGGGAGCTACACTTCGCAAATTCACAAGAAAAAAAACGACCTGTGAAATACACCTTTGACGAAAAGTTTAGATTGCTAAATTCAGGCGTCGATTGTTACGCTCAATTTTAGATTGAGCCTGGTAGCTTGGGACACCCTGTAGCTTAATCTAGATGATCAAATTTAATCAAATAAAATATGTATTAATTTATCAAACCGACTTTTTATTATTTTTGTTTTGTTGGATGGCATGAGCCGCCTCGGATTTAATAAGAATTATTCCGTGGAAACCCACTGACCCGAAGGAAAAATCCATCAATATAACCCTGTTCGGCAGTCAATCTTTTCTAGTGGACCGCTGACTGTGCCTGACTGTACGTCAAGCATGTCTGATTGGCCAACAAGTTACTCTGACCGACAGTCAAACTCCAGTCAGACTCCGCTTGTCGGCTTTCTGATGGTTTCCTGGTGGCAGTCGGCCGCCGCGAAATGCCATCAAGAAGTCTTGGTGGCGATTCTGATTGTACATCGATTGTCTCTGACTGTACGTCAAAGAGCTTTGACGTGCAGACAGACGTACGGTCAGAGGATGTAAAGTTCGTTCGGATACCACTATTTCGTAAAATCTATGAATACGAAAAATAATCTATGCACAAGAAAACGATTTCGGAACGTGAGCCCATAAAACCGCTGATGTTAGAGATATGACACGCAGCCGACCGACAACCTTGATCAGAAGCCCGCCGAAACGCTACTGTAGAAACGCCGAACACGCCACTTCGCTTCGCCCATAGAGGCTTCGCCGAGCTTTCATGAACGATCGCTCTCGACTCGTTTTGTTTGCCCGCTTGCTCCAACCTGTCGATCCTGCCCGGGCTCTACAATACCTTATGTTTTAGTACAATTTCTACTCGAAAAGACCCAGCCTGTTGTGAGTTCCGACAACGTAAGGGACTTTAGCGGTGTAGTTGAAGACGACAAGGTGTACCAGGTCTACTGGGCCGGAGACGCGCGAACAAAAGGATCGTTCTACGACGCGAAAGTACTCTACATGGCAGGCGAGTAGAACTGAAGTACGGCGAGTGATGTACGAGTGCTTTGCATAACATGCTGAGGGCTTAACTGCATTTGCAGCCGAAGCATCTTGTATAAAACGAATGGTGAAATCGCGTTTCCAAAGCGGTGGCATAGCATAGGGCTTAAGGCCGGCAAAAAAAAAAAAAAGCCTAGGGGTCAAGGTGTTCAAGTCGTATGCAAGTGGTCGCAGGTTCGATCCGCGTTGGTCCTGCTTTTTTTTCCTTTTTTTTTCTCGGACATTTTGTTTTAGCGAGGCATTTGGCGATATTTATGAGTGCGTATAGCTTTACTCTTATATAAATACTGCCCTTGTTGATGAAATTCCCTTGGCAGTGGCAGTCAGACATCATCTGATGGACCATCAGATGACATCTGATGGTCCATCACGTTCCACCAAGGCTGCTGACTGGCAGTCAGTGTCCCAAATTACGTAACTTGATGGAAATTTCAATAGGGGAGACACGTTACTGGCCTACGTTAACTTAAAATAAATGTAACCCGTTATCGTTAACGATCAGAAGTAACGGAAGTTACCTATGCGTTACTTTTTATTTATAAATTGAGGGTAGCAGCGTTATTATGGCGAGAGAATTTTTCGACAGAAGACCAAAAGCAGGGGCGTTGGTTCCCCCCCCCCCCCCCCCCCCCCCAAATTCGGTCTTTTTGCGTGGGAAATAGACAGGCAAATTTTAAAAGTATGTGGAATGTGTTCAGTAATTAATCACTTGGCGCATATACTTTGTTTCAGCCTAAGTCTAGACACCGCCGACCCTACGAGATAATGAGACCAATCAAGCAGCGTCAAAAGTGCAAGTCACTAAGCCTTTTTTCTATATGACTAGTTCAGTAGTTCAGCGATGCTAAAAGAAAACGTACAGAAACACGAAGAACACCATGATGGTGCCCTTCTGACTTTGTCTTGTATAGTAACGTATAAAAATGAAGTTTAGAAACACGAAAAAAATTATACTTTTCTCGGGTTATGGAAGAATGTGTAACGAGTAAAGTAACTACGTTACCACTTACTTAAAATAAGTAGCTTAGGTACGTTACCCTTTATCGTTTTGAAAAAGTAACGAGTACGTTACACTGGAAAAAAATTTCGCCCAATTTTTGAGCAACACGTTGCGGTTTTATATTGCCGATATTGTTTTCAGTTATCTACAAACTCGACCATTTGTAAAGACAAGGCATATATTTTCGTAGAATTATAGAACGACTCTAGCTAACATTATGGAAAGTTATTCGTTTTCTCTTAACAGCCGAAGTTGCGGCTTCAATATTGCTGGTGTAATATTCCGTTATCTAAAAACCGCAACGTCCGTAACAACAAGGCCTATATTTCGTTAAATGACGAAACGTTTGCAGCCCACATTATAGAGGGACATCCGTAGGAAGTATGAGAGCTGTCCGCACTAAATATGGAAACACTATAACTTTCCGCCTTTTATAGAGCCATATCTACGAGCCATCCGTAGCAATCCTGCACCTCCGATACATCAGGTGACTCACGTGGCAGAGCTCGAGCTCTGCCAGGTGGTCACCTTATGTATCGGTGGTGCAGGAGTAGTGCGGATGGCTCGTAGCTATAGCCTTTAAACATACAGAAAGGTATAGTGCTTCGATATTCAGTGCAGACAGCTTCCATGTTCAAGCAAGCACTTGTCACGTGAAGCTTTGGGGTAGAGATTGGTACGAAGAGTTCATAGCTACGTCATTCAATATATGAAACTGTATAATTATTCATCCTTGGACAAAACAAACAATAGTTCATGGTTTGCACACACAAAAAAGAGCAGACAATCTGTACAACACATTGCCAGGATTTTGTTTGTGTGAGATCAGCTGATCCTATATATAAAAACTGAAAAAAATGAGCCCATTAAATAGTTTCGCCACAATACCTTTATTGGAAGAAGACATGGTCTAAGTATGGAGACGTTTTACATTATACTTGCCCTTGTGCTGGTTGTTTAGATGCCCCTTCATTCTTGTGCTTATAGTTATCCTCCAATTGAAGACCTCTTGGATATCTTTAGCTGACTGACTAAAGCATCCTGGTCGCGCAAAGCCAGGACTCTCGTCTACGAAAAGCAGGGGATGAAGCGGTATATTGCCTTGCCCGGGGGGCCCCGAAAGGTCCAAACGTACCCCGGGCTCAGCTCAACCACCAGAAACCCCTCTTCCCCAGACACGGGTTAAACCACGCACAACCAGGCGTAGGTGGGCGAACCCACGTGGCTCGGGGTTCGTAGTGACGCCACTTACCGAGCACCTACTAAAGCAGGTGCATCCTGCGTTTTGATATGGGACCCACGTCGTCGGGTCCGTGGTGACGCCAGTCACCAAGCACCGAACACCTAAGGTGTAGGTGTCCCCTGGGGGGGGGGGGGGGGGGTGCATGACAGTGAGGGCAGCTGGTTTCTAATGCTTGTGCCTTCCTAAAAGTCCCAAGTAGGGCTTGAAAAAAAGAAATTACTCCAACTAATGCAACGGGACATTATTTCTTATACCAAGAAAGTAGGTATGAGGAACTTTGTCCGGCTGACGCAACACAGATTCTGGTAGTGATCTGCGTAGAGAAACTTCTGTCAAAACGCGTCTAGCATCACTTTGCATCTCTAATCAAGCTTTCACCCAGCAATACCCTTTTTGTGGCTTCGTGGCCTCTACGCCGAAGCCTCCTCCAGCAGAACCATGCTTGTCTCTCTCTCGTGCCTTTGGTTAGTGAACCTAATGCGGAGGGCAAGTTCGTCTGCTTTTTGCGCGGGGGGTAGCGGTGACGTCAGAACGCCGAGCCCTGATTGGCTGATCGCGACCCCCTATCTGAGCGTCGTCTGCTCCTTTGCAACGTCGTCTGCTCGCAACGTCGGCTGCAGATTCACGTCGGAAGTGCAGATTCACGAAACGATCTTACGCCAAAATGTGCGTAAGACATAAGTTAAGAACGAATTCGTATTCACGAAACAAAATTTTCGTAAGTTTTGCGCAGGTTACGACGAAATCCTACGACAGCTCTGAAGCTGCATGTCTGCGTACTTCTTACGATCAAATCAGCATGGCCGACAGCGTCGCGGTCGCGACAACCCACGGATGTTTATTTTTCTACGTGCGCTTCTCACGCGTCCCAACTTGAAGCAGCAAGAAAAAAAGTAAAAAGTACTTGAAACAGACCACGACGAACAAGAACGCTGGATGCAGAAACACCCGGGAAAAGCTCCAACGACCACGATTCCAACGAACACGACCAAGCGAGTACGGCAGTTAGGCCTAGCAGGCACTCCGCGACTCGGCGACCGTCTGCCCACGACCGGCTGGCGTGCTGAATCGAATATGCCCGCGCGACCCTTGTGAACTCTTCCCGTATTGTACTTTGATCGCTGACCTCAGTTTTAGATTAAGAGGTCAATTTCTTCCTCTTGTTATCTCCTTGCTTCCCGAGGCAACGGTGACTCTCGCCGGTGAAAAAGCGGTAAATCTCCGACAGACGCAGGAAAGGTAAAGCAGCCATCGCTTTGACTAGCAGACGTAAAGCAGACGACGTTAACTGCGCCAACTCGCCGACGCCGTTAAAGAATGAAGGGTCTCGCCGCACACGAAAGGAGGGAAAAAGTATTTGGGAGGGAACTTGAGCACACTAACACGCTCACCCTCTCGGTTCTTAGCAAACAAACCTCGGCGCCTCGGAACAACTCGCCGGTGAGTCCTTTCACTTCTCTCCTTGATGCGCGCATGCTGCTTGTTAGACAAAAATGACGTACTGCTCGAGCTACCTCTCTGAAAGCCGAAGTCGAGCTCGCTCGTAAAGACCTGCACTTCCGAAGGTCGCAGGAAAGGTAAGACAGACGCAGACGACGTTGCGAGCAGACGACGTTGCAAAGGAGCAGACGACGCTCAGATAGGGGGTCACGATCAGCCAATCAGGGCTCGGCGTTCTGACGTCACCGCTGCTTCCTTTCTCATGCGCAGAAGACGAAAATGAGCCCACTTGCGAGGCGTATAGCGCTTCGCGCTAAGCCTTTCACGCCTTTATATCTCGCTCTGCATGTAACATTGGCGTACAGTTTTTTTTCGAAGTAGGAAGTGTAGATTTCTATCTTGGAGAATATTGGCGCAGTGCGATCGTGCATTGAGAGAGTTTCGCAGCACTGTGGGGTCGCGAACATGTTCGGTCCGTCCTCAGTGTCGTTTGCGCATCTGCTCCTTCGTGTGGATTGGCTTGGGACACGAACGAACCGTGGACGTGATCAATCCATCTGCAGATCAGTCCGTCGTGTGAATTAACCATCAATGGAGAGTGCTGTCCATTTTCAGCTTCATGGAAATTATCTGAGCAGCACCGTTTTGTGGGAGGGTTAACTTTGCCAGAAATCCACTCGATGACATCAAACGCGTGTGATTGTACTGGATCTTTATACAACCGCGTTCGCAACCGTTTTGCGAACGCGAATCCGCTTCCAGTGTGAATGAGCGGTAATAAGTGCAGGCCTGGCCGCAAAGCCCGCACGGGCAAACTCCTGAGAGGCTGCACGGCCGAGCTCAGCGCTGCGCGTCCACTGCACGAGAGCGCGCGCTCGGCCGTCGGCCGCTACCTACGTAGTAGCGAAACGTGGCCCTCCACGCCAGTACGCCGCAGACGAACTAAGGGAGCGGAAAAATTACACTCATGCTTTCGCATTCACAATTCATAAGTGTTTAGGTGTCCTAGGAATTTTTTTTTTTAAAGCATGAATGCACTCGAAATTTGTAACTCGCTTCTTTTTTTTTTTTTTCTTTTTACGTGTTGTTACGATGGTGATGGCGATGCGGCGATGCCCGTTGGTTCCGCCGTTCCGACCGCCCAGAGTCCGACCGAAATGATTTGACGCAACGCAGATGTGCGAGTTATAGTCGACTTAAATTCAAACTTGAAAATACCAAAAAATGTTTTCACATTTACATAAATATTTGTAATACAACTTTTGGTGTACATTGTGTACTAAACTGAAGCTCGGCTTCGTTTCATTTTAAGTTGGTGGCGACAACCATTGTCCCGAGAGACGTCCTCGACCTATTTGTTGTGCATTGGTTGTCCGATCCATCTCTTGCATTCCGCATCAGCCACAAGCATGCTGTCTAGATGTGTGTCCTCCGGCAAGCATTTCCAATCTTCTCGGAAGCAAGCCCCCACCAGGGTTGCTCGGACCGTGTCTCAGACGTCGTCGGCACCCACGTACCGCGTTCGCGGGCCTCCCGTCGTTTCCTTAGTTCCTCCACTTTTTCGGCGACGGATCGCCAAACCCTGGCCTCAGCCCTAAATCACTTAATTGGCGATAAACAATCTCCGAGAACGCTGCATCTTTGGAATGCGATTACTACGATAAGTGGCCCTTAAACATCGGTAGCCACCCTTCAATGATATCATCAATGTCAACGCTCTTACCTTCACAGTGTCCCGACTCTCGGAATCGTCATTTTACAGGCGACGCTGCGAGATGCGAGCCGTCTGAATTTTACAACTCGCAGTGTGGTTCTCAAAATGTCCACTTGGTTCCGATTGAGCTGCTGCACTTTCACGCACCCCCCAGAGGCATCCTAAGACAGTTCTAGCGATATGTAACACGTGGATGCAGGTTTCGGTCTATGGTGGTCACCTTGTTGATTAATACAGTGGAGCACACTGTTTAAGCGCAGACCGCATGGCGCGTTTTTCTACACGCGAAAACGCGACGCGCTATGAACGCTCGCGCGGAAGCTGACGCGGGGGCACCCGCATGTAAAGCCAAGCACCGCCGGCCGCGCGTTATCAGCGTTCCCAGATAACAGAATTCTTAACACGCGATGTAAATGTTGACGCAAATAATACAAAATGAGAATTAAATGGACAAATAAGTAAATAAAACGGGTTAGTGTGTCAAAAGAAACAGCTTTTCAATTTTTATATGGAAAATAAAAATGCTTTTTTTTTTTATTACGTAGGGGGTTGCCTTTAGGCATAAATGTCTTATATGTATGCTACAAGACCTGTGGTATGGATGAATTGAAGCAATGTCTTGTGATAGTTGTTGTCATGCAGCCACTTATAGTAGCTGGTGGGTGCACTGTGTTGGAGACCTGCAGCTGTAAGTAGGCGAGTGCGCTCAGTCTGTAGGCCAGGACAAGTCCATATAAGGTGACGCACATCCGCTTCCGTCGCGTCTAGGGGACACTTGGGGCATGTCGCCCGTCGTGTGCCGGGTGGAGAGCTCCATGTGCAGGTTACAGCCGGTGTAAGGGCCACCCCAGCCCGCAGTCTCCGAAGCACAACTTCCTCCACCCTGGTGAGATGGCGGGGGAGGGAGCAGACACACGGGGGGATAAGAGCGCGTGTGTCCTGCCGGAGAGAGTGTTTACGGGCGTGGAGGAGGGAAAGGGGTTCAGACGGGAGAGAAAGGGAAGAGAGATCGGGATCAGATGGAAAGTGTACCTGTTGATCAGCTGCAAAGTTGTATTGGTTCGTGGCATGACCTTGAATCCAATACACCTTAATGCAGGTCGAAGTATTGCGGTGAAGGGTGTGTATCCTTTGACACAGTTCCATTGCTTTGGAAACCTTTTTGAGCTCTCGAATTGCCGCTAAGGAGTCTGTAAAAATGTGAAGATGGTGGATTGTCGGCAGCTTGGTGGTCACTGCTTGTATGGCGTCGTGAATGGCCTGTAGTTCCATGACAAGTGGGTCGGCTTCCTGAGATGTATATCGCTCATGCCCCTGGATGCATGCATGTGTGGAGCTGAGGAATGAGACTCGGCCACCGTCTGGGAAGATCGCTGCATCCGTGTAAACTTGACAGTGGTCGTCATGTTGGGTTTCGGGGCAGGGACGTTGGGAGGGTGTGCCCCCCTGATCGCGACGTCGTAACTTGGTCGGTTTGTTGGTGGTAATGTAAGTGAATTTCCATGGAGGTATCGTCTCCGACTGCACGTTCAGCGGGGGGCCACGTTGAAAATGCGCATGTAGCGCAGCAACCGCTGGTACAAACTGTTTTTTAATTTCCCTTGCCTGTTCTCGCTGAGAGATGAGTTCCGTGATTGTGTTGAGACTCGCGTGTTCTTGTAGGGTTGGAATTGGAGTAATCCGAGGTAGCGCCGTGATGGCGCGCATTGCGTCACGATTAATGGTTTCCAATTGTGACCACTGCGCCGCCGTGAGTCGATGGAATTGCGCTTGGTAAATTATTCGCGGTTGCAAGATGGCACGCACCAGCCGTCGAGCAATGTCTGTACGGGCACCACCCGCTTTCGGTGCTATGCGTCGAATGAGATGGAGAGTGGTAGCAGATGTTTGCTTAATCTTTCGGAGCCATTGAGTTCCACTTCCTGACTGGTGTATATCCGGGCCCAATATCCGGACATTCGTAGTCTCAGGTATTGTTATAGCACCCAGCCTGAGTTGAAAGGGGGCCTGGGTAAATTTCTTACGTCCCGCCTTGTTTGCTACCACAACGTAGCTAGATTTTTGCGAAGAAATTTCTAGCCCGGCTCGTTGTGAATAACTCAGAAGAATGTCAAGGGCTTCTTGAAGTTGCTTGGCTTGCCTAGAGAGGTCCTTGTGAGTTGTCCATAATGTGACGTCGTCAGCATAGACGAGAAATTTGACGTCCAGTACCCGATGGAGTTGCCATGCCAGAGGTATAAGTGCAATGTTAAAAAGAAGCGGAGCCAAGACGGAGCCTTGGGGGACCCCCCTATTGGACGTAAAGCATCCTTCTTGTTGTCCATCCACCCTTACAGCAAATGTTCGATTCCTAAGGAAGGAGTAAACAAATTGTGTAACCCGCGGAGGAAGCCCCAGCTCTATGAGGTTGCTCATTATGACTCTGTGATCAATATTGCCGTACGCTTTAGCAATGTCTAAAGCTACCACCGTGCGTACAAGGTGACTGTGAGGTGACACCTGTATGATGTCGTCCGCTAGAATCGACAGGCCTTCCTCAGTCCCCAAGTACGGTCGGAACCCGATTTGTGCGGGGTGATATTTTCCGTATCTTTCGAGCCACCAGGATACTCGTGTGGCCAGCATCCTCTCTACAAGCTTGCAAATCGTTGGTGTAAGCGAAATCGGTCGTAACGCTTGGAGATTGTCGGGTGTCTTTCCTGGCTTCGGGATAGGAACAACAATGGAATGTTTCCAGTCAGAGGGGATATCTCCTGTCTCCCATACTTAGTTGATTGCCTCTAGAAGTGTGTCAAGAGCCGGACCTTCTAGGTTTTGGAACACCTCAGTAGGGACACCATCGTGACCGGGGGTCGTGCGTTTCTTAGCAGTTTCAATCGCCGCAATAAGTTCAGCCATGTTAAAAGGACTAGAAATGTCTGTTTGGGAGGTGGAGTCGGGCTCGTCAATATCGGGGCATTGAATGGGTGAAGTCTGGTCATATTTGGGGAAGAATGTTCGAGCCGCATAAGTTGCAAAATCTTTCGGTGTGGTTTGCAGTGCGAGACGAACACACGCAGCTGGGTCGGGCTGTTTTCCCCCTTGCTCCATGGAGTGATATGTGCGCCATAGAGCTTTGTTTCCAGTACCAGTCCCAAGACTATCACACCACTCGTACCACCGCTGTCTGGAAAGCCGTTTTTCGTGCCGGCGCGCTTCAGCCGCAAGATGGTTGACACCAGATCGACCACCCGGCGTAGTTGGGTTCCTAGACGCAGCCACGTCTGCCTGCCGGCGCTTTGCCCATAGCTGTAGAAGGGTAAGGTCTGGTTGTGGTTGGTCTTCATCCACCGTCGTAGTGATGATCGAATCCCGAAGGAGCTGTTGCAGAGCTGGAAGGAGCTCCGTAGGATCAGTAGGGATCATCGTGGCCGATGCTTCTCGAAGCTTATCCCAGTGTGTGACCGTCACCCGACGCCGGATTTTTTGAGGCAAGCACTGTGAAGGCCGATCTTTATTGGCATGTGGTCACTGCCCCAGGTGTCTGGTTCCGCGCGCCATTGCGGCACTCCAGGGCCAATCCACCAAGTGAGGTCGGGGGCATGGGTCCTAGCGGTCGTTGATGCAATGCAGGTTGATACACCCGGCTGGTTGAGTAGTGTGAATGCGGCGTCTACCATGGTATTCCTAACTTGATCCCCTCTTCGGGTGTTGTACTGGTATCCCCATTCCCTGTGGGGAGCATTGAAGTCTCCGCCCACGAGGATAGGGACCCCCGGATACGTTGAGCGGAGGTGCCGTATCCATCCCAGGTTGACTCTAGTGCGTCGTGGTCTAGCGTAGAATGATATAAGAATGACAGGTGTCTTGACAGGACATGTGAGCACACCGACAACTTCTTGGTTACAGTTACACCATTTTCCAAGATCAATGGACGTTTGTGGTATTCTAGCCGATACATATACTGCTGCTTTTCCCGGTGCTGACATAGTTGAGGTTACGCGCTGATCAGGGATAGATGGATGATCGTATCCAATAAACTGCGATAAATTACATAGTTTATTGTGCTCTTGGAGAAGAAAAGCCCATGCATGTAGCTTGTTGTACAGGAGTTTCGTTTTGATTTCTCCAATTTTAGAGGTAAGGCCCCTACAGTTCCACTGTATAATTCCGTCTTGTGAAGGACGCACCATGGGGTTAGACATGGTGCAAACAGTCCTCAATGAGTCGTGTCATCTCAGTGAGGCGTTCTAGGATGGCTGTCCAGACTACTTGAGGGGCTTTTTGTGATTGATGTGGTGCAGTAGTCTGTGCACTTGTTTCGCCGGACGATGTAGGCACCGTTGCTCCTGTTTTTTGTCGTCGTGCGGTTACCAACTCTTTGTGTCTCCGAAGGCGCTCGAGCTCTTTGGATAATGCCTCTATGTGGGCGTCGATGTCATCCTCCGGCTGATGTGGAGCTTCTGCTTCATGTTGGGGCCGCCCTCGCGGACGTTTGTTCCGTTTGAGTACACTCGAATATAGGGGTTGTTGTGACCCGGATGTATTTTCTTCCAGTGGTCCCTCCGACGCGTTATCAAGCAGCTGATAGCGATTGTAAGTGGGGACCGTCTGCCCTATCGTACGCACGGTCTGACGCAACCGGGCTGTGGCCCTCTGTTTCATCGGACAGTTTGGGGCCGTCATGTCATGGTCATCTGATTTACACAGGCCGCATCTTTATCGCGGTTGTCCCTCTGGTGTAGTCCGTTCTGGGTCGATATTACGCTGGGGGCAGAATGCTTGCATCTGACCTTGTTTATAGCACCGATAGCAGAATATTGCCCTTGGGAGGTAGGGTTTCGGGTGCAGGACGCGGCCATAGTAGAAGAAGCGCTCAGGAAGACGCTCGGGGCCTTGTACCGTTACTAGGCAAGTGCGACTCTTTCCCATAAATCGGGTAGTGAGCACGGTGTGTGAATGGGATGTCAATTCATGACATATGGTTTCAGGGGTGTCTTCCGGGTCAATGTCGTATATAACGCATTTCTGAATGTTAGGTCCCGATGCAAAGTACGACTGTACTGGCAGTTGTTGGTCTTCTGATAGTGGTATCACAGTCAATGTGCACATTTTTTGTGCGTCTGTTAGGGAGGCCAGGTGTACGGTGATTGAGTTAGTCGACTTGTACACGACGTAGCCTTTGTAACCAGTAGTGCCCAGGCAGCGGTCAATAACTTGTTGAATTTGTTTCGTTGGCACCGAAGTGATGTCATGTCGTGTGAGGGGACGTATGTGAACACGGTACGATTGTGAGGGGGAAGGGGTGGGATAGGGACTGGAGGGATTTCCTGGGGTGGCCCTTACCTTTTTTGTTGGTTCCTCCAGTTTCTCCAAGTCTTTCTGGAACATGGGGTCTTGATACGTCCTTTTCACTGTGTTCCCAGAGCCGCTGGGGGCCTGGAGTTCCATGGGGTCACCACCGTCTGTAGTCGTGTATGTTGGGTGGCCAGTACTCAGAGCACTGGGTAGATTGTCACCTTGAATGTTGGCTTGTGTTGTCAAGGGCGTGGTAAGGAATAGTTGCGACATGGTTGTTGGCGTGGGCGACGCAGCGCGCTGGGGGTCAGCCGGGAGAGCGACGTGCCCTACCACAGCTGCCTCCGTCGGCTGCGTGCCAGCATGGCTCGGCGAATCCTCGTTAGGCCTAACTATCAGGCGATGCTCTTGCAGGTCTTTCCAAAAATTAAGGGTAGAAAGGAACGTTGGGCGAGACAGCCCACCGAGGTCCGGAGGTCTCGATATGCTTCCGGGCAACTTCATGACTCTATTATACCGCGATTTCCGCAGTGGGCGACCAATTCCTACGGAGCTTTTAGAAACCACGTCTTCTTTCTTGCAGCGCTCGCAGCGCCTCCAAAAATGCTTTTGAACACTTTGAAATGTGCTGAATACGAAACAGCATACTGTGCAGGATCACGTGATAGTTCGACCGACCCTCATTGGGCGAGAGCCGCTTCGACGCCTCGGTGCGCGCGTCTTGTTCTGGGTCGGCTAGAAACCAACATTCCCGCGAAAACGCGCGCCCGCGCGCAGGAAATGACGTCAGTTGGACGCCGACGCGCCTGAATCGCGAACAAAAACGCGCCATGCGGTCTGCGCCTTACAGAAAGGATCATGCTAAGAACTCTAGATGTGTGCTGGTCGTGCTACCTTTCCGATTGCTTTTGGGCGACGCCGTAACCTGGAGTTGGAACCTCACACAAGCATGGCAAAGTGCTGGTACACTCTAAGAAAAAAGTTGGCCTCAAGGGACTAACGGCAGTGTTTGGTCCTCTGAACTCCCAGTTGCTCCCCGAAAGGACCATCTGGCTCAAGCTAGGTACCGTGCGCAAAAGCTGGGGACTAACTGCGCTCGACTGGGACCAACCGATAGGCGTGCGCGAGCAAAAGCATTCATTAGTCCCCCTCAGACACGGTGCATCTGTATGATTAGTCCCCGAAGGCAAACGGAATGTTCGCCAGGAGGACGGATGCTATTTCGCTTGTCTTGGGGATCGGCGAGACTCAGCCCAGCACGGCTGAAAGGGTTGACAAAACTCGGACGAAACTGGCGAGTTTGTTTAATGTGCCACGAACGTTAAGACATTACATGGTAGAGCTTCACGCGTTGTGTGAATGTGAGTGAACGAATGTGTTGACTCGACTTCACCCAACTATCTCGTCAAAAAGGATCTGTTGACATTCCACAAGTCCCATTTACGTAATTTGCCTTCGCGCAAAAAATGTGCATTTATCCAAACGCAACACCTCCAAATACTAACACTCTTTTTCTTTTTAAAATTAAACTTAACAGTTTGTAGAAGCCACGCTTTTAACACCGGAGTCTCGCAGTCAGAATAAATGGTCACTTCAATCGCTAAAACTAAGCATTCCCACCGGCGATACAAGCTGTCGCGCGATGCGACTAGATCGCATCGCAAAAAAAATTAGATGGTCACACCGGTGTGTGCGATAAGCGAGTCCAACGCCTTCATTGGCGAGTCGTTTCTCGAAAACTCTCGCTCCGAACGCCGTTGATTGGCTCAGCCGCTCCGCGACTAGATCGCATCGCAAAAAAGTCGGGTCGAGAAGCGACTGCTCAAATCGCGTCGCTTTTTGCCCGCGATGGTCGCTTTTGCGATGAACGTTATCGCGCGACTAGATCGCATCGCCGATGGGAACGGGCCTCCGTCTCTGCGTGACAAACCTTTCTGGGTAGTCCAATGTCGAACTCAAAATCCGCAACGACACACTTGATGCACGGCACGTTCCACTTAAAGAGCACATTCAGGGGCAGTATCCAGACGCCTTCATGCCATCGTCGTCGCTGTTTCAGATAACATTCCAGATGAACAACGGAGAACGAACCACGCCCGGAACGTCACACCTGGCAGCACACTACTAATACAAAACAAATGCACACTAAAAAAAAAAAAAAAAAGCCACTCAGAAAGCTGAAAATGCTTAAGAGACCGAGAGAGAAAAGAAAGAAAAAAAAAAGTGTTTGCTTGTACGTCACTCGACCGGCGTGTTGAAAGTGGCAACCTTGGAGCTCTTCGGTGTCCTTGTGTTGTGTGCAGTGGGAGCGGGAAAAGAGATTATCTTCTGCGCGCACTCCCCCCTCCCCCAATCCCCTACCCCTCACTCTTTGCTCCTTGTACACGGGGGGGGGGGGGGGGGGGGGGGGTTTGGCGTTGGTGTGGCAGATGGGGTCCGTCGGGAAAATGGGAAGTGTCTTTGTTTGAAAAGAACCTGTTTTTAGTAAGTTGAAAGTCGAAATACAGCCTTCGTTGGAGGCTGGTCGCATTGTGACGTCTCCCATCATGGCGGGATTCGGTTTGGATTCGCGGTACTGAAGCACTGCACTTGATCTGTTCTGAAGTCACAAGTCAAGAGAACTCGATTAGGTATGTTGAACTGCTTCTGTTTATGGTGTATTTATTAACTGCGGCTTCAGAAAGTGTTTTATTTTGAGCGCGTTCTCTAGCTTGCAAAGCGCGCGCCATGCTCTATTATTTTTGGCACCATGGTTGCTGATTTTGTTATGCAGACAGATACCTCATATTCAATCGTATCGAGCGAAACGCCAGCTCTACCTATGGCTTATTTTGTGTGTGTGTGTGTTTCGCATACCCAGACAGGATCGCTTGACCATAAACGCCTGTCCACACATGCAGCGGAGCGCTACAGGCATAGCGCTGACCTTGCGCTAAGCGCGTGCTGACGGGATCGGTCACCAGCTCTGTATCGCACCGACAAAACTCTTGCTCATGGCAGATGAAAAGTAGCTCATGACACGTGAGCAGCGCTTCGCTGTGTGTGAGAACCGGCATTAATGGAGATATTTATTCGATTGTACACTAGACTTTCGCGTTGATGGCGGGAGATCGTGCCGTCACTTTGAAGTATAGACGCTTTACACACGCGCCAAATTACAGCCGCCATTGCTGACCTTTTCTTGTTTTACCGAGATGCCGAGCAACTGAAACGGTAGTTGACGATCTTCTACAAAGGCAGATACTTTAGAAAAGGACACAGTTGAATCTAATATGGCAATAACCTGGCCTGCTATGGTAATGATGAAGTGAAAAAAAACGGAATAAGAGGAAACAAAAACTGAAGGTCAGTTATGGCGGCGTCCATGCACAGCTGCTGCAAAGCGTCTATAGTTCGAGCAAGCACGCGCTGGGTCTGTAATTCGCAGCGAACGGTCTACTAAAATCTAATATTGCGCTGGTCTGCTGTCAACAGATCGCATGTTGGATGTGAACCATCGTATTACTTTTGCAGCCTATTTGTTAATTTATTATGCGTGTGTTATAACTTATATCTCATATATTTGTCAAGCGATTGGGTATTTACGCTGCCCTGTTACTAATAATCCAAATTCCTCGCAAACAGGCAAGAAGCTGCCGGTGCCCCAATAAACGGTCCTGGGACCACGACCGGCTTGGACAGACGTCCCAGTGTCCAAGCCATCTTCGACGCAAGTGCACTTTTCGGAATTTAGCCTTATCGTGGATTTTACCGCCCAGGAACTTCGACTTCAGTCATCCTTGAATGCGATGTGTATCTACGAGGCAATAAAGCTACGTTTAACCTGAACTCCACAATTTCGTTTCGGAGATTTGTGGCTCGGGACCAAATGTAAAGGATAAACCTTTAGTCCCAAGGATCTAAATCCAAGGGCGCAACGTTTAGACCCAGGGGTCCAGGTGCAAGGGCCTAACAGTTGGTCCTCGGGGTTCATTTGAAGCGGTGTAACAGTTAGTCCCAGGGGTCCAAGCGCAAGGGTCTGACATTTTGTCTTCGAGGTTCAATTGAAACGGTGTAACAGGTGGTCCCAAAGGACCAAGTGTAAGGGCCTAACAGCTAGTCCTCGAGGTGTAACTGAAAGTGTCTAACAGTTCGTCCCAACGATGCTAGTGCGAGGGACTAACTGACGGGGCGCAACAGTTGCTCCCGTTACGGTTGCTCCCGTAGGGGACTAATGGTGGTGGCAGCGCATTTGTTCCCCCGAGGGACTAAGTCGCGCTCCCTCTTTTCTTAGAGTGTATGCTGTGCGTACCGCCCGGTTGCCATAAATGCTGAGTCCTCCAACTTGCCCAGCGAGCCGCTGGTGCTCATTAACACTAGAATTACTTAAATGTGTGCAAACTAGAAGTCTTAAAATTGGTTTGATCAGAGCGCAGTATATACCATGGAACTATTTGCAGTGGCCAAAGTGCTTGACAGTTCAACGGGACAGTGTGCTCAGTCCAATTGTTCTCAACATGTTTATTAATCGACTCTACTCCTCTTACGCACAACCTGATGGTGGTGCCGCTTATCAAGTGACCCCAGAGGCAACGAGGATTAACAGAAAAACATCGACAAGGTTTAGAGCCACCTACGCCTCTTCACACAGCATGTCGGCAGCTTTGTCCAAAGCGTGCGGAACGCTAGATTTTGTGCTTTGTGTTTCCAGTGGAATAGGCGATAACGTATTTAGGTGCCTTTCACAGCCCTGGGCCTGCCACACCTACAGTACTGCAGCTCTATATGAGGCTTCTATGAGGTTGATCTTGTGAAATGCGTTGAAACAGTTCAACAAGGGGCAACTTTCGTTGTTCTTCGGCAGCCATGCTCAAACCGGATCTTTCACTGCTGTGACATTGAAAAGAATTTTGTCCTAACCAGGGTGTCGAACCGGAACCGAACCAAACCGAAAACCGGAACCGAACCGGTATTTTTTCCGGAATTGAACCCGAACCCGAACCGTTATATTGTTATCGCGATTAACCCGAACCGGAATTGAACCGGAAAAAAAATAACGGTTACCGGCTCATGTCAAAACGGTTCGGCCACGCGCTGTTGACAATGAACGTGCTATCAATGCCATTTGTTTTTTAAGTGCCGTCAACTGACACACACCTCGCTTACATATTTTTCTTCTCCACTCAGTCTTAGGAATATAAACGCTGCATCCATGAATCTTGACAAACGCTGCATCCATGAATCTTGACATAGGAACCAGTATTGCGCTGGTCTCGGCTTGCACGGAAGAAAAAGAATTAGAAGGCTGTGCAAAAAAAAAATCGCGTCACGGGATTTCATTTTCCTACAATCTCGTAAATCCTAAATGCTGCTGTGTGCTGATTTCATAACACGTTTCTAAAACGCGTGAGTTCTTGAAGCTTGCTTCCATCGGAAGGGGGGGATCGGTGGCCGAGTGGGCTAGCCCACACCAGCTCGGATCACGTGGAGCGAAAGCTCGCGCTGCAGAACCCAGGGATCCTGGGGTGCTATGTTGCGCTTTTTGCACTCCCAGGAGACTTGGAAGAGGGAAGTGACGTCAACGACACAGCAAACGCAGATTGGATGTTGACAGAAGAAAACGAAATCAACACCCAATCTGCGTTTGCTGTGTCGTTGACGTCACTTCCCTCTCCCTAGTCTCCTGGGAGTGCAAAAAGCGCAACATAGCCCCCCTGGGTTCCAGCCCCACCCCTGCCCGTTTCGAACTGGATGAGCATCGTACCGGCGTGCGGTCGTGTATCACTACTGCGTGGTGCACGTTAAAGACCCCAGGCTAGCGGTTGTACTGCACTGGCTAAATTGCTCATCTACAGCTGGGAGACTCGTCGCCCCTGTGAGGCAGACCAAGTTCTAGGCTGTATAAACATACCACACAACCCCCCCCCCCCCCCCCCCCCCCTAATTTTCCATCGGAATGAGAAAAGAAAAGGCTGTGGAGTTCGATAATAATGCATCCGGTTTCGTTTAGGCACTTAGAAGCTAACATATTTGTGAGACAGCGAACTCTTCTATTTTAATATTTATCCTATTACGTCCTTCTGGCGTTGCGTTCGGTGAAGTGTTTTTCATATTCCGTATCTTGTTTAATGAAAACTTCTTTAAGGGTCTAATTTGAGTTACCGAAGGCTAGTTCAAATAAAGAAAGCTGTATTTTCTCCCCACTGTTCCTTCAATTGCTTACACGCCGAGGTGGCGGGATAGTTAGCGAGTTCTACTTGTAAGTGGGTTTGTAAGGAGGTCGCGGATTTTACAGCTACTGCGTCGGACCCAATTAGATGAAGTCCGAGTACGTAAACGTCGGTGAGGTAACCTTTAAGTGCACATAAAAAAAACATTCCTGGTAGAAATCCCTGAGCCTTACACTACGATGTATCCCGTTTCGTAGGGGCTGATTTCAGATGTTTTATTTGTAATTTATTCTGATGTTGCAATTTGTCATTTATAATTTCCAAACCGGTTCGCGAACCGGTTCAGCGCCCCGAACCAGTTCGCGAACCGGTTCGCGGATCGAATTAATCGAACTGGAACTGAACCGGAACAAAATAAATTTATCTGAACCTGAACCGTAACCGAACCCGTATTTTTTCGGTTCGACACACTGGTCCTAACACTGGAGGGCGAGAGTTGATCTCATGTGTGGTCCTCCAGTGAGTCGCCTTATTTTGCCTCCTACACAACGTTGTGGACCCGCAAGGTCACGAGACAGCACTGATCGGAGTTGTTTGCGAGAACTGTGTCGGTGCCTTTCAACCGTTTCCTTCCGTGGGGAAACATCCTTCCTTCTTGGTGTGGGCTTCACTGTTCAGGCAGTCCCTTTATGTGCACTTGTGCAGAAGCCCCTTAACAATCATTACCAGTTCGAAATTTTCTGTAGACTTGCAACTTGGCACCTCATCTGAGGAGCAGTGTAGGGCTTCACTGTGAATTATCAACTTTTACCTGATTCCTGTTTAGTGTTTGCCCCTTTCCCTTTTTTTCTGTCCTTTTATAGAGTACTCTAGGGTTCTTGGTACAGTCCTTGGCCTCTTTACTATATGATATTGCTTTAAGCAGGATAAAACGGTAAAAACACTTTTAAAGGTTGTATCCTTGACTGTAGTGCTCTTGGCACGCAGTGTGTCAAAGAGTGCTATACTTTTTTTTTTAGCTTGAATATTTTATTTTAGATAGCAAAAAACTGATTTATGTCCGTTAACTAACAAACGGATACAGAGTGCGATAGAATTAAGACAATTTTGTTTGTAAAATTAGACTTTTTTTATAGCGTACTACGTTACCAAAAAAAGTCACCTGTTACGGGGAACGACGCTACTTATATCGCGTTACTGACAACACTGGTGTTCTATATAGGGTGTACCAGAAGGGCACGATAGTTAAAGCACACGCAATCGCAACTGAAAAGACGGGACTTGCCGACGTAGGCTACCTTTTTATATTATGCCCTGCAGTCGCCACCTCGCGCGGCCCTCCATACAGAATATGTGTGTCATCTCACGACCACCGGCACACTAAGTTAACCTTGACCTTTGATTGTTCAGATTCCGCCTTCGTCAGCAATACAGCTGCTTTGTCGGCACCAGCAAGGGTAGGCGCGTCAAGAGGAGTTTTATTTTCGGGATCCCCTTCCAGTGAGCGCTTTGCACATCCATAATTTCTTTCAAAATAACTTGTGCTGTACCCAACAGTTTTTCCTGAACAATTTCTCGGATTTGCGTGCACCCTATCCTGTAATTTTACAGGCTTACATTCCTGGAGTTTGGGAGTTTGAACACCAAGTGAAAGTGTCAGAACTTAGCACTAATCCTCAAAGAGATCGCAATGCTTCAGCGTTGTGTGGAGACACGCACACAGAGGCGTCGACCACTAACTTCAAAGAGCGAATGTCAGGTTTAGCAACTAAACCTTAAATATTTATATCTGAAGAGCCATATTTGAGATTATCGGCTAAACTCTAGACAATAAAAGTAGGTGTCTGTAAACGCTAGAGGTGTGTCACAATGTAGATCTTCGTTTCCGGCCCTGGTTGTTACACCGCGGTAATTGTCAGTCTAGCTTGTGGAGCGCAGACAGACGAACTTGTGGTTTTACCAAGCTTCGGCAACAAATGCGCCGCCGAGTTGCCGAGCTGCAATATCTTTTCTTTTTTTTTTTTTCGTTTTAGACAATTTTATTTTTGAATTTTTTTTATATTGTGTTAAATAATTTTAATCTAAATAAACGTGGGCGAAGGTTGTTCTTCCAATCAGGTCACCGGAGCCAGCAGACGTGCCGGGCGTCCGGGAGCTCCCCACCCGAGCGACTCCTTGCAGCTACATTATAATATATTTAAAGAACATCGAAATAACCTTTCTGCGTTTAAGAGTACAGGTAGGTTCAAGTTAGCTGTCTACGATATGTGACGATATTGAATCAAACCTACAACAGACGGGCTAAATTTCTGTAACCAATAAAAAAATAATTACAAATACTCCAGCTTTGTAGATGAACTAATGGAGGTGCTAAGATCTAACGCGTACGGCGATATAAATTTGCAATGCTGCATAACAAATCGAGCAAACCCTGGTAATTTGTTAACTTCCAGCATAGCAACCATTCTTCTTTCGGTGACCTTTAGATTTATCCTGAGAATACTAGGAGCGGCAAAAGGAAAAGAAACGGCAATACGACCAGCAGCGGCTTGCGGCGACCAGCGGCGTGCTTATTTCGTAGAGTGCAGTAGGAAATCGTTGGAAGTGATACCACAGCTTCGCTGACCAACCACCTCCACAGCGTGCATTGGAGCCCGAATTGTTTGGTTCTGGGAGGAGAGAGAAAGGAGTCAAAAGGTGAGATATGAGAAACCTGTTCTAATGTCGTGCCAAGAATGGGGCGAGAATATCCCCGGTTCAGAAAATATGTGAACATAGAGAGGGCCTGATTATGGAAATCGTCATTGTCACTGCAAAGGTGTCGGATATAGAGAAATTGTGAAAACGGGATTTGGTGTTTTGTATTTGGAAGCTTTTTGCGAAGAAGCAGTACAGAGGGGCGTTGACGAAGATCATGCAGGAAACCAGATGACGTTTGTTAATTACAACATTGTCTCCTCTCGCATAAGTAAGATATTGTACAACATCTGCTAGCTACATAACTGGCGCTTTTTTGTCCACGGGGAGTTTTTGCACTGCAAAAGGAAGGCGTTGGACCCACGAAACAGAGCCAAGCTTGGCCTCGAAAAGCATACCAGCCATAACAATAAAATACTTCCGATTGAACTCCTCATCTCTCAGGTTGGTGATCTCCGAGGCTCAACAGGTTAAAGTGGATCATTTACAGCAGGGGTTTCATCAGGACGCGGCCCGCAATTATGCCGCGTCCGCGAATCCTAATACCCATGCCTCGAGCGCTACAAGCGCCGTAAAGTATAGTTTCATATTGTCGCTTCTTCTCGAGTAGAAAAAGGGGTCTGCTGATATAACCTGCGCAGACATTTTTTGCTATTCTGGTTTATTTGTGGGCTGAAAATTGTTTCGTCTAAATACTTATTTCTCGCCCCTTGGTAATGTAATTCAACGGGAACGACAATTCCACTACTACGCTACAGGCACGAGCTCTTTGCTCAAGGAGGCACGTCGGCTGCATGAACACTTGGCCAGCAAAAGCGACTGTCAAATATAAAGCTACGAGCTCGGGCTTCTAGATGCAAAAAATAGCTCTAAAGACTTGCATTTTATTATAATGCTGCTATACAAATTGATAAGAGAGCAAAATCTGGCGTAGGAAAATTAATTTTTTCATTACCTATTGACCCGAGTGAATTGTGCGTCAAGGAAACAGCAATTTGCTTACTGATGTACTGAACACTGCCAGCGCGTTCGCGTTTTAAATTTTCTTATCACAGCAGGTGTGAACCCAAGTTAATTGTACTTGCTCTTTCTCGCGTGAGTTGAAACCTCCTGGCTCCAGTGCGTAAATAGCCCTAAAACACTTCCAGTTTTGAAAGAGATGGCAGGTTTTGTAGTACTTACGCGATCAAATCTGCGCGCAATCTTTGGGAAATGGTCCCTGATAAGCCTATTAGGCGTATTTCACTCTAACGGGAAAAGAAGGATGCGTACATAGTTTGAAAATTCAGGCGGACCGGAAACGTACAAGGGCCACAAGACATGGATTTATGGATGGATGCTGACGGATGTACCCTTTATAATGGGTGGTAGCTTGCGCCACCTAGGCTAGTAATTAAAAACGAAATGCATCATTCCTCTGCTTGGGAGAAGAGCGTGTTGGTTTAAGTCATGGATGAAGAAAGAATAAAACAATTAAAACAGGGACAGATGAAACAGGGAGGCATGTGAAAGATGTGGTTGTGTTGTTCCTGTTTTAATTGTTTTATTCTTTCTTCATCCATGATCATTCCTCTCTTCGCTCCTTTAAGCTAATTCGTTTCCTCTTTTTAATTTCGTAACCATCACCACGCGGTGTGGGATATCACTAACGTAACCTTTGGAACTCGAGCAAAAAAAAAAAAAAACAAAAAAAACCCACACCCGCCTTTTTCCTTCAGCGAGAGAGCCGCCGCTCTCTTTCTGGTCAAACCCAGTCGGCGTTACCCCAGTACCGATCCCACTGGTAGAGAGGGCTGAGATTTTGGGCCGTAACCCAAGCAGAACTAAAAATATCGCTGGAAGAACAGCGAGGTTACAAAGAGCAGAGAGCACGAGGTCCCTTCTCTATAAAATATCTGGGGTGTCACTGGGACAGTCGGCTACTCTGCAACGTAAAACACCTTTTTTTTTTTTTTGTTATCAATAGAGAAACATTACGCTTTTCGAGTGTGACCTGACCCCTACACTCTATAGGGTTTGAGGCACCTGCTCTACAAGAGCCAGCATCAATATGACGAAGACTATGGATTTTTGAAAATGTCACTGACATCTCTGACTTTAATTTTTCTGACTTTGCATTTTACCTTACCGTTCTGTCCCTCCTTCCCATCTTCTTAGTCACTTTTCCTTTCCTCAATTTTCCCTTCTTAAATCATGTGCTCGATTTTTGAATTCCTATTGAGTTGCATAAGCGCTGAAATCTTGGAATCACGTGACGCGGCCGCCATAAGGTGCCCAGACAGCACACGACGTCGGGCCAACATTGGTATTCAATTGGCAAACAATGGTCCAATATTGGGCCCATGTGGCCACCGTAGAACCAATATTGGTGGTACGGTGGAATATACTGGCCAACGTTGGCCTGACTTGACCAACGGCTCACCAACGTTGGTAATCGATTGGCTTAGGCCGGCCAACATTGGCCTACCTCAGCCAATGGCTTACCAACGTTGGCAATCGATTGGTTTAGACTGGCCAACATTGGCCTGTCTTAGCCAATTGGCTACGAACATTGGTAATCGATTGGCTTAGACTGGCCAACATTGGTTTATTTTAGCCAATTAGTTGCCATCATTGGTAATCGATTGGCTAAGACAGGCCAATGTTGGCCAGCTTAAGCCAATCAATTACCGACATTGGTAATCGATTGACTTAGGCTGGGCAACATTGGCCTGTCTTAGCCAGTGCTTACCAATGTTATATATAATTGGCTTAGTTCTTTTAATGTGCCGATCGCGCACGCTGAGAACAATCTCTAGCTATGCCTCCGGGGGGAACGATTCTTCTGTTTTCACACGCAGAGCAAGTTAGCAACTGAATTAGAACGCTGTATGCATTGCGAGCTGTAGCAAGTTTGAACGTCCACGCAGAAAAAAACCGTGTTCGGTGACAGGTTAAAAATAAACGATTGGTTTAAGCTGGCCACCAATTGCCTGTCTTAGCCAGTGGCCTACCAACGTTGGTAATTAGCGGTGAGATGTTTTGGTGGCGCCCTCATATGGTTCCCCTTGTCACGTCATTACCTTGCGAACAACAAGTTCGATGGTGTTTGTAAATAGCATGGTGGAAGCCTGAAATCATTGCGTTCTCAAAGGAACACTGCCAACACCGTCGAAATTAAAGTTCCTTCATTCTTCTTATTTCCGTCGATGGTATACCCTTTCCGACGTCATAGTCAGCTTTTGGGCCAATCGTGAAAGGCCGACCACAGCGACGCTTTCGGTCGCGCACGTCGCCAATTGATTGGCTTAAGGCCGGTTCAGACACTTGCGTTTGAGTGCGTTTGACTGAGTTGCGTCGAGTACCGAAAGCGAGTCACCGGCACATCTGTGCTTCGTATGAAGCGTGGAATCCAATTCAAGGAATCATCTTGGCACGCGATATAAGCAGCAGGGATGTCCTGGTTTCTCGCTGCCGCAACGCAGTAAAACGCAGTCAAACGCAACTGTCTGAACCAGGCTTTAGTCTGGTGTGATGAGCGATCCCGCGACCAGCCGAAGAGGACGAGAAAGAAGAAGACGAGGTGGGGGCATGCGAGGAGCGCGAGAGGGGATTCGGGCGGCTGACAAAGGACGGTGCAGACGCGACCAGGCCGGACCTCCGTCGGCGTGACCAGACGTCAAGAGGCCCGACCCACAACCCACTTCTCACGCAGTCCGGGCGCCAACCTTCCGGAGGTAGACAAGACTGCATGCGTGGCGCAGTTGAACTCCCGCTGCCACTCCGTGCCACAGACGTTCTGAGCCTGACTCAAGCCTTCGGCCAACGCCCAACTGCCTCGTCGCTACGTCCTTCGGCCCAGACCTTGGCGGACACCTGGTCATAGGCTGCCACCGGCGTACGGGGCCTGATTCAAGCCTTCGGCCATCGGTCAACTGCCTCGTCACTACGTCCGGACCTCGGCCCTGACATCGTAGACCCCTGATCATCGGCTACCACGGGTGCTACGCCGCAAGGACTGAAAAGTCGTGAGCGAGGGACTTTTTAGGGGACACTCAAACCTTAACATTTGTTGAAGTGCTGCTTGGGAGTGTGCTTTAACTAAGACCAATGTGGGTTTGAAAGCGTTGATCTTTGACCTTTGGATCTTTTCGTAGATGCCATCAGTGCGAAGCTAACAATTGAAGAATCGTCAGCTTAAAAATGGTGCTGAAGTGGCTGCCAGGGTCTTGCGACAGGGGAGGCTGCAGGAAGAGGCGTTCGGAAGCCGTAATGGCTCCCCAGCCCCAGGACTCGCCCCAGGACATTCCCCAGGACCAGGCATAGGCTCCCCGCTGAGCTTCCTCCCTAGCCCCTTTCAATAAAAGTTCCGAAAAAAGTATTAATTGACCTTGAAATAGTCATTTGCTCGCCAGATAAAATAGTGCACAGACAAAGCATAGGACGACCTTGCCATTTGTGCCCAGAATGTTTTTCTTGCAGTGGGCTGCTAATAAGAAACAGGCCAGGGGTTCTTAAAACCCAATGTTGGAATAACCAGGATTTAAACACATTGCCATCACTGCATGGCCAGCATTAAAGATATGGCATTAACACTGGGACATGCCATTGAATTAGTGTGAAAGCCAAAATTGGCATAGCCAATGATCATTGGCTATGCCAATTTTGGCTTTCACACTAATTCAATGGCTATGCCATCATTGGTATACAAGTTCAATTATTGAATAGGCCGTTATCTGCAGTCAAGCTGATTCATTGGCATGTCCCAGTGTTAATGCCATATCTTTAATGCTGGCCATGCAATGATGGCAATGTGTTTAAATCCTGGTTATTCCAACATTGAGTTTTAAGAACCCCTGGCCTGTTTCTTATCCATCATTAGCCATCATTGGCACCTTTTTTAGGCCATCGTTAAACCAATATTTCAGCCATCGTTGGCATCCACACTATGTCGACATAGTGTGGATGCCAACGATGGCTGAAATATTGGTTTAACGATGGCCTAAAAAAGGTGCCAATGATGGCTGGATCATTGGTTGAACGATGGCCCAACGTTGGCGCCAATGACGGCTGGAAGGTTGGTTGAACGATGGCCCAACGTTGGTGCCAATGATGGCTGGAACATTGGTTGAACGATGGCCCAACGTTGGTGCCAATGGCTGGGCCAACATTGGAAGAAGTTGCGCTCGGCCAGAATACCAATGTTGGACCAACCTCCCGAGCCAGCGTTTGCCATTGTTGGCCCAATGTAGGTCCAACATTGGTGTGCTGCCTGGGTGGCTTCAAATCGCCGCTCTTCTTTCCTTTCCGCGCCTCGGCAAAAACGTTCTATTAATGTGTTTTTTTTTTTCGTATTGTTTTACCGCGAATTTTAGTTTTGGTTTGTCAAGTGTCGTCTTATACTTAATTTTAGTACTTAACGGCATGCCATCATTATGTGCACAACTTCTTCACTTTATTTTAAATACAGGTTATGACTATTTGCACCGTCGGGGCACCGGATGCTTGAATATTGGAATGAGCGTTAGCACTAGCGCACACTGACTATGTAGATGTCTCTAAGACAGACTAAGGTTGAGAGGCCAATTAGTTGTGACAGCGCAAATTGCTTAAGTGATAGTGGCTAATGTTTGTGGCGCAATAAGAAGCATGATGGTATATTTATGATCACGCATTTATGACCCCAAATAACAAGGCAAATACAGTCAATCTAGGTAGTCACTATATGTTTTTCTTGAAAGCGTCATGCTCTGCCTTCATAACAAATCAATTTTTTTTTCAATACATGGGGAAATATTTTTTGCGGTAGAAACATTCGTTTGACCTGTTTATTTACTAGAACGAAACTATACCTTGTGCTCGGTCTCATATCTCGAGTCGTTAAATTTGTTTATGATATCCTGTTCAATTACTTATTTAGACACAAAAGTTTGGCTCCCTACAAAAACCCGCCAAAGGCAGCTTGTGAGTGCCTGACAAAAGCGCCTGAGGCACGCAATTTGTGACGCCGAAAAGAAGCCGTCTGTATGGAAATCACTCGAGTGCAACATTGTCGATGTCGGATTTACCCTCGACGCCGCTCAAAGCAGAAAGTGTGTGTGTTCAAACAAAGATCTGTCGACACAAATTAATAGAGTGGTGCCCGCCATTTGACTTGAGCCAGTTGCTTGCTGGAGGTCAATTCTCCTGCGCCATGTAAACTCGCAGATTATACGGAATACCAACGTCAGACTTTAATTTCCGGGTTTGTCCCTTACCTCATTTTTTCGATACGCTGTAAGGAAATGTCGAATAACAAATAGCTTCCTTAGGCCAACATTGTGAAATGCCGCTAATGAATTTCTAAACAGGGTTGATAGATGAAAAAAGTTCCTTCTCGGCCTATGAAGCACAATGGAAGTATCTCACGAGTACTTTATTTCTTTAAAGGGCAACTCCGTCCAGACTTTCAATTTTGGGATTATGACTGTTTTTAGTGCAGTCAGCGTCCCTGAATTGCAAGGTGTAATTTTTTTCTCGTTATTGTGCGTAGTTTTAAAGATATCGACGCCTAAAGTTTTGTTTGGGGCGCGGCCAACAAAGCCGAAACTAGCCGCTCGAGGCCCCGGCAACACTGGAAATCAGCCGCTATGTGAACGTGACGTCACGATCGTTCTCGTTCAACGAGTATGCAGGCCGAGCGCCACCTACCTCTGTTACGCTAGCCGTCTAAAGATAGGAGGTAAGCTGATTTTGTTTTAATTCTGTATACGTGGTAGGTATCGATCATATGTAGCAAGAGTTCGTGCGTATAACCAAAAGCTAGCGACTGGAAAACCCGTGAACTCGTACGGTGCCGTACTTGGCGGCCACCGCCGTGCGTGCGCTATGCCGTACTCGTCGCTTCTATACCCAACAGCTCGCGACTGGAAAACAAGAACTCGTTCGGTGCCGCACTCGGCGGCTGACGCCGTGTGTGTGGTCTTCCGTACTCGTCGCTCGGCCTAAATTGTCATCTGGGATCCGTGGATGGAGCGGCGTTCCTTTACGGCGGTCTGCCAGTGACGTAGAGTACTGGGGGCCCTCTCCCTTTCGCGCTGCTGGTCAGTTCCAGACACGAAGGTTTGAGGCTCCGCCGCGGGCCGCGGCGCGCGAACACTCGTGTGCTGGGCTGAACACGACTGCTTTTCGTTCTTTTTTCCTCGGATGCGTAAAAGCCGAAGTCCAAAGTCCACTCGTCGAACAGAGTTCACCCACACCTTCTCCAACTTCCGGTCCGTCGGACACTTGTGAAAAAGCACCTCCGTGTTGCGCTGAGAGTTGTTTGAGCAGCCCACATCGCTACAAGTTGCACTTGGCATCTTTCGAGGAACAGCTGGGCAGTCTTGGGCGCACCGAGTTGCTCGCTAAAACGAGTGTGAAAGTCCTCACAAGCAAATAAACAAAAGGTTATACCGAAGCTACACGGACTACCGATAAAAGCAACGGCTAAACACGCCAATCACAAGCCGAAGCAGCGGTGGTAGCGACTCAAAGAAGCGTACTCCGCGCAACGCCCGGACCGGAGAAAAAAAAAAAGAAAAAAGAGAACGATACTGACGTCACTGCCCAATGTTGCTTTAGCGATCGGAAACCCGCTGGCCGCTCACTAAGGAGCGGCGGCTCGCGGCGGGTCGCATATTTATTATCGGCATTATAGTCGGATGCAACCTAAGAACAATCTTTTAGCTCCACCCACAAGCGCATTGCTCCCATTTGAAGTGCCTCCGCCGTCGAGAAAGTAGTTCGCTAGCAACGTTGCTTTTTCTTCCTCCAGGAAACCTGTCTTAAACTACTACAATATTTATTTAATTCATTCAGGACATTTAAATAAGTTAGAATACGTCTTTGTCAACGAAATAGCTGTTTAGTAAAGAAAGAAATTCATGTCCAATGTACCGTCTTCCCAATTCAATTTCTGTCCAAGATACTGTCTAACATACCGTCTAACATACCTCTCAGCAGTGCTAAACCTCGCGCCCGCTTCGAAATTCTCGTTGGCGATAGCCTCGCTGGATTCTCACGTTGTCGCGCAAAAACTGCTGCAAACGCAAGCCGATACCATCAAGATTTCGTGGCGTAACCTCGGGCACGTAAAACACGGTGCACAAAAGCAGAATAATTGTCACGAGAAACTATAGCATCGCGTTGCTAAGGCCAGCAGCCATGTTGAGCTTTTTTTTTTTTTCAAAAGGATCGCGATTGGTCCACAGAATCGTGACGTCATGAAAACAATTGGCTGGCGTTTCTCGGCGTAGGATTACATTTTCCTCTGAGAGGCATTTCCGGTTTTTTCTTAGCTTGCAACCGACTATAGTTGAGAATGCGGAGTCCCCCGGACGTAACTTTTTCTGCTGGGTTCGTTTTTGTGTCACTACAGTGATACCAGTAACTTATTTCATTTTAAGTTTTGCCCGGAATTGCCCTTGAAAGGGATACTACAACGAAATTTCGGCGCTCATTTTTTGGTCTATATGTGTTCAAAGGAGCAGCATCACATCGAACATACCAATATCTTGTTAAAAAAGTCACGAAAATGAATTTTAAAACGAATTAAACGATTAGCATAGAGCACCTGGTGGATGTCGCTAACCCCTCGCTTGTAATGCCCGTCTAGGAACCTTGACAGCTAGTGACGAAGGTTGTCTCGCCTCCGGCCACGACGAGAGAAGAGGAGCAGGAGGAACTCCCCTCTTCCCGAGAATGCCTTTTGTGTGTCGCAGTAGTCGCTATTGTCCCCTACAAGATTACAGAAGATTAACCGGTCACTCAAAATTTGTACAAAAGCAGCCGCTTCGGTGGCTGGAACTAGGCCATCCTCATGACGTCAGCCTTTACTCGTCCTGAGACGACCTACGTCACGATTGCGTTGGATGTCACGTGGGCTCCGCTGGGCCTACTCGGAGCGCTTGCCAAAGTGGGCCGTTTATAACGAAAAATACAGCCACCAGGCTCAAAATACAAACGTGCGATTGTCATTTACGGATATTGTGGATCATATTCAACCTATTTTTGAACACGACGGGAATATTTCAAATTTCGTTGAAGTATCCCTTTAAACAGACACTGCAATATTTCTTTTTTTTTTTTTAACAAGGTTTTTAATCAGTATAGATGGGACACGTAGTTTTAGTAAATTTTCCCCGAGAAGAAGAAACATTTGCACAATATTTTCTCTGTTCGACGCACATTAAATAGTGGTCACGGCCTGATGTAAGCGTCGCCTCAACGGGGTAGAAGGGCTTAGAGCGATAAACTGGTATCCCGCTCACGAGGGAAAAGTGACTCCCACTTGGCTGCCTGCCGCCATGTTGTACAATGTTGACCACTAGACACGTGACCGGACCAAACCATGAAGCTTTTACGCAAAACTGAGCCGAGATTTCTATTGTGATCGCGGTAATAAACATGATATAATTTTTTTTCAATACTATTCGCCCTGTAGATCAGTGTCTAGGTCGGATAAAAACCTAAAATACAGCACCGCAGCTGACGGCGTCTAGCGGAGGCGTTGCGAAGCTGTCCAAGCTTTTGCTGTAAAAAGCACATTTTTTTACTTAATAACAAACAAAACATAACTTATGTCCTCGGTACTGTTATTAAAGATTAATAAGCAAATCTTTGTGCGCGGTACTGCGGTAAAATTTTGACGCAAAACTTTAAGGTCACGTGTCTAGTGGTCAAAAATGTGCAAGATGGCAGCGGCCCGTTGGGGGTCACTTTCAGCTGCCAATTTATCGTTGTAAGGCCCTGTACCTCGCTGTCTCGCCCACAAATCACTTGCCCCGTGCATTGCTACTGGATTGGGTTGGCTGCTGGGCCGAACACACTGACAAGCCCGGTTTCTCTCGTTCCCGACATCCGGCGCGTCTAGTTTAGTGCCCGACAACGCCTGCTAGTTGTGAGAGCAGACGCGCGGTACCCTCGGGCATCGCCTGACATTTCAAAACTGTCTATCGTCGTCTGCCGTGCCCCCCAGGCAGCACACCAATGTTGGACCTACATTGGGCCAACAATGGCAAACGCTGGCTCCGGAGGTTGGTCCAACATTGGTATTCTGGCCGAGCGCAGCTTCTTCCAATGTTGGCCCAGCCATTGGCACCAAGGTTGGGCCATCGTTCAACCAATGTTCCAGCCATCATTGGCACCTTTTTTAGGCCATCGTTAAACCAATATTTCAGCCATCGTTGGCATCCACACTATGTCATTGGCTATGCCAATTTTGGCTTTCACACTAATTCAATGGCTATGCCATCATTGGTATACAAGTTCAATCATTGAATAGGCCGTTATCGGCAGTCAAGCTGATTCATTGGCATGTCCCAGTGTTAATGCCATATCTTTAATGCTGGCTATGCAGTGATGGCAAGGTGTTTAAATCCTGGTTATTCCAACATTGGGTTTTAAGGACCCCTGGCCTGTTTCTTATTAGCAGCCCACTGCAAGAAAAACATTCTGGGCACAAATGGCAAGGTCCTCCTATGCTTTGTCTGTGCACTATTTTATCTGGCGAGCAAATGACTAATTCAAGATCAATTAATACTTTTTTCGGAACTTTTATTGAAAGGGGCTAGGGAGGAAGCTCAGCGGGGAGCCTATGCCTGGTCCTGGGGAAGGTCCTGGGGCGAGTCCTGGGGCTGGGGAGCCATTACGGCTTCCGAACGCCTCTTCCTGCAGCCTCCCCTGTCACAGGACCCTGGCAGCCACTTCAGCACCATTTTTAAGCTGCCGATTCTTCAATTGTTAGCTTCGCACTGATGGCATCTACGAAAAGATCCAAAGGTCAAAGATCACCGCTTTCAAACCCACATTGGTCTTAGTAAAGCACACTCCCAAGCAGCACTTCAACAAATGTTAAGGTTTGAGTGTCCCCTAAAAAGTCCCTCGCTCATGACTTTTCAGTCCTTGCGGCGTAGCACCCGTGGTAGCCGATGATCAGGGGTCTACGACGTCAGGGCCGAGGTCCGGACGTAGTGACGAGGCAGTTGACCGATGGCCGAAGGCTTGAATCAGGCCCCGTACGCCGGTGGCAGCCTATGACCAGGTGTCCGCCAAGGTCTGGGCCGAAGGACGTAGCGACGAGGCAGTTGGGCGTCGGCCGAAGGCTTGAGTCAGGCCCAGAACGTCTGTGGCACGGAGTGGCAGCGGGTGTTCAACTGCGCAACGCACGCAGTCTTGTCTACCTCCGGAAGGTTGGCGCCGGGACTGCGTGAGAAGTGGGTTGTGGGTCGGGCCTCTTGACGTCTGGTCACGCCGACGGAGGTCCGGCCTGGTCGCGTCTGCACCGTCCTTTGTCAACCGCCCGAATCCCCTCTCGCGCTCCTCGCATGCCCCCACCTCGTCTTCTTCTTTCTCGTCCTCTTCGGCTGGTCGCGGAATCGCTCATCACACCAGACTAAAGGCCGGTTCAGACACTTGCGTTTGAGTGCGTTTGACTGCGTTGCGGCGAGAACCGAAAGCGAGTCACCGGCACATCTGTGCTTTGTATGAAGCGTGGAATCCAATTCAAGGAATCTTCTTGGCACGCGATATAAGCAGCAGGGATGTCCTGGTGTCTCGCTGCCGCAACGCAGTCAAACGTAGTCAAACGCAACTGTGTGAACCGGGCTTAAGCCAATCAATTACCAACGTTGGTAGGCCACTGGCTAAGACAGGCAATTGGTGGCCAGCTTAAACCAATCGATCGCCAACTTTGGTAACCCGTTGGCTCTATTACAGCTTATATTTCTGAGGGCGTTGTCACTACCGTAGTCAGTACTGCAGTTGCCGTATTTTGTACGCACTTTGAAGTCATTTTTGGGCAAGCAGGCATAATGCTCAGCTTCTTCTGTTATATGTTGCGTGATAACCTTTCTTTGCAGATTGAAATGCGCATCAGCTTTATGTCACCTCCTACCTCAAACATAGGGTGTTCGAGATGTTAATTCAACGCAATTTTTTATTCGTGAAGACATGTAATTGCTTAATCAGTCGCTGGATATTTGTTTAAGGTTTTATTTTTTTTTCTAAAATTATTAGTGCTTTTTATTTATTTTTTAATTTTGTCCGGTTCAGTCTGAATTATAGGCCGCGTTTTGCGGCTCAGCAAAGCGGGTTGCCTTGAGATTTTCAAGATCACATACAGCTGACAATAGACCCGTGTCCTAGGTTGGGGAGGCAGGTGGAAATTTCGGGGTTGAACCCTGCCTCCCCCCCCCCCCCCCCCCTCTTTGGAAAGGTTTCCCGGCTGCGTCACTAAATGGGCATAAGAGAAGAGGCACTATGCTTTTTGCCGTATAAACATATACACAAATCGAAGGAAGCGTTCATTTTGTATTTCGTGTGGAATTTACTAAGCATAACTATCAGTTTTGGGAAGACGCGTGTTAGTTATAGTCGGTGACAGGTGGTAGAAGCTCCTCCCATCTCTTTCCATATTTGTAGATCGAAAGATCAGGAGGAGTCGACCTCCTCCCCAGCGTTTATTTTTAACCTGTCACCGAACACGGTTTTTTTCTGCGTGGACGTTCCAACTTGCTACAGCTCGCAATGCATACAGCGTTCTAATTCAGTTGCTAACTTGCTCTGCGTGTGAAAACAAGAATCGTTCTCCCCGGAGGCATAGCTAGAGATTGTTCTCAGCGTGCGCGATCAGCACATTAAAAGAACTAAGCCAATTATATATAACATTGGTAAGCCACTGGCTAAGACAGGCCAATGTTGCCCAGCCTAAGTCAATCGATTACCAATGTCGGTAATTGATTGGCTTAAGCTGGCCAACATTGGCCTGTCTTAGCCAATCGGTTGCCAATGATGGCAACTCATTGGCTAATATAGACCAATGTTGGCCAGCATAAGCCAATTGATTACCAATGTTCGTAACCAATTGGCTAAGACAGGCCAATGTTGGCCAACCTAAGCCAACCAATTGCCAACGTTGCTAAGCCGTTGGCTAAGGTTGGCCAGTATTGGCCAGTCTAAACCAATCGATTGCCACCGTTGGTAAGCCATTGGCCGAGGTAGGCCAATGTTGGCCAGCCTAAGCCAATCGAATACCAACGTTGGTGAGTCGTTGGTCAAGTCAGGCCAACGTTGGCCAGTATACTCCAGTGTACCACCAATATTGGCCATACGACGGCCACATTGGCCCAATATTGGACCATTGTTTGCCAATTAAATACCAATATTGGCCCGCCGTCGTGCGCTGTCCGCGCGCGCGGACATGAACGCTGCCCGTCGGCGTCCGTTTTCACCTTCGTCCGTCTGCTATTCCGCCCCTCGCATAAAAGCTTTTTCAACGCTCGAAACACTCGACCATGTGAAGGACGTTTAACCGTTCCATCATGGGCGGCCAACGGTCAAACACAAGCGTCTGTCACCATCTGTGGATGTGCGGTAAAAAGCGATAAAGGAAACTAAAAAAGGGAACAAAATAAATCTGCAGTCATTCCAGGTTTTATGTTCTTGTGATATTGTTTTCCTCATGGCATCCGCTGGCAAGTTGAGAGAGCGTCATGTCTTACAATTAAAACGTGACCTGAAATTATTCTCTTTGGCACTCCAGGGACACCGCGAACATGAGAGCTACTCGCCTCTCGAAGCCAAGTGACGGTAACACAAATGAACTAACTTGATGCGAGGAGAACGCCCGATTGCCTCCAGTCAAATC
Organism: Ixodes scapularis; assembly: GCF_016920785.2. NCBI lineage: Eukaryota > Metazoa > Arthropoda > Arachnida > Ixodida > Ixodidae > Ixodes > Ixodes scapularis. Next base: position 89,596,809 of record NW_024609880.1, read on the forward strand.
GCTCCCAAATTCCTACCTGCGTAGGTATATTCCCGGTATTGAAACCGTGGTTCCAATCGTGATTGTTGCAAAATTCACAAAAGAGCGGGGCCGCTTTTAAGGGAACCACACTCCTAGAAAAAAGGGTCAGTATAGTCCTCCCTAAAGGGAGGAACGCTCTTGACACATATGTTCCTTCAGAAAGGGAGAAACTTTCGTCCCTTAAGCAGGGGAGCAAAAGTTCCTCCGTCGACTGCATCTCATTATGGCGGCCACGAATCGAGCAAATCGAGCTCGATAAGGCTTAACGAGAACACTAAGTCTATTGTACGAAGCGAGAGGAGCAGCAAATAAAAACGTAACACGAGCTTTGCGCGAACTGTATTTATTTCCGAAGTTTCTTTACCCCATCAGGTAAAGAAACTTACGTTTCGAAAGCATGCAGTCACTCAGTCTTCTCATCGTCAGCAGTGCGATGTTCAACGGAGACAACCGGCACCCAGTTCGCGCACTATATGTCTTACCTTCGCTATTCCTCGAGCCACAATTCCTTCGTCAACCGTTGCGTCAACCGCACATCACGGACGAGTGAAAATCATTCGCCCGCAAAACCAAAAGCCGCTCTCAAAAAAAAAGCAAATCCGAAGCAACCTCTTGGCTTATCTCAGCAAGGTAACACGAAATTATGGTGTAGCAGCGTAGCGTAAAAGGATGTTAAATCGCTTGCCACCAGATGGCAGGGTCAAGCAGAGTAATCGCAAGTAGCTAGGCTAGGTGGCGCTAGGTACCGCCCAATTCCTGTTTTACAAAAAAAATATTTTAATTTTCTTACGCCACAATTGCATTTCCTTTTGTTCGGGAATCTCTACCACATGTAGACACGTTACGCACACTGCAAGTATCAGGTGAACACGTATTGAGCGCATACTCAAGAATCGCACATACAAACATCAATACAACAGCACTATACCCCGATCACTACTCCCGTGCTCTGCGTTTCCGTCTTTTATACTGGTCGTTTTGAACGTACGGAACTTTTCGGTGACTCCCTAAGCAATAAAAAATATTCCGAGCATGTTCATTTTTTTCCAGCAATGTCATACATCTCAGACTATTTTTAATGGCTCAGGGAATGAATCTCTTATTAAAAAGAAAACGCTCGATCATGCCGTAATTTTTTGAAAGCCAATAAATCGAGCCGCTCCAACGTGGTTCCAAGCCATGAGTTTGTTTTCCCGCACGGCCCTTCGTAGCCAGTATTTATATTGTAGTGTTTGTTTTCTATTTGTGCTGTTCGCGCACGGCTGCAATTGCCGTCTTGAATTAATCTTTGTAGAGCGGATATTCACTCAGCTGGAAGTGATGCTTCACGGGCAGAGAAATCGCTTTTCGATCAACTTGAATGCAGTCAAAGCCTCGACTTGCGGCAACTGTTAAGTGTACGGAGCTACGCCGTTGCGAGCTCGAAAACTTCTAGCGCTCATCCCAGCGCGCCACTTGGAGGGCAGTTTCTAAAGGAACCGTAATATATTTAAACAGTAAAATAAAGGACTGCGGTTTTTTTTTTCGATTTCACAAGTTTTTGTTTTTATGCTAAACTTCCATTGTAAATATACGTACTTTCCGTCATACTTTCGTACTGTTCAGTCTTTTCCCCAGAGCGCAATAGCTCTCGGGGACCGACAGTCACATTGGCCACGGTACGATAGGAGCTTACCGTTCAGACCAGCGTTCCAACATGACTATCCACACGTCGATCGACTGCACCTAATCCCTCAATTGGTTTGAAACTCTTTAATGTAAAGCGGAATGTCATCCTGCGACACCCCGCCCCCTCCGATCACGGCCCGACCAGCGGCATCAATGCCCGACAGTTTACGTCATCTCATCTTGTTGTTACACCACTGATACGCGAACACATGGTCACATCGGCGATAATTCCAGTCTTCTGTTCACAACCCACAACACTGCCATCACAATGTCGCTGACACGCAGAAATACAGAACCACGTTGACCATGTTGCTGACACGCAGAAATACAGAATCACGTTGAACGCCGGTTGGCACTCGGCACGGGACAACAGAACCGAACTCGGCACGGAAGGCAGAAGGCAGGAAAACTTGCCTAAAGCCTAGTTCACATGCAGCGGTTTTGGCCGAAGAGCAGCGCGATTTCTGCCGTCGCGGCGATCTGGCCAGCACCAGCGGTTGAGCGGCACGAGCGCCGCGACGGCAGAAATCGCGCCGCTCTAGGGCCAAAATCGCTGCATGTGAAACACGCTTGAGGCTTGGACGCAGTTCCCGCGATTTCCATAACGTCGAAAACGTCGACACAATTCCTCGTGGTTTCACTGCTGTAGTTCCGCGTGTCCCGCAAATCGGAGACGGCCGTCTTACCCAGTGTATGCATAGAGTAATATACACAAGGTAAAGAGAGGACACTGCCATAGGCCCCAGCGGCCCAGATAGACCAGTGACAGGTAGCGCTCCTAGCGGGCGGTATTAAGTATAATCTGATTCCGTTTCCGGTCAAGTTACTTTCGGTTTCGGTTTCGGCGTTTCTGCTCCGGTTTCTCCGCTACCCCTTCTCTCTCTCTTTCCTCCCCGCCTCGCTCGGCTCTCGGGAGCTCCTTGACTCCCAAAGCCGCTGCTTTTTTTTTTTGCTTTTTTTTTTTAAATACTGACGCACTTTTGCTTTATTTTTTACGATAGAGTCCGCGCAAGTTGTGTCAAACAATATTTCAACTTACTTCACAAAGCAGAAGTATATCTATTTCTTGTCCTTTTTCTATTGTAAAGCATTGAAGTTACACAATCACCGCATTGACTCCTGGCTGGTGGAGCATTTTGGGGTCAACAACAGTAAGTGGTTCGAACACATTTTATTGGATCACATTCATGTATACATGATTTACTTCAGAAGCTCTGTATGTTTTATACGAAAGAGATCGATACTCACAAGAATAAATGAATATGAAGGACTTCGGCATATCGTACGCTTCGTAATAGATTTTTAGCGGAACCAAGTTAACAAAACCTTTCCACGGAGAGTATGCTGTATGATACATTCACTTTCACGCCGACTCGGGTACGGGAAGTAAGTGCAAAAATAAATAAGACATCGCTATCATTACCAGTCATAAGAGTATAATAACACTGCGAAGCACACGCCGGATAGTACAAATTCCCGATTTCCGGCAAATATAAAAAAAACGCCAATTTGCATAGCCTCAAACTCACTGCGGGCGAGCCATTACCAAATAATGAGAACTCTATTCGAAATCTGACAAGATTCAACGTCCCTAAACATTCCCCGAAATCGTTCAGAAAAGAAATATGGCTTCAGAAAAAAGCGGCTAAAAAACTATGGACAGTGGATACAAAATTGGATACATTTTCATTCAAATATTTTTAGCCTCTAGTCTATACACTATTTTCTATCGAAATTTTGTAGAAGGTGGACAAATATTTTTGTTACGGAGCCGTGATACACATTCGCTGGAAAAAGGGGAAACAAATATTTGGAGAGCAAGCTGCACCGCCCACTTAATAAGCACTTTTTGTTTTTGGTTTTTCAACCGCTTCTGTTAATACACTATTAACAGTTAAACCTGTCTCGTTCTTACTAGCCACTAAAGAGTGCAACCGAACTTTGTCCAAATTCCGGTTAAGAAATCAAACATGTCAACACAAGCGTATATTGCAAAACAATTTTAAAAACCCTTTGTGGTACTCCTCTGGGCAAAGGCTAAAAGCACCCAGACCTCAAAGTGTGCTCTACAAGGCGGCACACACTCCTCGAACATATGTCACACTCTCTATTATGGGAAGAAAGTGATTTTGTGATTTTCTAGTTGCTGAATGAAATGAAAGTCAGCCTGTGATGGTACTACTAAGTTCCCGAAGAATTTTCCAGGCACGTGGTATGCTTTAGGAACAAGACAGTACTGGTGAGGCCTGGTCAAGTTATTAGACTCATCCGATAGCAGCTGAGAACAGTCACAGCTGTAAGTTGTCTGTTCAAGCAAAAGCTTGATCAAATTGCCCCAAACGTAATGAAAAATGGACGAGTCATCAATTATGTTAGACCTGATGTCTGATGCCCGCTCAGAAATATCCTCTAGTGGCGGGAAGTTATCAATTGGAAGACATTCCACAATGTCTGAAATTAAACTTTCATGGTGCGAAGATATTTGCAACTCCTTTAGGAGGTCAGCCTTGTCATCCTCTACGTTTTCATTGTCCGACACTTTGAACAGTTTCTTTATCCAGAGGTGTTTTAGTCCTCAGGCGAACTGATGCACATTTGTGTTTGGGTTGCAGCCCAGCATTTGTCGTATATAGCTCCAAAAACTTTCTCAAGTGTGTTTTGCTGCAGGCGTCGTGTAAGTAAGAACTTAGAGTCATGGCTGCTTGAAAGCTCATTCCAGAGCATGAGGACACTTTTCATTGTAACTTGCCACCCAATGATGGCTTATGGCTGCCTCGTATACTTTGGAACTGCCATGCTAAAATCCATCCGAGTTACTGGTGGAGAAAATCAAGTATTTCAGATTCCCCCTTCAGAATGGCATGACGCAACTTCTGCCCTGTCTTCTTGAATTTTTTAGCTATTTAGACAGTCAAAAAGTATGCACATCCTATCACAGAAATAGGCTGTAGCCATGGCTGCCTCAGGAAGTTCCTTGGCATAAACAAGGGATATGATTGCAAGAAAGAGTGAGGCACTCAGTACCTGTGGGGCACAATTTTCTTCCATTTTACAGAAAAGTTCTTGAAAACATGTGTCTCTCAGTAAGCTTCAGAGCCAATTGCAAGCTCGCCTCATGGATAGAACAATAAAGTTCAACAATAGAAGACAACTCAGTGACCAAATTTCGAATGCAAAGTTTGTGGGCTTGGAGACTGCTCTTGGTGGTTTCGGGAGGGTGCGGAACATCAAAGACAAAGTAAACGTGTTCGTTGTCAACTTCAAAAAATGGCTTATCACTACACACACCAAGCTTACGTTTGAAGCCCCCTAACCACAGACCACAGCCTTTACTGTGAAGCCAACAGTCTTAAAGGGGCGATGCACTGATATTTGAATTTTGCGCAAATACCGCTTAGGACGAATCCCTGACGTTAATGATCTGTGAAATACCCGTTCGTTTCACCACACGCAATCGAAGTCGCAGAAAAAAATAAAGAAAAACGAGCAGAGTTCACCCTTTCAACTCGCAGCCAGAACAAGCGGCCCCGTGATCTGGAGCCGATTATATTGCAGTAATGTTTGGAGGTGAGCTAGTCGGTAATGCATTGTAAGCAGAGAAATAAAAACAGCGCAAACGAACACAAGGACAAGTAGAAGGGACACAGACACAGCGCTGACTCACGACTTACTTTCTTTCTCATCTTTTTAAATCATATCAACATAAGAAAACAAGAAATGAAAAATTAAAGAAGAAGAATCCAGCATGTAGGACATCCTCTCTGTCATATGCCATCTGAGGAATTTTTTACAGAACCTATACATTATATACCATTACAAAAGAAACCAAATTAAAAAAAAAAGCCAAAAACCACAGCTCGAGCCCTAATGCTCTGTGCGTACCTGTCTTGCACGCGGTCTCTTGGTATGTCGGAACCCTTTTCTGGCTGCATGTAGGCACGCGCCTGTGGTTATAGGATCACTCCCATGGAAGCAGAAAGAAAGTATTAAAGAAACGTGCCCAAACTCCGAAGAAACTCGAACTCTTCACTGTGTAACGTCACTGACTCTGAACTGACGCATAGATCGGGACCGTGTTGTTGAATGTAAAACGCTTCATGAATTTCCCTTGCCATTTTTTGTGAATGTTTAGCCAAAATTTCAATGTCACTTAACCGAGGGGAACAATCACACCTATCACAATGAATGGCTAGGTGGCCCGAAGGTGAAGACCTCAAAGACAGATAATGCTCCCGAGCTCGAACATTAATACATCTGCCCGTCTGCCCAATATACACTTTGTGTATATTGGGCAGACGGTTCATGCGTCAGTTCAGAGTCAGTGACGTTACACAGTGAAGAGTTCGAGTTTCTTCGGAGTTTGGACACGTTTCTTTAATACTTTCTTTCTGCTTCCATGGGAGTGATCCTATCAGGCGCGTGCCTACATGCAGCCAGAAAAGGGTTCCGACATACCAAGAGACCGCGTGCAAGACAGGTACGCACAGAGCATTAGGGCTCGCGCTGTGGTTTTTGGCTTTTTTTAATTTGTCTTTTTTTTTTTTTTGTAATGGTATATTATGCATAGTTTGTGTAAAAAATTCCTCAGATGGCATATGACAGAGGATGTCCTACACGCTGGATTCTTCTTCTTTTATTTTTTTTCATTTCTTGTTTTTTTATGTTGATATGTTTTAAAAAGATGAGAAAGAAAGTAAGTCGTGAGTCAGCGCTGTGTCTGTGTCCTTTCTTCTACTTGTCCTTGTGTTCGTTTGCGTTGTTTTTATTTCTATGTTTACAGCCGATTATATGCCGCCAATGTTGATCATAGCCATGCGCTGGGGTTGGCAAGGCACAGAACACGCGCCGAGTTCCAGACATTGTTATGGTTCGGCTGTTGTCGTCATTGCAGCGATTGGACACAGGACACTACCCGAATGTTTCTCGAGCTATCGATTATCACGAGCCCAAATCGAGTGTCCACGCCATGCTCGGGTCCAATCTATGAGCCGTATTCAAATATCGTCACTGGGCGGTACTGCTACCGCCCAGCTACGTCATCAGGTTTTGCGAAGGAGAGATTGAATGAAAACACTCGTTTTTGTCCTCGAAATTACAGCGCAACAAAGGAGTTTCTTGGTCAGTGGCGTTGCGTGCAAGTATCACTGAGTCCCACTAGAGCCAGTAAGCTCGTGTAAAGTGAAAAACATTCCAATTCAATATCGTTGCACCGCCCCTTTAAGCTCCCAAATGAGAGAAATGAGGAGACTGCGGTAAACAGAAGACGTTGCTGGAGTGTGCACAACAGTGCATGCAAGGGGCTAAACGCACCTCCTGGAAATTTCAGACAGCATAACAACCAAGGCTCTATCTGCAATGTTAGAGGTTCGTTCAACACCGTCATCTGTGAACCCATGGACAATGTCGTGTGCAGGGTCGTAAGTTAAATTCATTTTTTAAAACAATCTCATCGAAAATCAACATGCACACACGTTCAAGTGCAGCCAGACAGCCCGGGAGAAACAACAGCGCGAGAAGCTCGAACCGATCGGCTCCACGAATTCACACTGAGCATGCGAGCACGCGGGCGGTCATGCGTCACCTTGGTTGATGCAAAGTCGACCGAACATGATGCAGCAGAAAGCACAGGTGGACGACACAGACGAACGACGCAGGGACGAGCAGAGGCCATGCAGCATGATGCAGAGGCGACGGCATGCAGGCAGGCAGGCCATGGCAGGCGCCATTCATCACGTGGTTTTTGTGACGTATTTGATTTAAACTATTTAGTCGTTTCAAGTACTTTAAACAATTTTAAAACATTGCCATTTAAAAAATAAATACTTTTCACAGAAAGAGTTTTAATTAATTTTAACCAAATTGCAGAAAAGCGCCACGTAGCGGAGGGTATTAAACGCACTATCTGGGCCGCGAATCGGCTCATGTGTCCTCTCTTTACGTTTACGTTTACTATATTACTCGATGGTGTATAGCACTGCTGGCACTGCTCCGGAACTTCGCTGTTTCTAGCGGCTTCGTTAGCTCGTTTGATAAAATTAGTGGTAAAAACGTCAATGGAACCGAAATGTTCTGCCCGTTTGGACTAGAATAGGAAATTACAGGCGGCCTCGCTGCCGCTGAAGCTCAATCAACTCAACATTAATTTATTAAACAACGTGCGCGATGTGCTCGAAAAACGAAACCGAAAGAAGATGAGTCGGGAGGGCGAAAGCTTTCTCCGGTCTGCCTGGAGAAGGAGGAAAACGTCTCTGTAAATAATAAGGACTTTAATTTTCCTTTCATCGGTCTGCGTTTGTTTATGTGTGTTTTGGTAAATAAAAAAAAAAATAAAAAAAAAACATTACGAAAAAAAAAAAAAAACCTGCTCCTTGGGGGATCGAACCTCTGACCACTTGGTCAATAGCACAATGTTTACCCCTGCGCCAACTGAACAAGGAGGAACTCGTCCTCCTCTATTCATCTGAACTGCCGATCCTCCCTTCTCTGGGCAACTTGTCCGCATCAAGGAGGAACAGTCGCTGTTGCTACCTTTCTCCTCCTTTTTTTCTTAGAGTGCAGCATCTTGATTCAACATGAACACGTGCAAAGAAAGAAATCAAGCCAGACAGATCAAAATAGCTGACGTGGGACGCTAAGCCAGTTCCGCTACAGAAATAAGCATCCGCACAGCGCGTCCGAAGACGCGTACTTGCGACAGCTGTTTGCTGCAAACCAGAGATGGCGGTAATGTCATTACTGTAATGAAATTACAGTAGTTATATTACTTTTCAGAGTAACGTATAATGTAATGAATTACTTCCCTAAGCTAGTATTTCCGTAATGTAATGAACTACTTTCAGGCAGTAATTTCGAGAAAATTACTCATTACTTTTTAAATTACTTTTGTCCTAAATTAGAAAGTTCGTTAGGAAGCTTTAAAAAAATAAGAGAAAAATGATTCCGCGTGGTGAAATGCTGTGAAAGGGCACCAGAGGAAATAAACGACGCCCACCTGCGCGCAAAGCCTCGTACGACGAGCTGGACAGGCGCACAAAGGAGGACTGTAAAGGCGAAGGAGAAAAGCTTACGTGTAGACATCACTGGAAGGCCACGGTTTACGAACTCCAGGCACTACAGATTCACGGCGTCGCGTTATCACGCCGATACTATACTTAGTTGATCCTTAAGCTGACGGTGCGGTGGGAGCAGCAAGCTCACCAGAACCAATCAAACACCTTCCTTTCATCACCTGACCCGCTCCTTTCTCTGCACGTCTACGAGAGCGTACTTACGTGGCGAACGATAAACGTGTGACGGCTCTAACAAACACGTAGCCTTAACTGTTCATCCCTAAGCTGACAGAGCGTCAGCTTAGGAATGAACGGCTCATATGCTACAAGGCAATGGGCTCATCGCCAGTGAGTTAAACATAATTTAAAACGTGAGAGGACAGGACAAACAAATCCCCAGCCTTCTACTTTCATCGAGGAAGGTCAAACCCTAAGCTTCGATTATTGTTAACAACAAACGACCGGAATAAATAGTTAATTCCAAATGCCTTGTCAAAGCACCAGAACGTTTTGTGCGCCCTGGAGCAAAGCTGGTGCCACTCGCGGTATGCCTCGCTGCCTTCCCTCGGAAAGTTTATTCGGGAATAAGCCTACAAGCAAGTATCGCACCCTCCCCCCCCCCCCCCCCCTTTGTTGGGAAAGTACACAATTTAGGAAGCTCGCGCCCTTCCTCAACTGGCCCCGCTACTGCTTATCCAGGCCTTTTGTGTGACAATGCGCAGAAACTTGGGATCTTCGGCTGTTTGGGAAAGATGCTGTTTGAAGGAAATTACCGAGAATAACTCAAGTATGCTCGGTGACTATTTTTCTTGGCAATGCAGTGGAGGGTACAGGCAAGCGTTCGCTTTCCCATTTTGAACGCTGAATAAAACTGTTCGCGGGCTCTCCTCCTCTCCACTGCAGTGCCAAATAAAATTAGATAGCGTCCCAGGCGGAAGGACACGTTTCACGTGAGGACTCCTTGGAAGAACGAACTGCTATTGCAACTTAAAAATCAGGAACCCGGAAACATACGAACCCTTTAGTAAGAGCCTTCTTTGTTGAATTAACGGCGAAACCGGTGTGTCGACTGTATTTCTGAGTTACATTTAAAGAAGCTATTCATCGTGTTTAACACTTATGCCGCGTGGTTCACTTTGAGTAGGGTTCACTTTGAGGCGCATAAAGCTGTTGCGCTGTAAGCAGGAAGATCAAAGTTTTGGTACATATAGACCAACTCAGCTTTTTGACGTCACGTCATTGCGGTGGCGCTGCTATCGGCACTGCGTATGCGCAGCGCCTCGCTTTTCCCGGATCTGGTTCCTGCACACGCGCTGTGTGAGCAAACAAGGTCTTGTTTTGTAAACACTGTGGTGGTGTATGTGGTAAATAAAATGAGTGCGAATTACTGCCTCAAGGTCTTCAAAAGCAATGTCAAAGGAATTTCAAATTAATTTCATTAGTTTTCGAAAGTAATTTGAATGTCATTACCTTTAGTCTGCGGCAAAATTTAATGTAATTTAATTACCTTTTCGCAGTTTTCAGAAAAGTAATAAGTAATGTAACTTAATTACTTTTTTAAAGTATATTTCCCATCTCTGCTGCAAACCATGTCCGCTGATGAGATCTTCCTCTAAATCCTTCTGTAAACTCCAAACGACCCGCACTCATAAAAAATGACGAGCTCAACGAGCTACGCTCATTCAGCCCGTTCAGCACCCAGCAGACCCTGGCAGCCATGTTTCTCAACGTTTCAAGCCAAAGCCGGAGAAACAATTTCAGAAAGCAATTGAAAACGATATTGACGCTAGGTGTTTTTCAAACATAAAAAAAAAAGAAATATTCGAATAAAATACTATTACGGCACGGAGGTACAAATTTAAAACCAACCTTTCACACGTCAATCATCCCTTCAACCAATGAGAGATGTAAGCACCTTGTAAGCACGGGCCGGGGCTTAGCGGGCTGCAACCTTCACCTTCTTCACCTAACTTTGCGTCTAGAGGCATATTGCTGAAAAAAGTTATTCCGTCGTAAGATATTTTTTATACACGTTTCTTGTCTAGGCTTTTGGGGATTTCTTCTTTAATGGAGTGTTTTTTTTAGGGTAACTTCGAGGACACCAAAGGAATTAAGCTTATCCAGGATCTTTATTGGTTTCTCGGAATTTTAATAGCACCTCCAGGGTTTTTAAATTATCAATGAATACGTGTTCATGTAATAATTGTTTTCCGTTGATACCTATGTCTCTATACGGCACGATGATTGCATCTTTTCACTCCTGAGCGAATACACAACCTAGTAAAGTTTTTTTTGCGTTCAAATTTGGGTTTCTATTTTTTCACCGTCGCTCCTAGGTTTAGATTCTGTAGCGTGCCTGTGCTAACAAATATTTAAGTTTTACTTCTTTGTGTTTTTTGTCTAATTATGGCTTGTTTTGTGAGTGAATAAACTTTTATTGTAGCGACGTGTGACAAACTCTCGGGTGCAGCCCCTAGTCCGGGGCCCCATATGTGGCGGCGACCGCCTTGGCGCGGTCTACCAGCGATTGCTGGCCAGTGGCCGTGTCATCGGTCAGCCGCTCCTCCCAGGAGGTGGGGGTGGGATTGGGATTGGGTGGGACGGCGGGAATGAGCCGGCACTGCCAGACCATGTGAAAAAGCTTGGGACGGTCGCCGCAGTGCGGGCACTGAGGCGGGCTGAGTGACGAGTAGAGGTAAGAGTAGAAGAGGGGGGTTGCGAAAGTGTTAGTTTACAGTTGTCGCCATATTACGGCTTCTCTGCGAGTAAGGGAATGGTGAGGAGGCGGATAATGCTGCCGAGCGAGGCGTAGCTCTGCAAGGTGAGTGCTGTAGGAGTAAGGGGCTGGTTGGATGCTGACAAAGTCTTCCCCTGGCGCCCGGTGTGAGAGGTCTCGGGCGAGCGCATGAGCGCGCTCATTACCGGGGACGGCTGCGTGCCCAGGCACATGCATATCAGCCGGAAATTGTGGGAGGTGGAGGATAGGAACGGGTCGAGTAAAGATGCAGTGGAAGGATGTAAGGTGTTATATAGGAAGTGCCGACAGGCCGTCTGCGAATCAGTGAGAATGTGAATGGGCATGGAGGAGGAAAGAAAGGAGGTAGAAAGTATTGCCTGGCGACCGCTCGTTCTTCCAGGATGAAGACGTCGGTAAGACCACGCTCAGTGGCCGCGTGGACTGTCCTGAGATCAGAGTCCACGACAACTGTAATACCCCCGCGCACACCCTGTGGGCTGGCGTCCGTGAAGAGGGCACGAACGGTATCGCAACCTACCGGATACGCGCGTCGGAGGTAGCGCGAACGATGGTCGCGCCTAGCCGTGTGGCGGGTAGAATTCATATGACGGGGGATGGGAGCCACAGTGAGTCTGGCACGCGCAGCGGGGGAGAGACCCTCAGCTGCGAGGGTAGCGGGACAGGGTGGAAAACCAAGGGTGGCAAGGAGTGCCCGCCCCTGAGCCGTGCAGCGCGTCAACTGGGCAGCCCGATGAGCTTCCATGAGCTCCTCCAGAGTGTTGGTCACCCCAAGCCTCTCGAGGCAAACGGTGGCTGTGCGAACAGGGAGGCCGAGAGCAAGTTTCTGCGCCTTCCGCAGCAATACAGACATACGAGTGCGTTCGGTCTGGGTGAGGTTGTGGTAAGGAAGGTGGTAGGTTAAGCGAGTGTGTATCAAGGCCTGGACAAGGCGTAGGGCATCCGCCTCTTTAAGGCCATGTCGACGATTTGAGACGCGACAAAGCATGTGCATAATTTGGTTGCACTAGGTGGTGAGTTGATGGAGGGTTTGAGTTGTTTTAGCGTTGTATTGTAACACAAAGCCAAGCACCCATATGGCCGATTTACGCGGGACGGGTTTGTCATCTAATGTGATGGTAATGGGGAGGTCGGTCTGTCCGCGAGCGTGTTTGGTCACGATTAGTAATTCTGACTTCGTGGGGGAACAGGTGAGGCCTCCACGCCGGGCGTAGTGCTCGATGGTAGTAGCGGCTTCTTGTAGCTGAGTCTCTATGTGTCCGAGGGAGCCTTTCGTTACCCAGACAGTAATGTCATCAGCATAAATTGCATGTCTGACATCCGAGATCTGATCCAGAAGGGGAGGAAGACCTCGCATGGCAAGGTTAAAGAGGAGCGGAGAAAGTACAGAGCCTTGCGGTGTGCCACGGTTTGCCACTGGCGCGGAAGGAGAGCGAAGATGACCAAGGGCGAGGCTGGCAGATCGGTCACGGAGGAAATTGCGGACGTAATTGTACACTTTCACTCCGCAGCCAGTGGCTGCCAACTGTGCAAGGACCAGGTCGTGGGAGAGGTTGTCAAAGGCCCCCTTAAGATCTGCGGCAAGGATTGTTCTGTATCTTTTATTTCAGTTTGGTGTTGCTACTACAAAATGTGTGCAGAAATATTTTAAACTGTACAATTAGTTGTTTTTATAACATTTCCACTTGTATTGGCCTAGTAAGGCTGGAGGAAGATAAAATAAATAAATGTGTGTCATGGTATCATGCCGAGTCAATTCAATGGCCAAAAGAAAACTAGAAAAAAATATATTGATCGAAAAAGTAATGTCTAGGATCAGAGAATAAATTTGGACATCGGCTTGCTCGGAAGGCGACTGGGAGCCAGTAAACATGTCGCATAATTGAGTTAACTTAACTACAGCCATGAAACAATATTGTGCCGTGCAATTCGTTTGTTGAACATATATTGCAATAACTGCGAACACAATAAGATGGCTGCAGCTCTGTCTCCAAGAGGAGGACGTCCACGTAAATGAACTTTCAATCTGGTGCAAAGCAGTAGAGCTCCACTTTTTATTTATATCCTGAACGGTGGGTGCGACAGAACGTTTCTAGTGCTTGCTGCGCGTTCATGTCTGTTCGAAGAGCCCGGTACCTCCGAGCCGTCCGATGTTCCTGCAGGGGCTGTCTCAGGCTGCTCGGTTGAAGAGACAGCCAGAGCCACTTCGTGGAACAAAATCAGGAACCAATCAGAACAATGCCGGCACTCCAAAACTGCCCTAGATATGCACCCTCCCCATCCTAAATGCCAATCGCTGGTGTCCTTTTGACTTGTTCCGTCAACCACTGGTGTCCCTCTGATTAGTTCCACATGCTGAAATTTCGAGCGCAATTCCACGGCACAGACCGTTTCCTTTGGTTGGCATGCCATAACTTCAGCCTTGTCATTCGAGCAATTCTCTCGCCGAACGTCGACATACGTACTATACTTCGTTTCACCTAGGGTGCCTACATGTTTCCGCCGCTCCGCCGTTTAGGGTGGCGACAACGTTTGTGATACCTGTTGCCGACAATCCAGTGTTACCTACCTCGTCACCATGGCAACCTCCGCGGTTTTCGTCGACCATTTTGTCACACTCGCCGGTCGTGCGCTCGGGCTACGCCGCTAATCCTCGTTAGGGCTAGGGAGCGCTCACCACTCTCGTTCCGACGGCGAGGTTTCGGCGTTCAATGCCGGTCTGTTGCGTTCGATTTTGTCGCGGGAACTCGCGTTTAGATAGAAGCAACGCACACTTCCTGCTCGCAACTTCCAAAGTATGAAACACCCGAATAATGAGAGCGGCAGCCACGGCGACCGCCATCCCGCTGAGCCTCCGACTCCCCTTATGAACGGAAACGGAAGTGGCCTCACAGTGTTGCCGGTGTGTCGAGACTACAGAAAGTCAACGTCGTTTATGTTTAGCCAAATAAGAAGTGGGAAGAAATGGCGGTGGGAAAGGATCTGGGAAATGGTAACAAGAAGTTGGCGCCACCCTAAAGCGGAGCGGAAACATGTAGGCACCCAAGTTTCACCTAATGTCCGAGCGCGGACGTTGAGATGAGTCGAAGATCCAATCAAACAGCGCGAAAATCGCAACGTCATAGCCTGCTCTCTGCGCTTGATAGGACTAGCCGGTGGGGGAGCACGCACGCAGAGACAGCGAATACCGGCTAGTCCTATTACCTGCAAAAAGCATGCCATGACGTTGTGCCTCTTTCGCTGTTTGACTGGCCCCTCGACTCGGGTCAGCGGCCGCGCTCGGGCCTAAGCTGAAACGAAGTATAGGGAGGGTCATTCGATGGCAGCAAATGGCTGCCCCTAGTTCACTGCGGAAGACTGTACACAAGGGATTCTTTTTCATAGTGTACGTAGTTATAAGAACTGTCAACGCAGCTGTTTTGTGCGGACGCTGGAAAAGATCGATAGACATTCATTCATATTTTAGTAAGAAAATATACACGCTAGCCATATATAGCACACGAAATAAGACAATAAGCTTCATATCTTGTTTCCAGAATGATGGCCCACGTATTGCTGCCTGGAGTGTTATATATCCTCCGTAATCACATAAAAGAGATTGATGCTTCAGATATTAGGATTTACGGAAATCCTAATATCTGATTTGCAAAAATCGCGTATCCAGATATCATATTCTGACATAAAGCTTACCGCAGGTTTGTGTGCATTATACCAATATTTGTAATATTGCTCATGAACTCAAACCTGAGCAACTTGACCTTCGTTCTCTTCTCCGGCGGAACTCATGAAAGCGCCTGTGTTAGAGAGATATAGGATGTTAGTTCCCGATTAATGAGAAAAAACACAGGCAACCGGTGAATTAACTTTATATTAAAACCCGAAAAGGGAGGGGGGGGGGGGGGGACAATCATCCACATTCTTTCAAACAATAATTTTTTTGAGACACTATGTGATTGTACTTTTTCATTTATTTATAGTCCGTTTGTACCCTTGGGACCTTAACTTTTAGCGTTTCGGACTCAAAATGCAACTTTTGAGCTCAAAGTAGTGAAACTGATTCGCCATTACGCTAGGATTAACTGTTTTTTACTCGTAATGAAACACATTAACTTGCACCCTCTAGGCGACTGATGGCCGCTGAAAAAGTCCGCCTGGTCCGAGAATCGATCTTGGAAACTTCCCAAGTCGACCATCGAAATCATTTGACGTGAAAAAAACAATGACTTACCAGCAACGCGGAGGGCAATCAAGGCAACAGCAACAACCCTCACTATTTTAGGATTAATGACGTTGTGTGCTACTTGAGTTGTTTTCTGCATCACCGACGTAAGTAATGATAATTGTTCAAATTGCTTCATTCTTAACAAGAAAATCACACTTAGGAGTGAGTTTGATTAAACTACTAGGTGCATAATAAGAAAAATATATATTACATTTTTTTTATATTTTGAACTTGTTGCGTTTATCAACAGAAATTACGCATTCAAGGCAGCATCATTAATGAACGTTTATTTATATTTACTTTTAATAAAGCGAACAATAATCTTTAGTTGCATTGGATGAAGTAGGACTAACACGACTATTGTTCTAAAAAAAATAAACACAGCAATAATGGAGATTCAAAACGAAGATGAGAAACCAGCGAAAAACCACGCCAGTATCAGTTAGCACTCCCACACCACTCACCTTTTCTGTGCTGCACTCAAAGGATGCCGTCGTGTCCAACCGACGATGGAGGTTCTTATATAACCAGTGTCGAAAGAAAGCAACAAGAAAGAGAACTTTGTTTACCGTTAGGGTTTTCTCCTTTTGAATTAGTTGCGCAATGCTGTTGCAAACCAAGAAGTAGCAGCCTCCGTTGTAACTTCGCCCTTCAAATTTTTTCGTGCATGTTTTACGACGATAATATCGCATACCTTCTCTTGAAGAAGTGCTCTGAGTCTCTTTAGGCGCATGGCGGGAAGTCTGTGGGAAGTCGTATTGCTAAGTCTTGACTTAACATTTTGATCCACGTCTCAAGAATCGTGATTGGAGAACTTGGTTGCCCTAGCCTACAATCTACAAAGTGGTTCTTCACGTACATACCGGCAAAGCGCACACTGTTGGTTCATCACAGCGATTTTATAAAATTCGTCAAGCGAGTGAAAAGGCCTTAAAATGAGGTTCGCATTGAAAATAGGAAACGTATGGGTATCGTTATAGCATGGACGAGCATGATGTTCATTTCGCGAAGGTCGCAGTAACTAGGCCTTTTCTTTGTACGGTAGATTTTTTTTTAATGAACAAAGTTGCAGTTCTTTTGTAAACATTTCTCGCATACTTTGACATGATAATGGTTGATAACGACCTCCAGTTTTCTGAAGGCGGAGTCGCCATTCTATCTATAGCAGCGCCTATTTCCGGCACGTTGTTTTTTTGTTTTTTGTTTTTTTTAGCACTTCGAGCGCTAGAGAGAGAAAAAAAAGAGATTGTCTGCACGGTGCTAAACACCGAAGTTAATTAAAGTCCTTGTGGCGCATAATGGCAGGGCCTTGAGCCAAAAATGGCGTGACGTCACCTCAAATGCCGCGGTTCGTCGCCAGTGGCCACTGCAGACCTCTTGGCTGTAGGACCACCTTGTCAACCTCGCCCTGTCGCCGGCGGCCACGAGAGACCAAGAAGGGCGCGCGTGTTCACATGTAAGATGCGCCATTAACCAAAACACACACATACACACCCACACAAATAGCGACGCGTCGGCGAAATCCAAGAGAAGCGAGAGCGGCAGGACTCGTGAAGGATGATACTTGAGTAACTGAGTATCCAGTGCTTTAAATTTTATTGTAAGCGATTGACCCCTCCCTAAAAATTTTTTGTTTCTTTGTTTTTTTAGACTTTAGAAGTGATAGCTAAATTTGACACAACGAGGTGTGACCCCGTGTCATGACACTATAATGTTGTATGCTATCTCTACGCCTGCTCCAACTTACACAGGGCAGTGGTTTAGCGTAATGTCATGTATACATGAAAGGGGCGAGTCTTGTGCCTGATCCCGGACTCTCATGAGGAGCCGTCAAGCTGAGCATGTATACACCTAAGCTGCGTCGGATTCGTTCATTTGTTTGAGCTTATGGTCCGTTACTTCATTACTTATCACTAGCATTTATTTCGAAAGCTTTGAAATTAAGGGCCTATCGAGACACTGAAATTTCTTGGTTTGTTGTATAAAAAAAAAGAAAGAACCGTCTAGCTGAACTGCACACACACACACACATAAATATATATATATATATAACGGGCATGGGTGGCGGGAGGCCAAAGGCGTGGGCATATAACTGAGAAGGGAAAAAATACTTGGTGAAAACAGCAACCACGGACGATTTAATCTTCGACGTTTCGGCCGGAGTCCGGCCTTCGTCAGGACGGAGGCCGGACTCCGGCCGAAACGTCGAAGAATAAATCGTCCGTTGTTGCTGTTTTCACCAAGGGCTTTTTCCTTCTCAGTTACACACATACACATATTCCAGGTGTTCATTTTTAATTCGAACAGATTTATTTAAAAAAATCCATAAAAGATGCACTGATACGGTTTGTGCAGGTGATTTATAAGGCCAGGGGGACATATTATAGGGCGCTAATCGTAACGATCAGTTGGCTACTTAATTAAAATTTGTTAATTAACTTTTTAATTAATGAAAATAGACATATGGTTCTAATTAGAAACTTGCTCAGCGTCATCGTAAAGCACTAAATCAGTCATTTTGAGAAAGACTTTGAGCGCGTGAGAAGCGCAGTAGTGCACTAAAGTTTCGACTCGTGGAGCCGGTACAAGACTGGGGCTAGATAAGAGACGGAAAAATCGCGCGGGCGCCTTGCCGCAACCGCTAGCTTTGTACCTGCTCCACGAGTGGAAACTTTGGTGCACTACTACGCTTCTCACGCGCGCAAAGTCTTTCTGAAAATGACTGATTTAGTGCTTTACGATGACGCTGAGCAAGTTTCTAATTGGAACCATTAGTCTATTTTCATTAATTAAAAAGTAATTATCGAATTTTAGTTAATTAGCCAACTGATCGTTACGATTAGTCCCCTATAATATGTCCCCCTGGCCGTATAACTCACCTCCAAAAGCAGCATAAGTGTAACTTTCACGGCTTTTTTTAAATAAATTTGTTCGAATTAAAAATGAACACCCGGTATATACATATACATATATGTATATGTATGTATATATATATATATATATATATATATATATATATATGTATATTATATATATATATACATATATATTGCCACTGGTGGTGACCAAAAACAATAAACAGGAAGAAATAAACCTTTAATGTGGCGAACTTCTGCCAAAAATAAAAGGGTACAAAAGATAGTAACAGAGCGTCGCGCGCTTCGAAGCCGGCGTAACAGCCGAGTCCAACGCTGGGGCGAGACTGACCCCAGGTCGCCGCGCGGAGCCCCTTATGTACACGTGTGGGCTTCTGGAACAATCGGCGTAGAAGATTCGGCGTGCAGAACGTTCTGACCTCGAAGAAGCCCCCCAACACGGTTCTCGAATTTACCAGAACATTACGTTAGAGTCAACAAAAATGCGCTTCCGAGGCCAGGAATTTGACCCTTGCTTTCCGCGTGGAACCCACTAGCGATAACCGCTAGGCCACGAGCGCGCTGCCTTCTTGGTCAGCTGCGCTCGCGGCATTATTCCCCCCTTTACAAAAGCGCATCTTCCCGATGCAACACAAAATGGAAAGAACAAATCCACAACAAAAGGACAACAGAATCACGAGTCACAGTTCACAGTTCACAGTTCACAGCTCACAGCTCACAACTCAATACTCACAACTCAATACTCATAACTCACAGTTCACTCGTCGACGAGAGTGGAAAGTTCTATCGTTCGTAATACGGCTTCATCCGAACGACGTGCACCACCTCGGTTCTCGGCTGATGTCTTGTTGATGGTCGTGTTCCGTCGGGAAGCACTTCGTAGTTCAGGTCTCCGAGACGTCGTATGATCTTGTAAGGCCCAAAGTAGCGCTTTAGCAGTTTTTCGCTGAGACCGCGGTGCCGTATCCGTGTCCCATACCCGTTCTCCCGGTCGGAAGTGGACGTCCCTGCGACGAAGGTTATACCGGCGTGCGTCGACTCGCTGTTGGCCTTGAATCTTGATTCTTGCCAGTTGACGAGCTTCCTCGGCGCGTTGAGAGATCAGTTGAGCGTCGTCGTTGCCATCGTCGGTAGGCACGTGAGGCAGCATGGAGTCGAGCATCGCGGTAACGGTCCGGTCGCGTACCAGTTGCAACGGCGTCATTCCAGTGGTTTCTTGAACCGCTGTGTTGTACGCAAGCGTAACGTATGGCAACACCTCGTCCCATGTCTTGTGCTCCACGTCGAGGTACATGGAGATAATGTTGGCGATGGTCTTGCTGAGTTTCTCCGTCAGCCCGTTTGTCTGTGGGTGGAATACCACTCGCAGACAAACGGGCTCACGTCGCACCACGGCGTATACACCGTGGTGCGACGATGGCTGGTGTGGCTGAGACGAAGTATTTGTTGCATCAGTTGGGCCATGAAAGATGATCCTCGATCTGCGATCAGCACTTCAGGTGCGCCGTGTCGAAGGAGTATGGACTCGACGAAAAACTTGGCGACTTCAGCCGTCGTGCCTGATGAAAGGGCTTTCGTCTCGGCGTATCGTGTAAGATAATCGGTCGCCACAATAATCGTCCGGTTTCATTGCGTCGATGTATGAAACGGCCCGAGTAAGTCCATTCCTACCTGCTGGAAGGGAGTAGTTGGGGCAGATATCGGCTGCAGGAGTCCTGCTGGCTTCGCCGGAGGCTTCTTATGTCGTTGGCACTCATGGCACGACCGTGTGTACAGATGGACGGTTTTCGGGAGTTTCGGCCAGTAGTATTTGTCGCGAACCCGGGCAAGCGTCCTGCTGTAGCCAAGGTGTCCAACCGTCGGGTCGTCGGGGCATGCTTGAAAGATTTCATTCGCAGGCTGGCAGGAACAACTAGCAGCCAAGCAGGGTCGCTGGTTACGAAGTTCTTCTTGAAGAGCACGCTTTGCCGCAGAACGAAGCTTGACAAGTCTCGGGCCAAGACTTGCGGGTGTGAACTACCTTGACCTTCGAGGTAGTCGATCACGGCGCGAAGGTCCGGGTCGTCACGTTGAACTGCTCCCATGTCGGTATCTGCGACTGCGCCGTGAAAACGGACGCAATCCTCGTAGTCGGCGCTGTCGGGAGGAGATTCGACTAGGGCCCTAGACAAACAGTCGGCCTCGTTATGCTTGTGGCCAGACTTATGCACAATGGTTACATCAAATTCTTGCAGTCGAGGACTCCAGCGAGCGAGGCGTCCTGACGGGTCCTTGAGGTTGGCGAGCCAACAGAGAGCGTGGTGGTCCGTGACAACGCGGAACGGGATTCCATACAGGTACGGTCGGAACTTGGTTAACGCCCAGACGACGGCGGGGTATTCCTTGTCGGTCGTTGAGTAATTTTGCTCTGCCTTCGTCAGCGCCCGACTTGCGTAAGCGACCACCCTCTCTGCTCCATCTTGTCTTTGGACGGGTACCACGCTGAGTCCGGCGTTGCTGGCGTCCGTGTGAACGTTGGTTTCCGCTAATGGATCGAAGTGTCCGAGGATAGGGGGTGACTGGAGTCTTTCCTTCAGTTCGTTGAACGATTGTTCTTGCTCCTCCCCCAACCGGAAATCCACGTCGTCCTTCATCAGATGCGTGAGCGGTGCACAAATCTTGGCGAAGTCGCGAACGAAACGTCAGTAGTGAGCGCACAGCCCAAGCAATCTTTTTACGGCTTTCTTGCCTGAGGGCTTTGGAAAGTCGGTGATGGCGGATGTCTTGTCAGGGTCTGGGCTTATACCCTGAGCACTCACGACATGGCCCAGGAATTCGAGCTTGCCGTAAGCAAACCGACATTTTGATGGCGTTAGTGTTAGTCCAGCGCTCTGGATAGCCTGTAGCACTGCTCGCAGGCGTCTCAGGTGCTCGTCGAAGTCGCTTGCGAATACCACGACGTCGTTGAGGTAGACGAGACAGCTTTGCCATTTTGAAGCCGGATAGGACGGTGTCTATTACGCGCTGGAAGGTCGCCGGTGCGGTGCACAGCCCGAATGGCATCACTTTAAATTCGTACAGTCCGTCTGGCGTGACGAAGGCAGTTTTCTCACGATCCCGTTCGTCGACCTCTATCTGCCAGTACCCACTCTTCAGGGCCATCGACGAAAAGTATCGGGCGTGGCGTAGCCGGTCCAGAGTGTCGTCGATGCGTGGCAGTGGGTAGACGTCCTTCTCCGCTACAGCGTTTAGTTGACGATAGTCCACGCAGAATCGAAGAGTCCCATCTTTCTTTATTACCAGGACTACCGGTGAAGCCCACGGACCCTTTGAGGGCTGGACGATGTCGTCGTCGTCGAGCATTTCTTGGACCTGCTTCTGGATGACTTCTCTCTGTTTCACAGATACACGATACGGCGACCGATGAACAGGAAACGCGTCATCATCAGTATTAATTCGATGTTTCGCAATCGTCGTCTGGCGTATCTTTTATGACGTGACATAGCACTCACAGAACTTGTCGAGGGGGTCAGTCAGCTGTCGTCGGTGGGAAAGGGGAAGGTTGGGTCGATGTCGATCTGAGATGATGACGCTGTTTCGCGTTGCGGCGAAGGGGAGTCTTTAGAGATTCCGGCGATTGCGGCTGAGTCCTGGAGCTCCTCGATGTGTCCCACGGTGGTACCTTTTGTAAGGTGCTGTAAGAAACGCTCTACTACAATTCCCTAATGTTGCTTTAGCGATCGGTAACCTGCTGGCCACCCTCTAAGGAGCAGCGGCTCGCGGCGGGTCGCGTTTTTGTTATCGGCATTAGTTGAGAATGCGGCGTCCTACGGACGTAATATTTTGGCTGGGGTCGTATTTTGTTTCACTACAGCGATACTAGTAATTAATTTCATATTGAGTTTTGGCCGGAGTTGAGCTTTAAAGAGACCTGTGTAGACACTATCACTTCATTTTTGCACTTGACGCGTCATTACAGGAGGGTTTCTGGGCCTGCAATTTTTTACAAAACGTTAGTGAACTCGAAAACCAAAAATTGAGATATAAGCTTGTGAGTGATTCTGTTCTTTGCGACTCAGCACGTTGTTAGTTTGGTCGTCCACCTACTTTTTTTACTGTGCCTCCAAGCATTAGAGCCTCCATTCCTTTATTTTTATAGAAACTAGTATCAGCGGGCACGTCCAGTACGGCCGTAGACATCAGTAATCCTCTGCCGGAATCATTTCAGTTGTTTCGCCGCCGAACCTGGCCGAACGAAGAACATTATCAGATGAAGGTGTTGTAAAAACGTCCAGCATTTAGACTCGCCACGAAGTCGTAGTTCTCAAAGTGGTCCCTTACCGCTGCATCATTGGTTCTGTACCACGAGGGATACATTTACATCACAAAATTAAGCGAAAACGACATAACGCATCAACATAACTGCGACCCCCGCTGAAACCAAAATTTAGCAAACTGAAGCCCCGTATAGTGCGGTGTGTGTCAGCGCCCTCTGTCCACCGTAGAGCACAGAACGGGCCGGAATTTCTAGGCCCGCCCCGACCCGGCACGGTAGAAGCCGGTCACCGTGGGCACGGTCCAAGCCCGGCCCGAGCTCGGCAGAAAACATTATTTCTAGGCCCGGCCCGACCCGGTCCAGAAGAGACACAGCCCGGGCCCGGCAGGATTTTGTAGACAGGAGCTTGAGCCCGGCCCGAGCCCAACAAAATACTTTTTTTTTTTTTAATATAAACCTGAGCTCGGCCCGAGCCCGACAGGTTATGTACGTGAGCCTGAACCCCCCCCCCCCCCCCCCCCCCCCCCCATTTGCAGGCCTCAACCTAAAACCGTAAGCATACAGGGAGCATAATTGATTTAAATGTCTTTTAAATTTGGACCCAGATTTTTCAACACGAAGAATATCCCGACTTGGGTGGTGTATTTCCGAGAATATGGACGAAATATGCAGTTCATGAGTCTTTTAAACTTTCCTCTCAACATGAGTTTGTGAAGAAACAATCACAATCACGCTAGTGCATTTTCAAAAGGCTGTATAAGCATAAACATGCGGTTAGCTTATATTTGGTGGCATAGTAAGGCTCTCTGCGGAAAGTGCGAAGTCAAGCTCACAAATTTTTCTGCTTTTTTTTTTTTAGTTTGAAAATTAGAGGAAAAGACACTCCTGGGGTGCACTCTGCGACTGGAGTGCCCTCGTTTTCTGGACCGCACTTTATCACTATGCTGGCGGAATCCACGCGTTTCCTTTTATCCACGTGAAGGCTTTTCGAGTACAAGACGTCTTTTTTTTTTTTTTTTTAATGGCGCCTAAGTGATTTTGTTTGCTTTGCTTGTTTGTTTTCATTGGACCTAGAACATTTATGAGCACATTTTTTGTTATCAACAATTTAGAATTTGCGGCACAGGACTGCCCAGCCACGGCCCGAAAACAATTATGTTCAAGCCCGAGCCTGCCCCGGGCCCGAGAAAATGCGTGCTACCCGGCCCGAGTCCGTCTCGCCGGCCGGGACGGGTTCGGGCTTTCGGGTTGGCCCGGGCCCATGCAGTGCTCTAGACACCACCGGTCAGGTAACTACCCAGATGAAAATGTCTATATGTCCATTGCTAGTTGAAATACGCTGTGTTCTCTTCGTCCTCCATGATTTTTCTATTTTAAATCTTGACCCACACACACACGCTCTTCATTCATTAATATTGTTCACAATTATCGGGTTTTATTTTTTTCATAGATTAAATATATTTGGAAGTCAATTTCCGGCCTGTGCAAGGCAATGACATGTATTAAACCTGTGGGATTTGCGGCCCATCATCGGGCAAAAGAACCTGTGCTCCGCGCCCGGCGCGCAACGTGCGCGCGAGCCACGCTCGAGGCTCGGGGGGCTCGGCAGTCGGTTGGCTGCCGCCAGACAGTAAAGGTGTGTTCTATGAGATCTGCCTCCTTGGTCCTTCTTGCGGGTGAGCAGTAGCACCGAACCCTACATTATTTTATTTGGCGCTCCACGCGAGGCCTACTGCTGGCCCGCGGGTTGGACCGCAGGCTTTTAGCCCGTTTTAGGCGTGTTCGCCCGGTTTTCTCGCTTTCGCCACCCCCGATAGGCCTACGTGGTCGTTCGACTAGGCTTCGGCCACCGGACGCCATCTTTGCCATCGGGGCTTGGCCGTTCTGAATAGTTTGCATATTGTAGTATATTGCGTGTTTTTCCGTTCTTTTGTGTTTTGTTTTGTTCTGTTCTTTCTGTTTGCCTGTTTTTCTGCGGTTGCTACTGCGATGCAGACCCGCCATAGAGCCGCAGCAGACCAAGGCGAGACCGGAGAGGGGCCTGACCTGACGTCCATGGACCTGATGGCTCGGGTGGCCAACCTGTGCGACACGGTCGCGCAACGCCTGGTCCTGGCTGACCACGGACCCCAAGGGCAAGGGCCACAACCCCAAGTGCCGGTTCCGTTGTACACGGGCTACGACGACCGGAAGTCCGTGGCCGACTTCCTGGCCGAGCTGGCGGCCTATAAGCTCGCCACGGGAGCCTCGGACGAGTACGTCCTTGCGCGGGTGCTGCCCGTGGCGTTCCAGGCTAGCGCCGCGCGCTGGTGGCGCATCGTGGCCCCCTTCCTGACCTGGGAAGACTTTCGGCGGAAGTTTCAAGATGAGTTTCTTCCACCTGGGTACCAGTCTCGAGTCCAGCGAGAACTGGAGCGCCGGACCCAGCACCCGGACGAGACCCTCGTCGAATATGTACGGGTGATGCAGGAGCTCTATGAAAGAGCCTGCCCAACAACGTCGGAGTCGGACAGGGTTGCTCAAGTGATGCAGCAGAGCCACCCAAGATTCCGGCCCTACCTGCATGGCCGCACGTATTCCACCCTGGAGCAACTGGCCCGGGACGCTCACGGCATACAAGAGACGCTCCTGGCCGAGCTGCAGTATCGGCCTCCGCCACCGCCTGAAGAAGCTCTTGAGCCGTCCTGTGCCTGGCGAGCTCCCGGGCCCAGAAGAGGTCCGACTCAGCGCCAAACCCTGGATGGCGCGGTCTGTCCCCCCCGTGCGCTGGACTCCTACGCCTTAGGGCAATGGGAGCGCGGGAGACCACTCGATGGTTCGGACCCCCGGCTACGTGCCCGGCCGGCTGGATCGAGACTACGGCAGGGTGAAAGCCGTTTAAGGTCCTTCCCCCGCAAACCTTAGTAAAAGAAGACGAAAAAAAAAGTTCACGATTATAAGGAAAGATCTTCCTCCAGCGAAAATCCGCAATTCAATTCTCACCTAATTCGCAAAGTCCGAGTTCCATTCTGAACGTTTATTGTGCACCTCAGACTCGATCAAGTGTTCTGATGTCGCCGCGAAAATACGCATGCAAAATAAGCCAAAACATGCATCTGTTGTTGTTACCTCGCAGGCGTAGGCGCCGACTACGGTCGAACCCGCCCACCCCCGGGAGTTCCTCGGGAAAGCATGTATTGTCGCTTCTATGATCCACTCCGCGTTCACCTCATATGTCCACCGTGGCGCTTGCGCATAACGACAGATGTCGCCCATGAGTCGAAGCAACAAGAAAAATGAAGTGCAAGCACTTCGCAAACATTACTATGCGAGACATTTTAGGAAGCTCGATTCTGCGCAAAACTAAATAGCAATAAACAAGTGGCCAAGCCTGCCGACAGCGCAAAATATGTAGAAAAGACTCCATCGGCGATGGCAATCGTTGCGGCGCCCTTGCAAAACAAAATGGATAGAGAAAGGCGAAAAAGTGCTGGTAAACCTTCGAAATTGTGGTGTCCAAGCAAAAAGAAAGCAAAAACATTAAAAAGGCTTATAAAAAAAAATCGATTCCTTAATTCCACAAGCGACAGCAGCGAAATGCCATTTGTTTCTTTTTTTTTTTTTTTCGGCAAAAGCGGGGGCAAAGGCCCTTTGAGGCATGGCCCCGGTGACTCGTAAGAAACAAAAACGCCCCTATAAAAAAAGAAAGCCCAGCCTAAAAGACAGAAGAAAATCTACGTGTTGTCGGCGATGTGTTGTTCTATGGCGGTAACAGGTGGCAGAATTCAAAGGCACCACCAAACGCAACCGAGAAGGCGAAGTCCAAATTCGACAATTCGTGCCTCTTTTTTTCATATTAATACGCCCTTTTTTCAAACTTAAAGATCGACAAGTTCGAAATAATATAGCGATGAACTTCCTTGTCAATGTGATTTCATGAACCAAAACAAAAATTACCATATCTGGCTCTAATATCATATGCCTAGTTCTTTCTGCGAAGTGGCGTTATCCTGGCAGCCACGCTGCCATATATAGTGGCTCTAGTACCAATGACCTTTTGCAATACTTTAACAAGCAGTCGAAGTATCGCAGTGCACTGTTGTATTGCCTTATTTTATGTTCTTACTCCTAGTCATAAATTTGACTAAAACTTTTATCTAATGTGAAATTGTTATATATATATATATATATATAGTGAACGAAGAGGGGAGAAGGTGATTATTGAATTTATTGCATTAAAGTTACGGAAAGGGAAAAAGAGCTGGCAAAAATTGGGCCCAATTTTTCCTGGCCCAATTTTTCGCCAGCTCTTTTTCCCTTTCCCTAACTTTAATGCAATCAATTCAATAATCACCTCCTCCCCTCTTCGTTCACAATATTACCAGGGCTGCACTTGTCAATCTTCACTCATTCCAATTATATATATTTATATATATATATATATGTATATATATGTAATATGGCATTTTGGGATCTAAATCCTTCATCACAAAAACGAACTATGATCTGTATTTTGTGTCTTTGTAGTCAGGCCTGGACTTTTGCAGAAACAACCCTATACGCGCATAGAAATGCTACGTTGGGTTGTTTAATTCGTGTGCCTATTTCCCCGACTGGTGATGAATAAAAGATATATGTTTTCGCAGAACTGCTCAATTGTGCGCGCTTAACTGTCGCCAAGAATCGCTGATCCTGTCGGGGGGGTCTGTGTCCCAGCCCTACCTTTCTTTGCACCCCAAGCTTTCTTTACTTTTCTTTTAGCAAGCTCCGATAGACACGCGTGAACGAACTCTTGAGCGAACACTTGTGTGAGCTTCCTGGAAGTTCGTTGAAATCTTCATACGTTGTAATAAACTCTGGTATTTCTTTCTACTTTTCAAACCTATCTCCTACTCATTTTTGCGAGCCCATTGTTTTTCTTTATTATTATTATTTTACTGACTAAGACCTGTCAAAGGTCGAAACGCCGAATTCAACGCCCGTTGTACTTTCCATCAAAGTTTTACACCACAAGATGTTATGGTATGGTGCCTGCATCGCGTCTTCGACTGGTGTGTTTGGCGCCCTATATCCCGCCCATACATCAAAAGTGCTCCGGAAGTGGCAACAAATGATGTCACAGAAGCCGGAGTGTCATGCTCTTGCCTGTCGCGATCCAGGCGGTTGGCCGTACAAATGCTGGCCAAAAGCACGAGCGAACGCGAGTGTCGCTGTCGTCACGGCGTCCCTTTAGGCGTCCCAACTTCCGGCTGCTGTAGCTTCCGTGGACTGTCACAGTGGAGAGCGACCTACAGCAGAACAGGCGTCTGCCATAGACACCACAACTGTTGGGATGCCGCCAGGATCGCGACCGGCGACAGCGAGGCACTTCTATGACGTCATCAGGCTGAAATCGAGGGAGCACTTTTTTTGGACGCGCTAAACATTAGTCGGAAACGCGTTCCAAGCACCATAGTTCCGGGCCCGACACCCCAGTTTTGCGACGACTTGAGCGTAAACGAAAAGTTTCGCCCGCTAAATTTGGCGGAAGAACGTATGCACCAATTCAGTTTGCCCCCTAAGTTTAGCGGAAAAAATTGATGTCACCTGACCTATCCACCAACCAAGTTTCCCCGTCATATGTGGCAGGAAACTCGAAGTCACGTGACCTCACGTCACGGAACCTACAGACAAATTCATGTTTCCTGCTAAATTTGGCGCAAAAAATCCGCGACTCTCACACGACGTAATGCGTTTAGAAAGCGACCGCATTGGCACTTACTCGACGATATGACGACGGTGATCGATTGACATGGCGCCGAACGCGCGTAATACGGTGATGTTAAAATGTCGTTGCGTAGATTTAGGGTCGATACATTGTTGAATAATATGCGATTTTAAGGCGATAATGTGTTTTCCCGCCAAATCTAACGTGGAAACTGGATTGGTGTTTAGGTCACGTGACGTTAATTTTTCCGCATGCCATGCCACGACGCGAGTAGATTTCCGCTTATTTATTTTCAGAATTAGGCGCCATGAAACGAATAAAGAGGAGGTACAAATGAACATATCATTTTAATATATATTTGGTTTCGTTTGTTTACAGTTTTTTTACTTGTGGGCAGCCTGGAGATTCGAAGCGTTTGGCCCAGGTCGCCCCTCCGGCAATCGTCAGTGGTCATCTGCGCCGCGAGGGGGCCGAGGGCAACTGGCCACGCGAGGATTGGAGGATAGACTAGAGAAGAGTGAGCTTGGGTTCAACCTTTCTTACAGTAAGCTAGGCCAAAAATTCAGCAATCCTTACCGGGATTGATGTATGCGGATGATATTGTACTAATGGCTAACAACAGGACAGAGTTGCAGGAATTAATGAGCATCTGTGGTAGGGAAGGAGAGGAATTAGGTCTAGAATTCAGTAGCGAAAAATTGGCAGTCATGGTTTTTAACGAGGATGAAGTTGAGAGGCTGAAGATACAGAATATTACAGTTGAGAGAGCTAGTAAATACAAGTATCTAGGAGTATGGATATGTGATGGTGCAGAATATCTCAGAGACCATGAAAAGTATATAATAGGTAAGGGCAACAGAAATGCAGCTGTAATGAAAAATAGAGCACTTTGGAATTACAACAGGTATGAGGTGGTGAGAGAGATTTGGAAAGGGGTCATGGTGCCTGGCTTGACTTTTGGAAACGCAGTGCTATGCATGAAATCCGAAGTGCATGCGAGACTAGAAATAAAACAGCGCGGAGTAGGTAGACTGGCTTTGGGGGCACATTGCAAAACGCCAAACCAGGGAGTACAAGGAGACATGGGATGGGCATCATTTGAGAGCAGGGAAACGGTGAGCAAGGTAGAATTTGAGGATAGGTTGAGGCAAATGGACGGGGAGCAGTGGGCACGAAAGGTTTTCAGCTATTTATACATGAGGAGTGTAGACACAAAGTGGAGACAGCGCACTAGGAAATTAAGAGGAAAGTTTTTGGGCTATAGCGAAGATACGGAAGAGCAAGTCTCAGTTAAGAAGAAAGTTAAGGCCACAGAAAGAGATTGGTGGCTAGAGGGAATGCAGACAAAGACGGCTCTGGAAAGCTATAGATTGAACAAAAGAGTTATTGCCAAAGAAAGCATTTATGACAATTCTAGGGGAAGCTCATTGCTGTTTGAGGCAAGAACGGGTGTTCTGCGAACCAGAACATACAGAGTGAAGTACCAGGAAATTGATACAGTGTGCACTGCTTGTGGAGAGGAGGACGAGACGGCTGAACACTTGATACTCTACTGTAAAGGGCTTCACCCTATGCCTACCGAAGACAACATAGATTTAATAAAGTCATTGGGTTTTAGAGAC
The DNA here is from genome assembly GCF_016920785.2 of Ixodes scapularis. NCBI lineage: Eukaryota > Metazoa > Arthropoda > Arachnida > Ixodida > Ixodidae > Ixodes > Ixodes scapularis. The sequence continues at coordinate 89,626,963 of NW_024609880.1, forward strand.
AGCGAAGGGAGAGTGGATTTCAAATCTGTAGAGATTACCAAGCAAAGATTAAGTGAATGGTGGCAGAAATCGAGAGAAAACTAGGTATTTTCTTATCCACTGATGGCAAGGGGGTTTCATAGCCTCACTTTCTTTGCACTGCGGTGTGAATATAGATTTCACATTTAAATATTCTAAGCTTAAATGGTAAAGCAAAATGGCTAGGTGGCGTAAGCTACCGCCCGATCCAAAGGGCTCAGCCGTATTCATCCATCCATCCATCCATCGCGAGCGGCGCTCGGCCGCTGATGAAGGGCCGTTGTAGCGTATGCGCAGGGGCTTTCGGGATCGCGTGTCGCTGGCGATAACGGTCATTAAATGTCCCTGTGTTATTGAACCGGTGTGCTGTGTCATTCCCCGAGACGGGCAGCAGCAAGGGTATTTTCAAAAATGCACTTCCAATACATAACTATTTTAGAGGGCTGTAGTTTCTGGAATAAAGTTTGCAAAAGAGCTCTTCGAACTCAAATTTGAAAAAAAAAGTTACGGATTAAAAGCGTGCGGTAAAATGAAAAAAAAAAGAAGAAATTATTGGATTTTTTTTTTTTTTAAAGTAACAGTCCTGCGGGCGTGAAAAAAAAATTTTAGCAGCGCAAATTCCTCAGACTATTGTTATTTTTCTGCTTATTACATTTTCCGCAGTCATCGTAACCACACCCCATGATGCCTGTTTTGAGATGTATCTTTACCGGTTCATTCACGCCATGTCAATCCTTTTCCCTTCCCGCCTTCAAATTCCACGAGGGTGCAAAGTGCCTACAGTGTTTATGCATCATTTCTTTTTCAAACAATGGCGAAGTTAGTGCCGTACTATAAAGGACTTTACCCCGGGGTTTGTTAACGCTAGACGGATTTTGTAAAGGTCAAAGTGCTTAAATATTGTTTAGGAATAAACAGATGTTGAGACGATGACCCTCTCGAGCGAACAATCTGTATACACCCGGAGGGGTTGGCATGTCCTTTACGGTTTCGTAATTTAACACGTCAATATTAAAGGCAAAAAACAGCAGCCAAAAGGCTCGATACGGAACTACATCGAAAGGGGGAAAAAAGTTGTGTTTTTGCACTGCACATTTTGATTATTCATTGCCCAAATCTCAGGTTCCAACCAGATAGGCTATTGATGCTTCGGAGATGGCTCTTGCCTGATCAAAGAATGATGTTCTGATGTTGTAGGAAATTTCGTACTAGTATCTCTCAATGCTTCTGAATATTTTTAAAAGCGTTCAGCAGTATCTTCAGGCGTACCGCTCTTCCTGCGTAAATTCCATTTCTGCGGAACATCGCGTAAATATACGTTCTTCATTTCCGTGTGCTCTTCAGCACACGGAAATGAAGAGCGTACTCATTAACTGTTGTAGAAAAAACACCCAAAAATAGGCAACTTTCATTGTGTCGTCCATCTAATTGTGGGAAATGAAGGGGTCGATCACGTACCTCCTACGTCCGGACACCGGTGCTCAAACGGGAAATCCGATGCTCGTCCCACCGCGCGGCCGACGGCTACCAGCGAGGGCGGTCGCCGCGCCGGGTTCGGCCAACGCCATGCCAACAACGATGATACCGGTATCCAACAGCGTTCATTGAGTACCAGGGGTCCTCAACAAAACACTGCGGGCAAGCGAGCCGTGGACACAGTGTGCCCGCATGCGGCCGCCGACCTGAGGGCCAAAGGGGTAATTGCGAGCGGGGTCATCACCGGTCGGACGAACTCACGCCGCTACCCGTCGTCGCAGGAGTTCGGGGCCAGGGCTCTCGGCAGACGGACGTCCACAGGTAGCGAGGATGCCGACTGTCAGAGCCCGGGGAATCACTAGCGTGGATTCATCGCCGGTCGGACGAGCTCACGCCGCGACTCGACCCGTTGCCCGGAGTCCAATCCAGGACTCCTCGACCACACGGCCGTCCACTTGGTGGGCAGGCCGGACTCTCCCTTGCGCGATCTCCCTGGTCTGTCCGAAACGGGAGACGCGCGGAGGGGTGCGAGAGACTAGGCCAGCAAGGTGGCGCACTCTGTCCAACACGATACGGGACGAGCGAGCTCGAAGCCAGACAACTCCGGCCGGCACGTCCCCGGCTTACGCCTTCTTGGGGGTGGAAAACAGTGGCGCCCGCATAATTGACGAGACGCTATCTTCGTTCTTTTGATCCACCGTCTCGGAAATGCGTAGTGCGCATGCGCGCAATACTCGGCACTCCTGAGTTGGAACTTGCGTGCTCCCAGATCACATCCTCAATCTTGCTCTTGCTTCGTTACAATGGTCCCTTTCGCGGTGAAAAACGCTTCTTTTCTTTTTTTTTATTATTATTTTTTATTATTTTTTTTTTTTTTTTTTGCTTAGCGTGGGACATTTTGAATTATACCAAACCGTTCAGACTCCTAAAATGTTGACGTGAGGTGATACGCGCAAGAAGCAAAATCTACACCTACTCAGCACATTCAGTTTGGCGAAAATATAACTCAGGAAGCAGTTCGAAATTGTAGGTATCAACGTAAGTAAAAGTGAAATATAAGGAACGAATCGGTTTTCCCCAAGTTCGGTAAACGTTCATCGTCGTTATATATATTTTTTCTTTGTTTCGGCACTTTCCGCACTAGCATCTACACTGTCCCAAGCTTACTTATATCTCGGTCTCTGAAGAGCGTTAATTTAAAAAAAAATTCAAATCCTGAAACGCCCTATTTAAATGATTATTACAACAATAAGGTGCATATTTATTGCTTTTAGGGAAAAGTAAAAAAACCCAAGACCGATATCTTCACAGCGATAGCTGTTATATGCTCTTTCGCTGTGTCCTGTTGTTTCTTCTACTTCGTCTTTATTTTTGCGCTGTTTTGTTTTTATCAAATTACGTCCGTTGTTGATGTAGTAGTTGTTTATGTTGTAGAAGTTGGCGATGTAGTGCGTCCGTCGTCGATGTTGCCGAATCCATGAAAAAGATCATCCGCCGCCGGCGGCATTCGAATCTGGGTCCGCTGTGTGGGAAGCGGAGGCCTTAACACTGAGCTTTGCCACAACTTTTTTATTCTTATTTTTCATTGCAGCATTACTCAGCACAAACAAGTTCGGGCTAAGCGTACAGTCTTTTGATTGGCACATCTCACTGAATACTTTGGGGTATTTTTGAAAGTCTTTTACATTTGACGACCCAGTCAGGAACAGCATTCTGTCGAGCATAGGTTTTTTGAGTTTATTTGAGTCACAAATTCAACGAGGTATGCTTCTTCCGGCTCCGGGGTTAAGGTTCGTTCGCCTCACCGTCATTCGAAAACGTCAGATACTGTGTAGACCGAATAATCTGATAAGGTCGTACGGTACAAGACCCTGTGTAGTTATTGGAAGAAAACGTATCGACTGGACTGTCATTTCTAAGTCATATTTCAAGGTCCTCCTCAACACATCCTAAAACAACAGTGAATCTCAACAAAAAATAAACACGTTTTTTATAGCTTATAGTGTTTTACACAGCAAACAGTTAATGGTCCGTGGAAAAAAAAAACCTCTCTAGTGAAGTCAGGCTTTCACGGAAACTGTCGGGGTATAAAATTTGAGAAAGATATATTTGGGCACGCGGCTGGATTTACATTTCTTGACCTGACAGAGAACGTCTTGGCAGGGTGCCCGTTTGTACAATGTACAATACAAAGGCTCCAGAAAACAAGCGTCATAGAGGGCGCTGGACAGAGATTTAAAGTTATGCTCGACAACCATTCTATACAATTGCGTTCTGCCAAACAATGGGGAGCCCTTCCACCCCGTGAAGAGGGAAGCCCATCGAAACTGTCGCTCTGAAGAGCGCGCGGCATTGCGCAATGTCAAAGGGGAGAGAGGCGCCAAGCGTGGCGAGGAGTAAACACGACTCGGGAAAGAGGCGGCGGCGGTGGAGAGGAGAGTTGTTTCCTTGTCGCTAGAGACGCTCTGCCAAAAACTAGCCGCAGCTTCGCTGTAAAATTTGTATCATCAACGACCTCTTTCAGGATTCGGAGCTATTTGATGGCTCGTTATGACTCGAATCCAGAAACGAAGGCATGTGCTTCGCCAGTTTTGTCTGAATTACCGCGTGCGTAAAAGGTTCTTCGATATCACGAAGAAATATAAATCACGACACGACCTAACGTACAAAAAAATGCGATAGGACTAAAGCCCTCAAAGAAATACAACGGAAGAGGTTGTTTTGTCACATACGCTTCTAAGTTGAATTGCAGAAGAGTGAGGCACATATCCTCTGATTTTTCTTAATCACACTTTGAAGGACACACATGAGCCTAGAAACAAGAAAGATGTTGCAGGCCGTTGCTCTAAGGAAAATTGACGGGTCGCGGTTCGGCTTCCGTGACACCCTCACTTTCCATTGACCTGTGGCTCCGGACCAGTAGACAATTGGAATACGCGTGTGCTGCAGTGGTACGCCGAGGTATCTCGTAGGCGTCGTGCCCTACGTGATCCCTACAAACTCGGAGGGGTTTGTGGCCCATGTACCGTGCCAAAACCCTGAACATTTTTTAAAGATTTACAGCAACATCAGTAATACCAAAAAATGTTTAACTAAAGCAATAACGTTGTTTACACTTTTTTCGTCTCTGCAAAAAAAAAAAAAAAACTGCTACATCATCTGCATACGCCAATACCTTTACTTCAAGGGAATTAAGCGTATAATCATGCACATTTCTATCGTTAGGGAGACTGAAACAGATGACACAAGATAAAGTGCGAATACTCATACCTAGAGCGGGCAACCCTGACGTATTGAGGACAGAACGGGCATGCTGCAATTAATATTATGATTTACAATTAGTCGCGTCGAACAGCCATCAGATGCCATTCGTACCCCTTGAAAGATAACATCTCCAATGTTCATATGTTGCAAAATGACCCAAAGAAATTTTTGACGTACACGATCAAATAATTTTTCTAAGTTCATTTGTAACAAGGCAAATCTCTTATCCTTCCTCTGTGCAACGTTCTAAAATCCTCCTGGCTAATGAACGTTTGTCTGGACCGTCCTTCCTTTTATGCCACACGTTTCATGGTCCACCACCAATTGGCAAATTACATGCTGTAGCCTTCCGTTCAATATTTTTGCTAATATTTTATAATATATATATATATATTACATAGACTTATTGGTCGATAACCTTCTACTCAGCGTAACTTGGCGGCGTCTTCTGATCTTGGATTTAGATGTGTGTGTTCAAGAAAAGGAAAGTGATAATTATTCCCTTTTATATTATTTTTCTATAACGTCAAACAGAATGGGAGAGTCTATTTTTTTAATTTTTTTATTGGAAAATATTTAACAAAGCCCGTCTGGGCCTGGCCTTTAATCCCCGAGCAGGTCGCCTGTTGCCTGTCAGAGGGTATGAAATCGGCCCCTGCAGCAGCGTTACCAGATTGGGTTATTTACGGCCAAATTGGGCTACTTATGCTTGAACTTGACATCGAAACGCGGTGCTGAGCTATACGTATAATTTTGGGTTGTCTTCCGTTTTAGCTTGCCAGTGGCCAAAAACATACCCTAAATATATTTCGGCATGTAAGAATTCCAGAAATTGAAATTGTCTGGGAAGGTTTGAAGATATTATCAAACCAAAATATTCTAAAAACACAGTTTCTAGAAGCAGTCCACTTCTAGAAGCAGCAGCGAAATGCCTTTTTTTATTTATTTATTTTTTTTTTTTGGGGGGGGGGGGGGGGAGAGCGGGTGCAAAGGTACTTTGAGGCATGCCCGCGGTGACTCGTAAGAAACAAAACCGCTCGAATAAAAAAAATATGCGGAACATAAAGGACTAAAGAACATCTACGTGTTGTCCGCGAAGTATTGTTGTTCTATGGCGGCAACAGGTGGCAGAATTCAAAGGCACCATTAGACGCCACCGAGAAGGCGAAGTCCGAATTCGACAATTCGTGACTTTTTTGCATATTAATGCGCCCTTGTTTCAAACTTAGAAATCAACAAGTTCGAATGAATGTAGCGATGAACTCTCTTGCTATTGTGATTTCCCGAACCAAAACAACGATTACCACCCCCGGCTCTAATATCATATGTCTAGTTCTTTCTTCGAAGTGGCGTTAATCTGGCAGCCACGCTGCCATATATAGTGGCTCTAGTACCAATGACCTTATGAAATACTTTGACAAGCAGTCGAAGTATCACAGTGCACTGTTGTATTGCTTTATTTTATGTTCTTACTCCTACTCAGAAGTTGCACTAAAATTTTTATATAATAGGAAATTGTTATCTATATATATATATATATATATATATATATATATATGTATTAATGTAATATTGCGTTTTATGATCTGAATACTTCATCACAAAACCGGATATGATCTGTATTTTGTGTTTTTGTAGTCAGGCCTGGACTTCTGCAGAAACAACCCTATATGCACAAAGAAATGCTGTGTTGGGTTGTTTCAATCGTGTGCCTATTTCCTCGATGAATAAAAGATATATGTTTTCGCAGAACAGCTCAACTGTGCGCGCTTGACTGTCTCCAAGAATCGCTGATTCCGTCGGGGGGCGGGGGGGGGGGGGGGGGGGGGGTCTGTGTACCAGCCCTTCCTTTCTTTGCACCCCAAGCTTTCTTTACTTTTCTTTTAGCAAGCTCCGATACACACACGTGAACGAACTCTTGAGCGAACACTTGTGTGAGCTCCCTTGAAGTTTGTTGAAATCTTCATACGTTGTAATCAACTCTTGCATTTTTTCTTTACTTTTCAAACCTATCTCCTACTCATTTTTGCTAGCCAATTGTTTTTTGTTTGTTTTTGTTATTATTTTGCTGACTAAGATCCGTCAAAGATCGAAACGCCGAATTCAACGCCCGTTGTTCTTTCCATCAAAGTTTTACACCGGCAGTTGTTGCGGTATGATGCCTGCATCGCGTCTTCGACTGGAGTGTTTAGCGTCCTATATCCCGCCCATACATCAAAAGTGCTCCCGAAGTGGCAACAAATGACGTCACAGAAGCAAGAGTGTCATGCTGTTGCCTGTCGCGATCCTGGCGGTTGGCCGTACAAATGCTGACGAAAAGCACGAGCGAACGCGAGTGTCGCTGTCGTCACAGCGTCCCAGGCGTCCCAACTTCCGGCTGCTGTAGCTTCCGTGGACTGTCAGAGTGGAGAGCAACCTGCAGCAGAACAGGCGTCTGCCATAGACACCACAACTGTTGGAACGCCGCCAGGATCGCGACTGGCCACAGCGTGCCACTTCGATGACGTCATCAGGCGGAAATCGAGGGACCATTTTTTTTTGGACGCGCTAAACACACCAGTCGGAGACGCGTTCCAAGAACCATAGTAACGGGCCCGACCCCCCGGTTTCGCGACGACTTGACCGTAAACGAAAAGTTTCTCCCGCTAAATTTGGCGAAAAAATTATGCACCAATTCAGTTCGCCCGCTAATTTTAGCGGGAAACTAGACAGGCTGCAGGAAAATTATGAAAATTAAGCAAGCGCTTCTTGAGCCAATGAGCATGTTAACCCGCTGGCACCCCACTAAGGAGCTGATACTCGTATTTCAATTCCGGTTTTAGTAGCAATCAAGAAGTCATTTTGACGGATATGCGAGCTATGTACTATATTATGTACCATGTCTCACTAAAGCGATATTAGTATATTCTTCGGGTAGAAATATGAGCTTAGTTGGCCAGCTATTAGGTGAAGTGCTGAATAAAAGTATATTTGACAGACAGAGAGATCGATACTACTTAGATTCAGCCAAATGGTTCTAGCCGGCAGCACGGAGACGAATACGGACAAACTAAAAAGAGTTTTCATCAGAGATTCACGCAAAATCCCTCTGCATTGAACGTGACTTCGAATCCTGAACGAAAAAATTTAGCATTTTTTGTGGCCGGTCAACTTGAGCAATGTGTCCCTCCAGTGAAAGACCTCATCTGTCGTCCTTAGTCCACTGTTCTATACATCCTTATAAAAAAAAACACTTATCAGTTACCAAGTAGTCGTCACTTTGATAGTGATTCGAGACAGACAAGAAATCGAAACGTTTTTCCGGGGTTCCTCCCCATCCAAGAAATCGAAACCACGCGACCGTGTGTTGCGGAGTAAACGGGCTTTCAAACACATCAACTGGCTTTCAAACACACTTCGTCAAATTACATTGTTCGCGACCGCGCCGACAACACGTGTCCACGAAAGCCGCCAAAGACGCGAAAGGCGCAAAGCGACCTGTTTTGGTTCGTTTCCGGGGCTTCCGCTTGGTGGTGTCCGTTTTGCTGGAGTCTCGAATAGCGTTCTGCCAAAAAATTAAAGCCCTTTTACCCCGTGAAGAGGGAACTCCAGCCGAAGCTGGCGCCAAATGCTTTCTAGGGGGAATACATTCCACTCTGCTCATTTGCATTAGACAGAACGCCTACAGCGCCGAATGACGGAGTGGAGGTCCGCGTCAGTCCACGCGCAAGTGCACGTGGATGTTCGCGGCGGCCACGGCGGTGTCGTCTCCGATTCCACCTAAAGCCCCTTCATGTTTCAAAAGTAGCGCAAGGTGCGTCGATGCACGAGGCACGTGCGACCCTTGAGAAGATCATGGCGGCATAGCGCAGCAAAGTATTTAGCGCAACACTGAGCTAGAGTTAAGACGCCATGTTATTCTTAGAAGTGGCGCGCGGCACGTGTCTCGCGCATTTCCACAACAATGAATTTGGTATGTAGAACATCAATATCATCGATAGCTGAGACCTCCCTGACGATAGATGGCTCTCGCCAAGCCCAGGAAACCTGTCCGCGCCGAGGCTATTGTATTTGAGAGGAGGGGAATGTATTCCCCCTGGTAAAGTATTTGCTGGCGCTCTGAAGAGCGCGCGGAATAGACCTGCTGCTATATGGACCATTTGGGGGGGGGGGGGGGGGGGGATACATTTATACAGCGTGTAGTTAGTCAGCCATTTAAAGTTGCGACGAGTCACTCGCTGTAGATGAGCATTTTAGCCAGTGCAGTACAACCGCTAGCCTGGGGTCTTTAAAGTGCACCACGCAGTAGTGATACGACCGCACGCCGGTACAATGTTCATCCAGATCGAAACGGGCAGGGGCGGGGATTGAACCCAGGGTCCCTGGGCTCTGCTGCGCGGGCTTTCGCTCTACGTGCTCCGGGCTGGTGTGCGCTAGCCCATATATAGACCATTTGCTATATTACCCAAGCATCAAGGAGAATGCTGGAATTTGTGTTCTACGCGCTACACGCGCACGCCTTCGCCGTACAAAAAATTCGAAGTAAATAATCAAAATAAGGCATTGAAGAACGCCCGTGCAAGATACAATTTGTTTTAGGTTTTTGCTTTAGAAACTTTACTCGTGCTGAGGCCAAGCACGTGCGACGTGTGGAACACCAATCCCTGCATTTTCCTTGATGCTTGGGAAATATAGACGCTTTGCAGCAGCTGTGCATGGGCGCCGCCATAACTGACCTTCAGTTTTTGTTCCCTCTTATTCTGTTCGCTTCACTTCATCATTACCACAGCAGGACAGGTTACTGCCATTTTAGGTGCTACTGTGTTCTTGTGCCCAGCATAGGCCCTTGTGAAGACCCATCAACGCCCGCTTCAGTGGCTGGGCATCTCGGTAATACAAGAGAAGGGCGGCTATGGCGGCTCAATGTGGCGCGTGTGTAAAGCGTCTATAGCAAGTATTCACTGAGCACCACATTTGTGGGTGATGTCTAAAGCGCATGCTCTGAACGAGCCCACATTAGTAGGCTGCTAAGACCGGCAATGTTGATGGTGTGGAATGCACGTTGCAAAAGAACCAGGGAAGCTCGCCATCAGCCCGCGCTCAGCATTCGCACACACAGCTATGGCCGCCAGTGAATACTTCCTATAGACGATTGCAAGCTGGGCGACTGGCCACCGCCATGTCTCTGCTCGAGCAGGCACGCCCGTGCGATTACGTGCTTGCCACAGCTACGTTCACCCGCGCGTTGCACGCGCTTGCACGCATGGGGCACCACTTGTGGCGCCATGCTTGCAATTTTCTATAGGTCTATTACGCAAGCATCAAGGAGAATGGAGGAATTGCTGCTCCACGCACCGCACGTGCTGGCCTCAGCAGTAGTAACTTTTCTAAAGAATATACTTAAAACATATGGCATCTTGCACGCGCTTTCGTTAACACTTTATCTTGGTTTTTACTTCGAATTTTTTATACAGGAAAGGCGTGCGCGTGTGGCGCGTGGAACACCAATCCCTGCATTCCCCTTGCTGCTTGGGTAATATGGCAAATGGTCTATTGCGGAATATCAGGGGGGAGAGAGACGTTTTACTATAGCTCGGCTACGTCAAGCACGGCGAAGGCTCTTGTGCTCCGCGCTGAAGAACGCGCCGCATTGCGGAATGTCAGGTGGGAGAGAGACGTTTTACTATAGCTCGGCTACGTCAAGCACGGCGAAGGCTCTTGTGCGCCGCGCTGAAGAACGCGCCGCATTGCGCAATGTCAGGGGGCAGAAAGACGCCGCGCGCTTTATACACGACCCGGGAAAGAGGCGCCGACGTTGGAGAGGAGAATTGTTTGCTCGTCGCCAGAGACGATCTGCCAGACCCTAGCTATAGAGAGTATCGCTGTACAAATTGTATGCCTCAACGATCTCCTCTAGGAATCGGACATTTTGGTTGACTGTTCGGCATGACTCGAATCCAGAAACGAAGGCATGTGCCCCGCCAGTATTGTCTGAATTACCGCGTGCGTAAAAGGTTGTCCGATATCGCGTAGCAATATAAATCGCTACACGAGCTGACGGAAAAAAAGAAAAAAAGTATAAACTAGATTACGGAAAAAGGAAATTCTTACTGGATTTCTTACTGAAAACCTGAAATCCATTTGGCAGACAATGGTCCGCAAACTGGATTTCAGATTTATAACAAGAAATCCAGTTTGATTTTCCTCTTCCATAATCCAGTTTGAACTGTGTTCTTCGGTAGGGACTTCGTCTCGCCTTATCATAGCCTATTCCTAGTCGCGCATGCTAAAAGCGCGAGCTTGTTGCTTTGGATGAAGCTTCGGCGGCTGCAGGAGATCTCGTGCAGCGAGTGATCGGGTCAAGGCAGTCAAGGCTATCCGCTCGCACTTCCCGGCGTCACGCCATATTGATAGTATGAAGGAAAACCTAGAAGACGGTCGACGTTTTGTCATTAGCACTTCCGGTTCCTGATTTCCATTTTTCGAAGTCAGTATTGCCTTTACAGTCGTCGTTAAAACCTATTTCGATCATGAATGACAATAATAATTATTGCACACATGTAACCTTCGACATTCGTTAACATTTTCAAGAATGCCTTCGCCTATTACGTGACCAAAAAGTAAGCTAGGTGCTTTGTGTTTTGCGAAGCATTTCTGGAGCGTGTGAGACGGTAAAAAAAATATCGATCCCGGAGTTGTCAGCAGTGCTGTAGGCGTTACCGAAAAAAAAAAGTAACAAAATACGTTACTCGTTTTTTGAAAATAAAAGTGACGCGTTGTGTTCTGCATCTAATAGCATTCCTGAAATCATCGCGTGTAGCCGTTTCATGTACGTTTCTATTTTTCTAGTGTCATCAGCGCGCACCGAACCTTGTTGTCAGATCCGATAAGTGCGCTTCATAACACTGACATCCCTCTCGGATCCCCACTGTTGGTGTGAATGCTCGAGTTGGAGAGCAGTTCCCAGCGGTCATGCGCACCCCTCCCCGTAAAAGCATCCCTCGTGTGAATACTCCTTAAGATAGAGGCAGAGTTTTCATTTCTACGTGAGGTCACATCATCAATTTGTTGCTGCATACTGAGTTTGATTTTCGCCAAACTGGATGTGGCGAGTTTGTGTATATTTTGCTTCTCACGGGTGTCATCTTGTGTTAACGTTTAAGGAGGCTGAACACCTTGGTTTAACAAAAATTGTCTAACCCTAAACGTAAGAAAGCTTTTCCCCGCGAAAAGGACTATACAAACGAGGCTTGTGCAAAATTGCGGATATGTATTCATAGTAGGCCCTCTCCAAGTCAGGAGTGTCGGGCCTTGAGCCCATGAGCAATATTCATATCGAAAAAGGTGGATCAGAAGAAGGCAGAAGTGGTGTCGTGACCTAGAATGACGACAAAATATAAGCTGCCAATTTTTGTTTTGCTGTAGTTTCTGCAACAGTTGACGATTTCTTCCAGCATACGGAAATGAGGATCGTATTTACGCGGTGTCCTCCGACAGAAATGGTATTTATGCAGGAAGCCTGTTACACCCGAAAATACTGCTGGACGTTTTTACAGATAGTCAGAAGCCATGAGAGATATTAGTACGGAATTTTTCACAAAATCAGACCATCAATGTTTCACTGCGCAAACAAGCTCTGAAAGATCGACCTATCTGGTCGGAAACTGCGACTTGGGCAATAAATAATCAAAGTCTGCAGTGCACAAACACGGTTTTTTTTCTCTCCGCTGTAGTCCCGTATAACGTTCCTTTTTTTTTTTCTAGCTTTTGCTTTTGCGTTTTAAAGCACGTACCCGTAGAGGCATGCCAACCCCTGAGGCTGCGTACAGATATTCGCTGGAGGTCGCCATCCTTTCAACATCTGTTTATTCCTAAAGGATGTGAAAACACTGTGACCTTTACGAAATCCGTCTTTTGCTAAGAAACCCCGGTGTACACTCCTTCATGGCACGGAGCTTACTTCTCAATTGTCTGAAAACGAACTGACGTAAAAACGCAGTACGCATCTCGCACTGTCGTTGAATTCGAGGGTGGCGAAGAGAAAATAATAGACACATAGCTGGAACAGCCTGAAGAGCGGCAAGCGAACACTCAAGCCGGCTGTGACCGCTACGACATCAGTCCAAAGAGAACCGCTAATAATGGGGAGAAAATAGTGCGCATTCTAACATTTTAGATGGGATGAATTAACCGTATGTTCGAGCAATAGTGACACACGTCAATACAGGCATCATGGGGTGTGCTTAGGAGTACTGCAAAAAAATATAATAAGCAGAAAAATAACAATAGTGTGATATTTGCACTGGTAAATATTATCTTACGTCCGCCTGCCTGCTGGTCTTTAAAAAAAATATCAATAGATTTTTTTTACCGCACGTTATTTAGCAGCATTACTTTTTTTAGTGCACAGCCCCTCTGCTAACTATATTGCAGAAACTACAGTATTGCAAAGCTGCTGTGCATTACAAGTGAATTAAATATTGTAAACAAACGAAGAAAAAGTTAACAAAAATAAATGTTAATTTGCGGCTTTTTGTTTTGCATTCATTACGCCTGATTTAAAAAAAAAATTGCTTTAGCGTTCTCGTTGTGTGGTCTATTCTATGTTTCAGCTTAAGTCCCCACCAGGGTGTACGATAGACAAGTGGGGAAACGGCCCATAGAAGCCTACCGTAGCGGGGTGACCGGATTGTATACTCCTGTGCTAGCGGGTACCCCCGATTTGCGACAGATGGCGCTGTGGCGAGAGGAAAAAAGCCCGAATCGGATTTGCGTGGAACTCTATGGGAGAGTGCGCAAAATAAACCGAGAGCACGACAGTCCTCCATTGAAAATCCACGAGAAACCATCTCCGTCAGTTTAGCCGGTCGCCACCGGTCGCCCACCCGGAGTGAGAGTTCGCGGTGCTCCACGTAGATGGCGCCGCAAAAAAAGAGAAAACCGAGGGGGACAGAATCGGTGGCTCATTTGGCTCTCGTTCCCCTACCTGTCTATCTTACACCCTGGTCCCTACGCAGTCGACGCTACGAGCTAATGGAACCAAACAGACTGCGTCAAAGCGAAGCCATTAAGGTGTTCGTCATGTTTCTGGAAGTGTTCTGTCATCGCTGAATCCTCCATAAAATGAAAGGGCTCAGTGACTTGCACTTTTGACGCTGTCTAATTGGTCCATTGGCTCGTAGCGTCGGCTGCGACTCGAGTTAAGCTGAAGCGAAATATTTTATTTACTTATTTATTTTCATTTTGAGTGACCCACCAACATGTTAACGCCTCCTTAGTGGTGCACTTACTTTTGCGTAGCTGACGTTATATTGAAAAATAACGTTAGCTACGCCTACCACCTGCGAGTTAACGCAAACAGACGCATAATTTTTATTTTATTTTATTTTTAATGCGACATTCGGCCACTTGGTTTAATCCATGGTGTGTAATAAACGTTGAGAATGGCCATGTGACCTTTAGAAGTAGGCGCTACTTGGATTGTGGATGTTCGCTGGAGTTCAGGAAAATCAACAACCACAACTTTTTTAAGATTTGATAAATGCTACTGTCTTGCAGAGATCAAAATTTGTCCCCGAAAAACACTTAATCTTTCTGCAAAAGTTGGTGCTCCAATCTACGCTGTGAAGGTGGTTGGACAGCGAAGCTGTGGTATCACCTGCAACGATTGACCACTTCACTAAAGACCCTTTTTATGGCAAACGACACCAGGTGGTGCTCCAGTCTCCGACGTGCCAGAAAACTTCCGGTTTATAAAAGGAATGAACAAAGGTCACCTCTTCTTGAAATGTAGATGAAACGTTTGACCACCAATTCTCCAGGTGAACACCAAAATAACGAAGGAGCGCGAGATCTGTTAAAATGTTACAAGTATTCTTGTAAACCAATTTGCTTCCTCCAGGATGTAATATTGTACAGCGGAAGGCCCTCGTTAAATCTCCAATTTTGTTGTCGGGGTAGCATTTATGCTTACGAGCACTGGTGACGTAAGCAAGCTCAACAGGCTCGCAAAGACTTTGGGACCGGAAGTCGCTTGGGAAGCAAAAGGCAGTCCATATTTGTAAACAGCAAAAAGGTGTATACCAAATGATTACCGAAGAAGAAGTAAACACACTGCGGCCACACCTTTTTATATAAATGAAAGACCGTACGCTGCCGTGGTCGCGGTAGCTTATACAACCGCAATCTTTACCGAGAAACGCATGCGGGAAGTCGCACGTGTTTATCATATATCACGTGGTTTTGACACTTGCTTTGTTGTTTTCTTATTTTTTTCTTCGGCTAGAGCATCCTTGGGCTTTTTCTGTTACCGAATGGACCAATTGCTCAGAGTGAATGCACCGCCACGCTGCTCTTTCTCTGTGCGTGATTGGTTTAGCCAGTGATAGCACACCCGCAACGACAATGAGCGTATTGAAAATGCACTTTTGTCTATGCTGGATTGGCTTCGTTGCATCCTAGTGTCGGCTGCGGACGGACTTACAGTTAAACGAAGTACACTATATAAATGTAAATGTAAATGTAAATGCGATTGGTATCCTCGGCCTCCTGCGGTGATTGGTAATGCTTTAGAAAGTCACCGACAGGAAATTTCAATGTGACGTCCAGGCCAAAACATACCTGAAAATCAAAACAAGAAAATTCGTCACAGGGGCAGATGTACAAGGTATATTGTATTACAGGTATATGTTTAGAATTATAGAAAGACGTCTAAAGAATCGCAAGAAATGAACACGCAATGTAACTGAGAATGGAGCATAAGAATGGCGTGTCGCCGCCGAACGCAACCGAACTAGCGGCGAGGAAACAGCCTCGCGGACAGTTCGGTGCGAGCCAGACCGAAAATGAAGCTGTTGACATTACATTTCACGATAGGTTTTTTTTAATGAAGCGCAGGGTAATGATTGGGCAATGTCTATTCTCCCGGCAGCCGGCATAATTATTTCCCCGAGATTCTACCGGCATCCGCCACTCATTAGTGGTGCAATCAGTTCATCGAACGACATTTCGGCAGATCGTTTCATCGACACGCGATGTTTCATAAACAACTCAGGATAGCTTCTTTCTTTTTCCTTTTTTTTAATGAGCCGTTTTAGAGTATCGGCGTGAAGCGGCGTGTACAGGTGGGCTGGGTGGGTTAAGATGTTTGTTATTAGCCGCTGCAGACTCTTGCTACGAAGCAGAGTGAACGGTTGGGCTGAGTCGGTGAGCACACGCCTCAGAGATACAGGCGCGACGAAATGTCCCTTCAGCACGCAATTTGCGTTACGAGTGCCGACGAAACGTGTGTCTCTGGAACGTGTATCCATGAAAAGGTGTGCATGAAACGTGTTTTCACGAAATGCCGGGAGAATAAGAAAGTCGGTATTCTACCTACAGTTGTCACATGAGTTCAGACAGCTAATGGCAGGCAACTGCCGCTAGAATTTCGGGTAAATTATTCTTCCGGCTTTCATAAGTTAGACATTGTCTAATTCTAGAAATAGTCCAAAACAGTACCCGTAGATGAGCGGTCAGTTGTCGCCAAGAAGTGTGTTCCAGCGCACCTACGGTGAAAATAGCTGACTTGAAAGATGTTATTTAAGATCAATGTCAACACGGGCACTACAGAACAACCACACAAACACAAAAATATAAACGAAGGGCTCCGTGAAGATACAATATAATGTGGCACAAGCTATCCTTTGGCGAACCTAGCACTAGACGTATCAGAAGATTTTTTTTTTTTTTGTTTCTTTTGAGAAATCGCTTGTTGCCGATATAGGCGTAGAGCTTTTCGAACAATGGTAGCTTTAGTACACTTCCAATACGTTGTCTCCGACGATATTCGCGTCTTCAGCTCGTTGCTCGCTCTCCCGTGGCCGAAACACAAAGCGCTCTATAGTCATAGTCCCCCGGTTTTCCTGCTCAGCGCGCAGGTCGGAACT
Source organism: Ixodes scapularis (assembly GCF_016920785.2). Taxonomy (NCBI): domain Eukaryota; kingdom Metazoa; phylum Arthropoda; class Arachnida; order Ixodida; family Ixodidae; genus Ixodes; species Ixodes scapularis. The sequence goes on from NW_024609880.1 coordinate 89,643,627, forward strand.
GCTCGCGATCATAGCTCGCGAAATGCCATTTCCGAATACAAACAACACTCTGCACTATCCCAATGTAGTGCTGCCGTCGGTATGGGATTGTATCTTTTTAAAGAGTTTTAGTTTTGCGTTTAGAAGGAAACTCAAAAGCTGTACGTCTGTCTTAGAGTTGCGTGCCCCACGCAGCGCGTGTCCCTCGTTGCCATGCTCCAATCGAAGATCGCAATTTTTGGCTCCGTTCGCGCGCAGTGTTCATCACGCAACACTAACGCAAACGCGCAGCTCTTGAGTTCGCTCGTATACGCAATACTAAAATTTACTACTGCTTCATGGTTTCCAACACCAAATAAACGTTCTGCAGTGGACTGACGTGCAAGCTGGTAGCCATTCCTTCGAACTGGAAATGCTGAGATTGGCAAAACGACGGCGCGTAAAAATTAGAGAACCGAAATGTGCTTAAAAGATTGGTAATTAAAAAAAAAAATGTTGTGTGGTTTGTCTTGGGGGGAAAGGGGGGGGGGGGGGCATGTGGTTTTGAAGGTTTGGTGACGACTTCGGAAGTTTGGCCGATTGTCAGAAGTCGCGACATTGATAGCGCCATATACTCTACCCACAATTTCTGTAATTTTACATGCATTTCTTAGATTAGCTAGAATGTTTTCATTTATTCGAGACTATTTTTTATTTTATAACTTGTAAACTAAAAAAAAAAATGAAAGACGTTTGTAAATCTCTGTAATGCGAAATTAGAGCGCAGCTCTTCAGGAGCCGCACCCTCCTCCTGCGTACCCTCTCATCCTCCTCCTCCTTCATACCCTCCCCTCCTCCCATAGTTTCCCGCTAAATTTAGCTGGAAAAGTGATTCCACGTGACCTCAACAACTATTCAGTTTCCCCGCTAAATTTAGCGGGGAATATGACGTCACATGACTTCGTGTCAAGTCACTTATGAACAAATTCAGTTTTTCCGCTAGATTTAGTGGGAAGATTGACGTCACGTGACCTTAACACCAATTCAATTTCCCGATAAATTTAGCGGGGCGGTTAAGCGGACGGCGACACCGCGAAACTAGGAAACGGGCGCCCAGGAGCTGCGCTATAAAATGCTGCAATTGGCACCAGTAATGATAATTTGCACACATTTGATTGCCATACTTGTTTGCGCGTTTGAAAATAGATCCTGGGAATGAAAATATAAGAGAGCTTGAAAAACTACGGATTAAAATACCCTAATTGTATTATTAATACAAATTACGGCAATGTAGTCCTCCGTTAAACACCACAATCACATACACAGAAAAACGTCATTCAACCAAAATAGCTTTTCCAAAAAGGTATCATTTTGTTTTATTTTTAGTATATGAAAAACCCTGTCATCATTATCAAGATAGATAAACAGCCCATCACTGGATGTGATATTGCCACGCGCGTCGCCGAGCGAGCTTGTGCGTGGCGGAATATGGTTACCGCGCTTGACTGTCGCGCGGGAGCTCTAGGCTTGATTCCAATACTGGAATGTTCTTTTATTCTTTGACACTTTCCTCAATTTGGGGATTTTTATACGGGCGATAGAACAAAGGGTTTTACACATCTATACCTGATAGTGTCTGGTTGGTTTCTTCCCATATGTTTCGTCCTTTCTGTCTCAATTAATCAAAACTTCAGTTGCGAGACAGCTTTGGTCCTGCTTGCCTGTTCTGCTTCGTCTGTGTTTTTTGCTCTGTTTCCAGAATATGACCAACGAATACAAGCTCAACTCTCGGCGGCACTTTATGTAATTTGATATGGTTTAAAAACTGTGTAGTTATTTAGCGTTTAGTCTAGGCGGGACAAACGTCGATCGTGTAAAAGATCGACTTTAACCCTATGAGCCTCGGAGAACACCAACCCGAGAGCAACAAGAGTTCCCTCGTAAGTACTTCATTGTTCAGATCGGTAAGCTTTGCTGGGCCGAGCGTGGCTTTGTTTCGTGAGTCGAAAGCTCTTCTTCTGCACTGCAAAGCTCCCGATATGCAGCTGGCAGCTGTTGCGCAATATCTCGCTTCTGCAGAATGGAGCCCTTTGTTAAGTAACAACAGTCAGCTGGTTTGCTGCATCCCATTTGTCCACGCCCTGCTTTACTCCTCCACAAGAAACTTCAATTGAAAAATTATACGCAGTTTTTTTTTTTTTTTGTGGGCTTATAGAACTGCTGATTGGCTCACGCAGATGAGTGCTGGTAAGAGACAGGGTATAAATACTCACATACTCGAGGGTTTAAAATATTCCCATTTCTTCTTTAAACGCACAATATGAAGCTTGTTTTAAGCTTGGCCGTTTTTGTGTGTGGAGTGTTTTGGGGAACCAGTGGCTCCACAAGTACTACCACACGTCGAGTGGGAACCTATGGCTCTACAGGAACGACTACTCGTCCAGGGACACCCAGTGCCAGAATGATTGGGACTACAGTTCCCCCTGAAGAAGACCCTTCGAAATACAAAGAACAAAATGCCACCAGAGTAAGTGCATTTTTTAGTTGCATAGCTAAAACCAACTGTTTCGTTTCAGGCAATTCCAGGTATCTCTCGTAATATTCCGACTGTAGTAAAAACAAAAGTCAAAATAAAATTTAAAAAATGCGTACTCCTGAAGCACAAATTTCAAGGTTTGTGCTTAAAGGAGCTGTGCAACGATATTCAATTGGAATGTTTTTCTCTCTCCACGAGCTTACTGGCACACCTGGGAATCAAGGATACTCACACGCAACGCCATTAGCCAAGAGACTCCTTTGTTGCGGTGTAATTTCAAGGACAAAAGCGATCATTTTCATTCAATCTCTCCTTTGCAAAATTTGATGACGTAACTCGGGGATCGCAGTACACCCAAGTGACGATATTTGAATGCGGTTCATAGATTGGACCCGAGCATTGCGCGGGCACTCGAATTGGGCTCGTGACAATTGCTAGCTCGAGAAGCATTCGGGTTGTGACCCGTGTCCAATCGCTGCAACGACGACAACAGCCGAGCCATAACAATGTCTGGAACTCAGCGCGTGTCCTGCGCTTTGCCAACTCCAGCGCGTGGCTATGATCTACTTTGGCGGCATATAATCGGTTCCAGATCACGTGGCCGCTTGTTCTGGCTGCAAGTTGAGGGGGTGAACGCTGCTCGTTTTTCTTTAATTTTTTTCTTGAACTTCTATTGCGTGGGGTGAAGATCGAACGCGTGTTTCATAGGTCATTAGCGTTATGGATCCGCTTTAAGCGGTATTTGCGCTAAGTAAAAAAATTGTTGCGTCGCTCCTTTAAGGAGCTCCATTCTTAACAAGATGTTTTTTAGGAGTACACATTCTTTAAAATCACAAGCAGAATGATTTCTACTCTTCAAATTAACGAAGTATTGGAGTTTACCCAATTATTACAAAATTATCCTAATAAGTAGCCGATTACAAGTGATTTGATTACATGTAATGAGTTCAGTACATGTCGGCCTCAGAGGTGGCGTCAGCGTGCCAGTATGGTCCATTGTCGGAAGAGATCACAAGAGCTCGGCCCCAAGCAAACGTAAGTGTGTGAACGGGCCTGAAGTCTCGGTTCCCACGCGCTAAAAATTTGGAAGGTCCTTTGGTTTGTTTCCGTAAAGCCGGGGTCGCACTGCTCATACATCATACAAAAGACAGTTTGCAAGCACGAGTCACCGCAATATCCGTGGTTCGAATGCCGCGTGCCAAGTTTCCTCCTTGAACACATTGCCACGCGGCATTCGAAGCATGGAGCTCGCGGTGACTCGCGTTCGAATCTGTCCGCAGACTGTCTTTTGTATGATGTATAAGCAGTGTGACCCCGGCATAAGGCGAGAAGGGACCACCACTCCGGTTGTAAACCAACCGAATGTTTGACAGCCACCACTCGGTTGACTGCAGCACTACAGGGCGATTCACACACTTGTGTTGAGTCCGACTCAGGGCGAGGGTTGCTATGGCAACAGCCGCGTCGACTCCAACAAAATGAGCAGGCGCAGCTGTTGCCGTTTCGACCCTCGCACTCGGTCGAACGCAACGCATGTGTGTAAATCGCCCTTTGCACAGTTCTGCTTGCTTTGCCTTGCCTGACGTTCAGCCGTGTAATCTTAATTGTGGGTCTTCTAGCAAAAAGAACTGATGTTTACTCTAGGAACCGTACACCCCCCCCCCCCCCCCCCCCCCCCCGCACCTCTCGTAAAAAAATTAAATTTATATAGGGTGTTTCAAGAGGACATTCAGCTGTAAAACTAGCTGGAAAAATCGGCGCCTGCGTATAGAAGGCTCGAACTTTTACCGAATGTGCACTGAGAAATAAAAAAGGAAAGCAAAAGACTTGTCAAAGTCTACGTTTAGACAGTTTTCAGACGCCCGAGTTACCGACGCTATTAGCTGATGGCGCCACCTCTCGATAGGCACAGCGAGCAAGCGACGCACTCTGTTGTCAGCGTTGGCGCCTATCGGGAGATGGTGCCACAAGCTATATGCGGAGCGAAAGTTCGTCTGCTTGTTGAGCAGGGGTTACACCGACGTCAGAACGACGAGCTCAGCTCCGTTTGGAAGGATAGTAGGTGGACCTCAAAGCAGCTAGCATTGTAGTCTACCCCTTATCCCCCATCACACCCAAGCAGAGCTCGGCGTTCTGACGTCGGTGCAACCCCTGCGAACGAAGCAGACGAACGTGTGCCCCGCATAACGTCGGTAACTCGATTGTCTGCGAATGGGCCTTTCGTTAACTTTGGCAAGTATTTTGCTTTCATTTTGTTATATGAAGAAAACTACACCTTGAAATTCCACAGGGTAAGACGGGCCTGCTCAGTACATACTAGGGGAAAGTTCGAGCTTTCTGCGTTCAGGCGCCGATTTTTTTGGCTTCTTTTACAGCAGAAAATTCGTTTAAGAAGCACATCAATAAAAAAAAAGGCAGTGGTTTAAAAAAAAAAAATTAGATTTCTCGAATCTGTACAGATAGATAACTATACCCAGTATGTTTGAAATAGCAAAGAAAGCCGCACAGAAAAATATATTTTGGGTATGTTGCGCCTCCAGACGTAGCAGTTATCAATCGCTATTAAATTAAGAATATAATCAGTGATACGACTGTCTCAAAAGCGTGACTAAAACATCCTCTACCTGAGCATATAAAAATCACTAACCTTTCACTTGAGCAGATTATGAAATACTTTATTTTTATTCATTCAAGCCTAGACTTAAGTCAAATACTAATACCGTGATGAATAATAACATTCTTCCTCTCAATTGTTTCAAGATTAGTTTGCTATCTCGATATTATTGTTGATTACTGTGTGTTTCTATTCGATTCGGTCTATCTACAAATCTGTTTGCCTTTCCTGCTTTTATCGGTTTAGCCTGAAGCATATCTATACAAAAATAAATAGATAAATAGATAAATAATAAAGCCAACGCCATGCTTCATAATTTCTGCATACCGCATTAGAACGGTAATAAGAAAATTAAATAGAAAGAAGCTTACAGGTATTTCGATTAACAGTCAAACATACCATCAAGGAACTGTCCGGGCCTTGTTAAAATTTATAAGACATTAATGAAATAAGTGATAGAGGCTAAGAGGTGCATTCGATGCTCTTGGAACTTCGTCACACGAGGCATCTGCTTTGCGTCTTGTTATACTTCATTTGAGGAATGGCCGCTAGACTGAATACCAATGATATCAGGTCTACATTGCATGACGTAGGTCTGTCACGTCTCGCCTTAGTAGTGAATGCATTCACCGTTTCTCTAATGCTTTAATACTACCGACGATCTTCGGAGAACGCGAGCACCAAATAAAGGTCCGTACAACGCACTGTCACATACTTCAGGGCAGGTCATGCGCCGCGCCACAGTGATAAGGAACTTCATAATAAAAACACCGGCGGTTTCATATTTTAAATTTATGTTCGAGGTAAAAAAAAGAATTACACCGGCCGTAAGGTGGCCAAGAAAAAAACATGTGTTTTGTGAGAGAGGCGGTAAAATATTAGGCGCGGAAGAAAATCCCCTATCTGTGTTAACTCTTTATTTCATACACTTTTTTCTTTTTTGCCCATTGAAAAACAGCACGGCAGTAGAGCCGAAGCACACACGTGCTCTTGCCACATCACCGTCACCTTATGCACGATAAAGGCCGTCTGCTACGGTCACTGTCACCGTGACAACGAGGCGTCTCTGGATAGATGTACACGCAAATATACCGTCCGAAGCCAGCGACAACTAAAGCGCGAGACAGATGCTCGAAAAATATATCCGATCCGACGTCCGATTCGGCAATACGACTGCCTGATCCCAAAAGTTTGGTCGCTTTAGACGTCAGATCGGCGATCCGGCGTGCGTCCGACGTGCCAGATCAAATAGTTTCGCACGGCGGACGGACAGCCGGAAGCGTCCAGCCAATGACAGAACAGCTAGCGCGAACGTCATGATGACGTACTGGGTCTGGCGGGACGAACAAGAAAACGGGACTGACGTGGGCGACGAGAAGCCGGATGCGTGGATCCCGCTTACCCGTTCGAGAAAGATGGCCCCAGCAAAGAATGCACGCGCTAGCGAGAACGGGCTCCTCATTTTTCTCGTGCCAGCTGAACCGTTAGTCTGGGACCAGAGATCGTACCCTGTATAGGAACGCGGAGCTCCGCTGGAGCGCTTGGGTCTCCTGGGCGGAGCCGAACGGATCGTCGTGTCACATGCAAGGTCGGAAGTGTGTGCCTCAAACTGTCCCGTGCGGCGATTCGGAGCGGCGTTCGGACTGTCGGATCGGACGTCGGATCGGACAGTTTTGATGCGCATGTGTCTCGCGCTTAACGCCATTTCCCGGATATCGTCTGCTACCCGACAACGAAATTACAGGTCGATGGAGCCTCCTCTTAAGGTTTCAAGCTAGGCTTCCAAACCGAACCCGCTACGCGAGGTCTTCGCTTCGCTCGGGAAACATTAGGGAGTTTTCGTAGACCGCGTTTCCCCCTCCGCTAAGCCCTCCCCAACGAAGAAGCCGCTACTGCGCCTTCGCGTCGGTGGCCTTGACTGCAGAGTTCCGGTATCGTAGCGGGTTGCGGGGAGCGTTGAGGGACGGCGAGAACGATCTAAGAAAACTTTCTATTTATTACACCCTCCGCCGCGAGCTTGCACCAAGTTTCAACGGAACCGTCAAGGGTTCGCCAGGCGACCGCTTCCTGCTCCCAGCGTCACCCCCACACCAGCACGTCCGGTTTTGGCTGGTCATCCACTTTAGCAAACCTCGACTTTAGCAGACTTCGGCGTCTGCGTTCGCGTGTCCGTCTAAGCAGGATACGCCTTCGTTGCCATGTTGATGGTGACAATAGTTAATGTTGGCAGTGTCGGCAGACTTTATCGTGCGGAAGGAGACGACGGTGTGGAGAGATCATGTGCGCGCTTTGGTTCTTTTGAAGTGCTTTTCAATGAACGGGACATGAACATAAAGTGTTCGAGATATTAACACAGATGGCTCATTTTCTTCAGCACATAATAATTTCACAAGTCTTTCACGAAAATCATGTTTTCCGTTAAACTTTAAAGTCTTTTTTTTCTTTGTTTTTTACGGCAACATATGTTGTTAAACTGCTAATATTCTGCTTTACGTACGGCAATTCGTGTGTTTCTTCTAAGACTATACTCATGTGACGTCCTCTATAACGATTTTTCCCTTTCATATGTAGCTAAATATGCCAACTTTACGAATATGATCAAATTATACTAAAACAATAATTTGCCAACTTACATACATATTGAATTCGATAAGATGAGCACCACTTGAATCGCTAGTTTACATTAAGAGCATGATGCACGACACAATAATGTTTATCTTACGCTTTTCGCAGGTGCTCGAAATGAACGCTACGCAATGGGTCAAGTGGCGCACGTATAATGTGACAGAATTTTTGAGCAATACCCCTTTGGAGTGTGAAAATTTCAATATTACGAAAAAGATAACACCGAGTAATTACTCGTTGCATTGTAGATATAGAAGTGGATTTGAGTAAGTGATTACTTTCATCTTCTTAGAAGTGTCAACTTCCTTCGTACTATCTGATGTACATTTCTTGTGCAGTTGGAAAACAATCAACGAAAACCTAATTTTGAAGGAGATGGGTGGGCACGGTTTCCCAAACGACATGTACTTTGCGAGGACTCCTTGTAAGTACTATCCAATGTTCTTAGATCTATCAGTTGACAAGCTCTACGGAAAACCGTCGTTCGAAAACGATCCTTCCACGTGGTTTGCAGGAGAGCAGGTATGGGCGAATAGCGGTCCTAGCGCCAGCAGCAGCACCGCTCGCACGGTCAACGAATAGCGACCGTTCTTGAACGACGTTCTTTTAGGGCTAATTTTTGCGCACAGTTTATGTTCACCATAAAAACCAAAACATAATTACTTTCCGCCAAATACAATGTGTGTCCAACATTCTATCGGTTCCGTCGCTCCTGTCCATATGGCTGGCTGATAGCGTCGCAAACGTCAACCGAACGGACCCACCACGAAAAGGCGCCACGCGTTCTCGGGAGCTTGTCAACTGTCATTGTGACAGAGTGTCTCAAATGGCAACCAGGTTTCTGACCGCAAATATTGGTTTCATAGCCTATCGCGCTACGAGTTGGTACAGCATTGCCCGCAGGTGGTGCATTTTTTTTCTATAAAATTCGCAAAGAGAGAACTTAACTTAGGCAAAAGTAAAAAAAAAATAAAAACCCTTCACTCATATGGAAACCCAGCGAAGCCAACGGTCTTCAAACAACAGTGCTCTGTTTGGCGCGAGAGACAAGAGATGGAGCAAGGGGTCGCGACGCCAACTGCCACCAACGAACGAGCATACTGCGCTGAGGGCCGACGTCATTAGCAGACAATCTTTTCGACTCAAAAGCGGCGCGAGCTTCTTCAATGTCAGTTTCCAATGCATGATTTTATAATCCTTACTAATAAAACACCATGAACAGACACATACTATTAAAAAATTGTTTGTCGGGTTACTTTGTTTTTGTTGTTGTTGTTGCTTTTTTTTTTGTTTGGGAGGGGGGGGGGGGGGGGGGTTTACGGCGTTTGCGTTGCTGTTCTATTGTTACCGCGCCTGTTTTTGGTTCTGCGACTGTCGCCGCCTGCGGCACACGCACCGCATTTGAGTCGAAAAGGTTGTCTGCTATTTGACGCCGGCTCTCGGCGCCGTATGCTCGTTCGTTGGCGGCAGTTTGGGTCGCGACCGCTTCCGCCATCTCTTTTCTTCCATGCTAAACGGCGCCATATTTTTTGAAGACCGGTGGCTTTGCTGCGGTTCCGTTGTCCTCAGGTAAGTTCGCTCTTTGCAAATTTAATAGAAACAAATGCACTTCCTGTAAGAAACGTTACACGAAATTGTAGTGCGATAGGTTGCGAAACTAATTTTTACGGTCAATTTTAGGAGCCTGGCCGCTATTTCAGACACTTTGTATACTTGGCGACCACTTTGCTTGGCAATGAAGCAAACGTTATAGGCACCCGCGCGTTCGCGCACAATGAGCGCCGATCACTGCTGTACTCGCGCGGTCTTCACCTCTTCGGAAATGCCAGAAAAAGTTGTCTCCGTGTATAGTAACGTTCTTATTAACATCCTCAGCAACTCACCATATTCCTCACTCCAGAGATAAATTTTGGAATCTCCGTGTTTTAGCAGACCGATTTCCCTACGGCCGGAATGAATTCGCGCTTGCTGTCTTGCAACGTCACCAGTGGGGCTTGACAGCACCTATCATGCTTTAAAAAAAACCAACGAGACGGGGAAACCACGGGTCTAGGTTTTCTTCTTTTTCTTTTTTCATTATGATCGCATACCAGCTTACCCGCGCAAAGACTCTTATTTCCCCCATCACCTATGTTTGGATAGCGGCAGTGCGACCTAATTGCCTGGAAAAGCCATTGGGTGGCCAGGATCTTCTCCGCAGAGCGGCCATAGCTGGTATTGCTCTGCAGTCAAAAGTACAGGACCGCCGTGCTTAAGATCCGTTTCGTTCAACTTGCTCACTCTGTTCGCAGACCCCTAGAACACCTAACGCATCTGCCTTTCATTTTCTGCTTTTGGGTGTAGATTCCGACCGCTTGAAAACGGGTTCTCTTTGAGTTTTTTGGGGTGCAGGCATCAGGTTCTTCTAAGAACCATCAAACACCGTAGGCACGGCTCAGGGGCTTTATGCTGCATTCCGGTATATAACCCTCCGGTTTAAAGTTCCTGCTGCCCATAACCGTAGATTAAGATTTATCGTACGCAAGGGTCTTCCTTGGTATCTTCTTCTTTCACGGTATGATTTATTAATTCATGGCTGGGCAGCTGGTGGGAAGCAGGCCAGAGGTTTTCCCAGATGTTGCTTTTATTATGGCACACAACCGTAAACCATTGGGCTAAGTAAAACAGAGCCTGTTGAGCAGCATGGTGGAACGGTGAAATTCTTTGTGTCGCAGCGCTTCCGCGCAGAATCATGCGCACGCTTTTTTCTAGGACGGAAAAGGCCGCATGAAATTGAAGCGCGTGAATCGAGACCGGCCGTTATCTCAACAGCAGTTTGGCTACACCAACGCTGCCACATTGCCTAGCGGGAATTTAAGTCTTTCTGCACTTATGACACCCTCGATGGAGTCCTGCAGTTGTAGAGCACGAGAGGGCACCAGTTGTCTCATGCACTGCCGCCGAACGCTGCTGCCGCCCGTCACGCATGCGCGGACTGCTTTGTGATTTATTCTAAGCTCCTGTACAAACGGTCACCGGGCAAGTGACACTGTTTCAGAAATTAAACAGCGCTGTTGAAGCTAGTGAGAACCTCGTTCATGTATATACTTTACGCTTGTTTACATTTGCAAATGATGCGGCAGAAAGTTGAAAAAAAAACTGCATCCACTGCACGTTTTTGTTACTTTGGCAGGCTCAGATTGTCTTAAGCTGCGCGATCGGAGGTCATCGGTGTGGTTCAGAGGACGGGGCCAAAATAAGTTTCTAAAATACGTCTATTTCTTTGCAAAGAATAGACTTCCTTCAAACTTCGAAGCGCCCCATCGCGTGCAAATGCCACGCAGGGCACTCTGTGAACTAGTAGGCCACTCAGTTTCTGTTTCGATTGAGCAGCTTCAGTTCATGCAATCACGCCGTGACCGAATGTGCTGCTTACGTTTTTCATTATCTTAATTCCCACGAATGTACAATACTCTCATTGTGAAGCGATATAGAACGATCACCGGGGCACTTTCCTTCGTTTTCGACATTCCGGATACTGTGCGTGAGTGTGCAAACGTAGTAAGGCATGGCTCAGTCACGTCTCACCCCAGGATTGTATCTTTGAGCTCAATTTCAATAAACATGGCTAGTACCGGTGAGCCTCGACTGAAATTTAGCCACTTCGAGCCCTACGTGTATTTTGTTATTTTGTCCGCTTCTTGTTACTTCATTGAGCAAAAAACAAGCCGCATCCTCACAGGAGTCTCAACGTTGAGCTCAACGTAGGCGCATGAACTTTTAAGGAAACGGAATTCAACCTCACTACTGCACAAAACTTACTATGAAGTCTCCCTCGTGTTATCAGATATCTCCCACTCATATTTTATGCTGGTTAGAGTCTAAGTTTTCGCAAACGCTGAGATTGGCTATCTACGACGGCGGCCCTACCCAGCGGCGCCTACTCCTCGCTAAGCCTTTTTGAACGAGCTTTTGCCAATGCCCCAAGATATGTGTCTGAACGGTGTATTTGAAGTTATCTCAGCATGCTCACTCAGTAAGAAGAAAAACACATAACAAATCGTATGACCATCAGAAACCGTCAAATGCGCTTTGAATCCTTTAGTTGGTTTGGCGCACCGCATAGAAGTTCACGTCCGTATACGTGACGTCCTGCGAACGGTCCGACATTCTTCACTCGAGTGCTCGACCGTGGCTTCTTAAAAACGGCTTGTTTGTGCGAAAGGGCCTATATGATTGCAGAATAACTTCATGCGCAAGCGCGATGTTGAATTCGCAGAAAGTTAGCGGGTGGGTACTTCCTTTCGTGCAGTGCTGCGGGTCAGTACAGATAAGAGATAACAAGTGTGTTTTACTTTAGCTTTTTAATGACGTCTCCGAGTTTCACCACCCGTGCTATGGCGTATTAAGAAAAACTGTAATGCAAAAAAGGTGTAGTTCATCAACGGACGGACAAAACAAGTAACAAACTTCCTGACCAGCAACACTAACGTAAATGTGTAAACTCGGTGTACGTGTAATTAATGGTTGTTACAGCGTATTGCCTCGTACACCAGCATGATCCCCGAGCTTCGCAGCGTCGAGATTCCCAGCACTGGCTCAAGCACCATACCTCGAAACGCTAACAGATAGGCACGAGTACAAAATACAACAAGCATGTGTCAAGACAAACTTTACGTATGGTTCAGGTTTGTTCTAAAGCTTCTAGGTCTGGCCATTTAAATTAGTTTCGAGACAAAAAAAAAAAAAAGAACGATGCGTTTAAAACCAGGAAACATGAGATAAGGGATGTTAATAATCTACGCTCTGTGTATGATCTCCTGTTAACGGGTCCATTGAACCTGAAAATATGCCACTCTCCTCCCTGGCTTACTAGTTCCCAGAGTGCAACACGCACAGTGTTGCATGCAAGGATTTATGTAAGCAGTTTATAACGATGAATTGTGCGCCATTACACTAGGCATGCTAAACACTTTCAAAATACGTGCAGAGGGTATGTGCCCATATCGCAATGACTGCTTTCCAACATCTCGCTCTATGCGCACGCCTGTCTATCCTTGTATGGTCAAAGAACACCAATTTTGTCAAAGAATATAGACGATGGGTTGAATTTTACACCAGAGCGTTACGCTACAGTGTAATGAAAAACATATTATACTGGGCAAAGCTACATAAAGAATACATGTTGAGTGCCACAACCACAAACCCATGAAAAGTTGTCGGAGGGTTGCGGACCAGGACCCCAAAGATTTTACGCTACCCCCCTTGTGAGGACGCGTAAATTCTTCCCGGCGGCCTGAAGGTCGGCCCGGATAATCAGGCGTAGTACGTCGTCGATGAAGCTGGTAACTTCTTCGTTGAAGTCTTGTATTTTCGTTTCAAGGAGGGCCTCGCGTCTCTGTCGTAGGTACTGAAACAACTAAACGTTTAGTGTGACGAACTTGTGCCAAAGCAAAAGTATACTAATGGGTGACACGGGCGTCAATATACTCGAGACAGCAGGATAGAGCTCTAGCGTAAGACTGCCCTGCGCTGCGCACTACTTCTCAAATGCTTAAGACTAGGGAAGGTTGGAAACTAGAAAACACAAAAAATGACGAAAATTATCTGAAACATCCCAGTGGAAAAAAAAAGTGTTAAATAAAAACTGGACTTGCGAGTTTCGAACCCTGTTCACCCCCATAAATGTTTTCTGCGCTGAAACAAAAAAAAAAAAAAAAAAAGAAAATATTCGCACGTGTAGGTGTTCTTTTTTACTCAGGGCAATTCTTGGTACCTAATTTATGCTTTTTCAAAGACTTAAAAACTTGCGTTTCACTGGGCGAAGATTAGATTAAATAATCTTTAATCTCTTACCAAGATATGAAAGTGAGCATCACAGTAAGTATATTCAGCACCATTAAAATATATCCTAATCTTAAATATCGATTACAACTATATATCGGGTAGCTTAAGAAATCTGATTTAAAATGAAACTGTCAATGTCTCCCTTTAGAAAACATCACGCCTTTCACCTAGACAGGTTCAATTGTGCAGGGGAGGTGAATTAGTCGGGGGTGCTAATTCTATACACTAAACAAACAATATTTCTCGTCTAGTTAAAAATAGTTGTTTTTCTACTGTTATTTGTGATATAATTGTGCACTTTCAAATAGACATGTTGTTTGTGACTTCTAAAGATGTGGTGAATTTTCCCCCACAGTTGGCATTCCAACGGACAATCTCGTGTTGTATTCTAACTACATGAGCTGCACCATTCTTCGAATCCCATTCACAAATCAAGGAGGTAAATTCTCAATTTTTAACAAGTTAAATTTGTTTCTGAAGCTTGAATCTTGTTCACTTTCATATCTATCTTCGTTTATTGACTAACGACTCGACGTAGGTGGCATATCTATCTTCTTTTATTGACTAACGACCCGGCGTAGCTGGGAAACTAAATACGGAAACAGCCATATTAATAATTAACAACTTCGGTCATTACAGCCATTCAAAATAACTAAACGCGTGGACTTAAAGGGTATTTATTATTATATTTAAAAATTAACTTATTTGTTTAATTATTTACTTATTTTCCAAATGTTGGCGTCCACAAGCCATTAGCAGGTCTCTATACCGAGGCCGCCAGGACATAAAAAGAAACAACACAGTAGTATAGAAAATAAGTATAACAACAAAACAAAAATAAAAACTTAGCAGCCACAGAGATACATAAAAAAAAACATGTTACAAACACAGCTCGCAAAACGTGCATCAACAGCGATAACATATATATTCCCTGTTAATCGCTTGGAAAAGAACAACGAGGATAGTCTTGTAATTTGTGTTCAATAGGCCAGAGTCTTCGACTTCCAGATATACTTAAACACATAGAATTAGACGAAATAAAAATATATAAATAACAAAATAGGGCCTATGCAATCAAATGATAGGCACTTGATGAATTGTTTATATAAAAAGCCTAATCAAAATTATAATACATATTTAAACTGACGAGGTTTGGCGCTTTATTTTTGATCAAAGGATTGTCAATATCTGTCCTCTTGTTTATGCTAATTTGCGTTTACTTTATCTCTACAAAGAAACGGAAGTACCTTACTTGATAATTTTCTACAGAAATTCTATTGCACAGAAAAAAGAAACGTATTTCATTGCATTAGACTTCGATATGCGTTTGTTCACTGTGCTCACCAACTTTAAAAAAATGTTTTTTTCTTTTTGTTTTATTAGAGAGACATTGCGACCTGTGGATGGCCAATATGACTCTTTCCCAAGAAACCCCCGACGAATGCCTGAACAGGTTTTTTGAATATTGCAACACGACGAAGATTTACCGCGTTTTCTATCCTAATTGTACAAACCAGTATATACACTTTTAATTGGAGTGGATATCTGAAACCCCGCAGTATTAGCCTCAAGCTCTTTAGTTTTAGTTCCTGCCCATGTTTTTTTTTTTCGGATTCACAATGTTTTGTTTTAGTTGTATGGGTTTTCGTTAATGACTGGAGCAAATAAAAGGTATTGTTCAAAGCACCATTGTTATTTCGCAGTATTTCATACCAAATACGCATATATCTGGTAGGTATGTAAAAGGTGTTCCGCAGCTTTCTTTGAACTTGAAAAAAAAATCGTATAAATAAGCAAGTGAACAGATGACCATGAAACTTTCCACAAAAATCTTATATCGTTATTTTATGACGGTAGCGCACTCTACACGCTTAGAGAATCCCAAAAATGGAAAAAGTAGAGTAATGCGTCGCCTATTTACCTCTTTAAAAATATTGAAAGGTTGCGGACACGCCCTTTCTCAGGACAAATTTCCCGAGTAAAAAGGTCGACGAAAGTACGCGCGCGCGGACGGATCAGCGGAGTGGTTCCGGATCCAAAAGTAGTCACAGGCCGCCGCTGCCCGGAACGAACTACGTTTCAGCAGCTGTTTGCCCGTGCACGTCATGGAGATTCACAAACTAAAGGCGTTAGGAATAAATCTTTCAGTCAGCAAACGCAACGGGAGCCAGCGCAAAACGACATGGCAGCCGCATCGTCCCCCCCAGCGTATTTCCGTTTTCTGGTCGGTACAAATCATGCGATCGGTTTGTTTGGTTCGTACATGTCGTGTGGTCATGCTTCGAAGCAGCGATTTGGGGCAGTGGTTAGCTGTTCGAAAACAAGAAAATGATGAGTATAACGTGTGCACAAGGCTTTATTTTCTCCGTAATGTCACCCCAATCTCGACGGAAAAACAAAAAATAACAATGTTGCGTCCACTGAAGCCAGTCGCTTGGCAGGTACGCCGGAGTTGTGACAAATTAACTCCGCTGAATCCGCCGGGAGGCTTTAATGGAAGCGATGTATTCGCTATTCCATAGCAACCTTTTTTTGACAGATAGCCAGTGTGCTCTCATCATAGCTCCTTTCACGTTGACTGAAGAACTTGCACGGACTCCGGCGTACGATGCCTAAATTCCACAATGTACACATTGGAAATTCTAGCACACTTTACGGAGCCCATTCAAACATTACAGGATTCAGTCCCATTTTCGTCCCATACCGCTGCTATCGTTTAAAATCTGAGACACCCCAGCTGGAAATTTCTGGGCTGCTAAATAGCAGAGGTTTCACGGGGTCCGCCGTTCCCGCTGATTCGACGGCGCTCGTTGTTTTGATTGGGAACGGCTGTCGGTGCGTGCGACTAGCACATGATCATGTATAGCACACACATTAGATCATTCTTGATTCTCTTGCCACATATTGCATGTTTTCGTCTTTTTCTTTGCTTCCATACTTCTTTAAAAAAAAATTTTTTTTTTCGGTTCTTGTCTTTTCTGTAAAATGACAGACTTTTTGTTGCCCACTCTAGTAAAAATAAAACAGATTCTGTTCTTAAAAGTGTAACAGGAAGTTTCTGTAAAAAAAGTGGTTTTCTGTTTTGGACGTTCTTGAAAAAAACAGCCTCTGTTAGAACTATGGAACTAAGTTTCCGTAAGTAAACAGGGTTTCTGTTCCGGAAGTTTGTGAAAAGCAGTCTCTGTTCCTAGAAATACGTGACAGAGTTTCTGTAAATAAAGCAGGTTTTTGTTCTGAAAGCTTATGAAAAAACAGTCTCTGTCCTTAGGAATAGGTAACATAGTTTCTGTAAATAAATTGGGTTCCTGTTCAGGACGTTTGTGAAAAGACAACTTGTGTTTAAAAAGGAAACAGTACTTCTGTTAAATAGAGAAATTAGTTTCTATGGCACAAATTTGTCAAAAAAAAAAAAAAAACAGTTTCCAAGAACACTGGACGCTCTCTCAACGAAATATTTCTGCCCTATTCTCTCAGTCTGTGAAAGCATATATTCTGGGGTGTGGTTAATGAACAAATAATTCCCCACTGCAAAAAGCTTGCAAGTCAACAATGTCATAATGAACCTAAAAAAAAATTCAATTGAAGTGCTGCGGTATTCCACAGATTGACTTAATTGCCTCTTTTCCCATTCAACACAACTGTCAGTAAGACTAAATATATAAAACCATCGAATCACATAACCTGCGAATAATTTCGGGAGCAGGTCATATTTAGTTTTTAGCTTCACTGAGTGGGCTTCATTCCCCCCCCCTCCCCCCTGAAATTCGGCGGACGTTTCGACCACCTCTCCCCCACCCCCTCTGCACCCCACGTCATGGGTCCCAGCTCCCTAAACCCCTCCGAAAAAAACATTCTGGGCTACACCACTGCCTTCACGATTGGATAACATCTGGATGTTTGCTTAGAAAGAAGTCCTTACAGAGATCGATAGAGGAATGCATGATATATCAATATATTATAAAAACAACAGTTTTTTTTTGTTTTTTTTTTGTAGAGGGTCTTTTGGGATCAGATTAAATGTATTACAAAACCTAAATTTTATTGCCAGAAAAGCTTCTCGACAAATAGTGGATGTCATGCCCACAATTGAAAAGTATACTTCTCCAGGGACGCCACCAGGTTGGCCACTGCGGGCGACGGTGCTGCTTGTTCCTTTTGCGGGCGATTTTCGTTCCCTTTGATGGAATGTTTCCTGCGATACCCCTGAACGTAATATAAACGTAATATATATGCATTTAAAATGCTGCCCGACGCCATCTAACTGATAACATATACGAATGCTTCAAGGGATACCAGTCAAACGTTTAGCACAAAAACAATGCATCCTACAGAAAAAAATATTGAAGCTGCATTGGTGACTGCCACGTCAACGAGTTCGGGGGCAGACAGCATGTGGGGATTGTAAGCACTGAATAAATTTTCAACAAGGAATTTTCTAATCATTATGAATAAAAATTGGCTGTATCTAGAGTTCTGTCTGACGGCACTATTGTGGAGAATTCAAGTGCCGTCCGACGGCACTTTACTCGCGCCTTCAAGTGACGTCCGAAAATGTTAAGCACAAGTCACGTTTATACTGACATGTGTTCCATCAGCAGCTCACCGACAATTTGTTTTAACATAAAGCCCGAGTGGAACAAACGCTGCAAGAGCGATGAGCATGTTTTCTTATGTATGTTTGTGCCTGCGCTGAGCAGGTCGCTGTCTCTTCAACGAAGCTGAACTCTTCTCGAAGGTTGCGATTGTGATTTAAAATGGATTTGAGTTCTTCTCAAGTGGCGGCAACAACGTTCTCGAATAACAACAATACCCCCCCCCCCCCCCTTCTCTTCCCCCCAAGAAATTGAAGAAAATGGGACATTAATTCCAATTTTTCATAAGGCACGCGTATTGAACCATGCATATTTGCGTGCCCGGTTTCTCTATGTCACGAAGAAAGTTTTATGTAACCTAAGTATAGTCGTAATTGCCAAATTTAATAGAAAAAAGTAGAGCTAAAGTAGGCATACTGATTTCTGCCACAAAGTGCCAAAAGCAAGACATCCTTTACTGAAAGATGGCATTTGCTCGGTAGGGGCATCGTAGGGGCAACCATGTTGACGATGTTGCTGACACGCAGAAATACAGAATCATGTTGAACGCCGGTTGGCACTCGGCACGGGACAACAGAACCGAACTCGGCACGGAAGGCAGCCGGCAGGAAAACCTGCCTGAGGCTTGGACGCAGTTTTCGCGATTTCCATAACGTCGAAAACGTCGACACAATTCCTCGTGGTTTCACTGCTGTAGTTCCGCGTGTCCCGCAAATCGGAGACGGCCGTCTTACCCATATGCATAGAGTAATATACACAAGGTAAAGAGAGGACACTGCCATAGGCCCCAGCGGCCCAGATAGACCAGTGACAGGTAGCGCTCCTAGCGGGCGGTATTAAGTATAATCTGATTCCGTTTCCGGTCAAGTTAGTTTCGGTTTCGGTTTCGGCGTTTCTGCTCCGGTTTCTCCGCTACCCCTTCTCTCTCTCTTTCCTCCCCGCCTCGCTCGGCTCTCGGGAGCTCCTTGACTCCCAAAGCCGCTGTTTTTTTTTTTTGCTTTTTTTTTTTTAAATACTGACGCAATTTTGCTTTATTTTTTACGATAGAGTCCGCGCAAGTTGTGTCAAACAATATTTCAACTTACTTCACAAAGCAGAAGTATATATATTTCTTGTCCTTTTTCTACTGTAAAGCATTGAAGTTACACAATCACCGCATTGACTCCTGGCTGGTGGAGCATTTTGGGGTCAACAACAGTAAGTGGTTCGAACACATTTTATTGGATCACATTCATGTATACATGATTTTCTTCAGAAGCTCTGTATGTTTTATACGAAAGAGTTCGATACTCACAAAAATAAATGAATATGAAGGACTTCGGCATATCGTACGCTTCGTAATATATTTTTAGCGGAACCAAGTTATCAAAACCTTTCCACGGAGAGTATGCTGTATGATACATTCACTTTCACGCCGACTCGGGTACGGGAAGTAAGTGCAAAAATAAATAAGACATCGCTATCATTACCAGTAATAAGAGTATAATAACACTGCGAAGCACACGCCGGATAGTACAAATTCCCGATTTCCGGCAAATATAAAAAAACGCCAATTTGCATAGCCTCAAACTCACTGCGGGCGAGCCATTACCAAACAATGAGAACTCTATTCGAAATCTGACAAGATTCAACGTCCCTAAACATTCCCCGAAATCGTTCAGAAAAGAAATATGGCTTCAGAAAAAAGCGGATGAAAAACTATGGACAGTGGATACAAAAGTGGATACATTTTCATTCAAATATTTTTAGGCTCTAGTCTATACACTATTTTCTATCGAAATTTTGTAGAAGGTGGACAAATATTTTTGTTACGGAGCCGTGATACACATTCGCTGGAAAAAGGGGAAACAAATATTTGAAGAGCAAGCTGCACCGCCCACTTAATAAGCACTTTTTGTTTTTGGTTTGTCAACCGCTTCTGTTAATACGCTATTAACAGTTAAACCTGTCTCGTTCTTACTAGCCACTAAAGAGTGCAACCGAACTTTGTCCAAATTCCGGTTAAGAAATCAAACATGTCAACACAAGCGTATATTGCAAAACAATTTTAAAAACCCTTTGTGGTACTCCTCTGGGCAAAGGCTAAAACCACCCAGACCTCAAAGTGTGCTATACATGGCGGCACACACTCCTCGAACATGTGTCACACTATCTATTATGGGAAGAAAGTGATTTTGTGATTTTCTAGTTGCTGAATGAAATGAAAGTCAGCCTGTGATGGTACTACTAAGTTCCCGAAGAATTTTCCAGGCACGTGGTATGCTTTAGGAACAAGACAGTACTGGTGAGGCCTGGTCAAGTTATTAGACTCATCCGATAGCAGCTGAGAACAGCCACAGCTGTAAGTTGTCTGTTCAAGCAAAAGCTTGATCAAATAGCCCCAAACGTAATAAAAAAGTGGACGAGCCATCAATTATGTTAGACCTGATGTCTGATGCCCGCTCAGAAATATCCTCTAGTGGCGGGAAGTTATCGATTGGAAGACATTCCACAATGTCTGAAATTAAACTTTAATGGTGCGAAGATATTTGCAACTCCTTTAGGAGGTCAGCCTTGTCATCCTCTACGTTTTCATTGTCCGACAGTTTGAACAGTTTCTTTATCCAGAGGTGTTTTAGTCCTCAGGCGAACTGATGCACATTT
Organism: Ixodes scapularis; assembly: GCF_016920785.2. Lineage (NCBI taxonomy): Eukaryota > Metazoa > Arthropoda > Arachnida > Ixodida > Ixodidae > Ixodes > Ixodes scapularis. Next base: position 89,664,421 of record NW_024609880.1, read on the forward strand.
GTGTTTGTGTTGCAGCCCAGCATTTGTCGTATATAGCTCCCAAAACTTTCTCAGGTGTGTTTTGCTGCAGGCGTCGTGTAAGTAAGAACTTAGAGTCATGGCTGCTTGAAAGCTCATCCCAGAGCATGAGGACACTTTTCATTGTAACTTGCCACCCAATGATGGCTTATGGCTGCTTCGTATACTTTGGAACAGCCATGCTAAAATCCATCCGAGTTACTGGTGGAGAAAATCAAGTATTTACAGATTCCCCCTTCAGAATGGCATGACGCAACGTTTGCCCTGTCTTCTTGAATTTTCTAGCTATTTAGACAGTGAAAAAGTATGCACATCCTATCACAGAAATAGGCTGTAGCCATGGCTGCCTCAGGAAGTTCCTTGGCATAAACAAGGGATATGATTGCAAGAAAGAGTGAGGCACTCAGTACCTGTGGGGCACAATTTTCTTCCATTTTACAGAAAAGTTCTTGAAAACATGTGTCTCTCAGTAAGCTTCGGAGCCAATTGCAAGCTCGCCTCATGGATAGAACAATAAAGTTCAACAATAGAAGACAACTCAATGACCAAATTTCCAATGCAAACTTTGTGGGCTTGGAGACTGCTCTTGGTTGTTTCGGGAAGGTGCGGAACATCAAAGACAAAGTAAACGTGTTCGTTGTCAACTTCAAAAAATGGCTTATCACTACACACACCAAGCTTACGTTTGAAGCCCCCTAACCACAGACCACAGCCTTTACTGTGAAGCCAACAGTCTTAAAGGGGCGATGCACTGATATTTGAATTTTGCGCAAATACCGCTTAGAACGAATCCCTGACGTTAATGATCTGTGAAATACCCGTTCGTTTTCACCACACGCAATCGAAGTCGCAGAAAAAAATAAAGAAAAACGAGCAGAGTTCACCCTTTCAACTCGCAGCCAGAGCAAGCGGCCCCGTGATCTGGAGCCGATTATATTGCAGTAATGTTTGGAGGTGAGCTAGTCGGTAATGCATTGTAAACAGAGAAATAAAAACAGCGCAAACGAACACAAGGACAAGTAGAAGAAGGGACACAGACACAGCGCTGACTGACGACTTACTTTCTTTCTCATCTTTTTAAATCATATCAACATAAGAAAACAAGAAATGAAAAATAAAAGAAGAGGAATCCAGCATGTAGGACATCCTCTCTGTCATATGCCATCTGAGGAATTTTTTACAGAAACTATACATTATATACCATTACAAAAGAAACCAAATTAAAAAAAAAGCCAAAAACCACAGCGCGAGCCGTAATGCTCTGTGCGTACCTGTCTTGCACGCGGTCTCTTGGTATGTCGGAACCCTTTTCTGGCTGCATGTAGGCACGCGCCTGTGGTTATAGAATCACTCCCATGGAAGCAGAAAGAAAGTATTAAAGAAACGTGCCCAAACTCCGAAGAAACTCGAACTCTTCACTGTGTAACGTCACTGACTCTGAACTGACGCATAGATCGGGACCGTGTTGTTGAATGTAAAACGCTTCATGAATTTCCCTTGCCATTTTTTGTGAATGTTTAGCCAAAATTTCAATGTCACTTAACCGAGGGGAACAATCACACCTATCGCAATGAATGGCTAGGTGGCCCGAAGGTGAAGACCTCAAAGACAGATAATGCTCCCGAGCTCGAACATTAATACATCTGCCCGTCTGCCCAATATACACTTTGTGTATATTGGGCAGACGGTTCATGCGTCAGTTCAGAGTCAGTGACGCTACACACTGAAGAGTTCGAGTTTCTTCGGAGTTCGGGCACGTTTCTTTAATACTTTCTTTCTGCTTCCATGGGAGTGATCCTATCAGGCGCGTGCCTACATGCAGCCAGAAAAGGGTTCCGACATACCAAGAGACCGCGTGCAAGACAGGTAAGCACAGAGCATTAGGGCTCGCGCTGTGGTTTTTGGCTTTTTTAATTTTTTTTTTTTTTTTTGTAATGGTATATTATGCATAGTTTGTGTAAAAAATTCCTCAGATGGCATATGACAGAGAGGATGTCCTACATGCTGGATTCGTCTTCTTTTATTTTTCATTTCTTGTTTTCTTATGTTGATATGTTTTAAAAAGATGAGAAAGAAAGTAAGTCGTGAGTCAGCGCTGTGTCTGTGTCGTTTCTTCTACTTGTCCTTGTGTTCGTTTGCGTTGTTTTTATTTCTATGTTTACAGCCGATTATATGCCGCCAATGTTGATCATAGCCATGCGCTGGGGTTGGCAAGGCACAGAACACGCGCCGAGTTCCAGACGTTGTTATGGTTCGGCTGTTGTCGTCATTGCAGCGATTGGACACAGGACACTACCCGAATGTTTCTCGAGCTATCGATTATCACGAGCCCAAATCGAGTGTCCGCCATGCTTGGGTCCAATCTATGAGCCGTATTCAAATATCGTCACTGGGCGGTACTGCTACCGCCCAGCTACGTCATCAGGTTTTGCGAAGGAGAGATTGAATGAAAACACTCGTTTTTGTCCTCGAAATTACAGCGCAACAAAGGAGTTTCTTGGTCAGTGGCGTTGCGTGCAAGTATCACTGAGTCTCACTAGAGCCAGTAAGCTCGTGTAAAGTGAAAAACATTCCAATTCAATATCGTTGCACCGCCCCTTTAAGCTCCCAAATGAGAGAAATGAGGAGACTGCGGTAAACAGAAGACGTTGCTGGACTGTGCACAACAGTGTATGCAAGGGGCTAAACGCACCTCCTGGAAATTTCAGACAGCATAACAACCAAGGCTCTATCTGCAATGTTAGAGGTTCGTTCAACACCGTCATCTGTGAACCCATGGACAATGTCGTGTGCAGGGTCGTAAGCTAAATTCATTTTTTAAAACAATCTCATCGAAAATCAACATGCACACACGTTCAAGTGCAGCCAGACAGCCCGGCAGAAACAACAGCGCGAGAAGCTCGAACCGATCGGCTCCACGAATTCACACCGAGCATGCGAGCACGCGGGCGGTCATGCGTCATCTTGGTTGATGCAAAGTCGACCGAACATGATGCAGCAGAAAGCACAGGTGGACGGCACAGACGAACGACGCAGGGACGAGCAGAGGCCATGCAGCATGATGCAGAGGCGACGGCGTGCAGGCAGGCAGGCCATGGCAGGCGCCATTCATCACGTGGTTTTTGTGACGTATTTGATTTAAACTATTTAGTCGTTTCAAGTACTTTAAACAATTTTAAAACATTGCCATTTAAAAAATAAATACTTTTCACAGAAAGAGTTTTAATTAATTTTAACCAAATTGCAGAAAAGCGCCACGTAGCGGAGGGTATTAAACGCACTATCTGGGCCGCGAATCGGCTCATGTGTCCTCTCTTTACGTTTACGTTTACTATATTACTCTATGGTGTATGTAGCACTGCTGGCACTGCTCCGGAACTTCGCTGTTTCTAGCGGCTTCGTTAGCTCGTTTGATAAAATTAGTGGTAAAAACGTCAATGCAACCGAAATGTTCTGCACGTTTGGACTAGAAGACGGAATTACAGGCGGCCTCGCTGCCGCTGAAGCTCAATCAACTCAACATTAATTTATTAAACAACGTGCGCGATGTGCTCGAAAAACGAAACCGAAAGAAGATGAGTCGGGAGGGCGAAAGCTTTCTCCGGTCTGCCTGGAGAAGGAGGAAAACGTCTCGGTCAATAATAAGGACTTTAATTTTCCTTTCATCGGTCTGCGTTTGTTTATGTGTGTTTTGGTAAATAAAAAAAAATAAAAAAACATTACGAAAAAAAAAAAAAAACCTGCTCCTTGGGGGATCGAACCTCTGACCACTTGGTCAATAGCACAATATTTACCCCTGCGCCAACTGAACAAGGAGGAACTCGTCCTCCTCTATTCATCTGAACTGCCGATCCTCCCTTCTCTGGGCAACTTGTCCGCAACAAGGAGGAACAGTCGCTGTTGCTACCTTTCTCCTCCTTTTTTTCTTAGAGTGCAGCATCTTTATTCAACATGAACACGTGCAAAGAAAGAAATCAACCCAGACAGATCAAAATAGCTGACGTGGGACGCTAAGCCAGTTCCGCTACAGAAATAAGCATCCGCACAGCGCGTCCGAAGACGCGTACTTGCGACAGCTGTTTGCTGCAAACCAGAGATGGCGGTAATGTCATTACTGTAATGAAATTACAGTAATTATATTACTTTTTAGAGTAACGTATAATGTAATGAATTACTTCCCTAAGCTAGTATTTCCGTAATGTAATGAACTACTTTCAGGCAGTAATTTCGAGAAAATTACTCATTACTTCTTAAATTACTTTTGTCCTAAATTAGAACGTTCGTTAGGAAGCTTTAAAAAAAATAAGAGAAAAATGATTCCGCGTGGTGAAATGCTGTGAAAGGGCACCAGAGGAAATAAACGACGCCCACCTGCGCGCAAAGTCTCGTACGACGAGCTGGACAGGCGCACAAAGGAGGACTGTAAAGGCGAAGGAGAAAAGCTTACGTGTAGACATCACTAGAAGGCCACGGTTTACGAACTCCAGGCACTACAGATTCACGGCGTCGCGTTATCACGCCTATACTATACTTAGTTGATCCTTAAGCTGACAGTGCGGTGGGAGCAGCAAGCTCACCAGAACCAATCAAACTCCTCCCTTTCATCACCTGACCCGCTCCTTTCTCTGCACGTATACGAGAGCGTACTTACGTGGCGAACGATAAACGTGTGACGGCTCTAACAAACACGTAGCCTTAACTGTTCATCCCTAAGCTGACAGAGCGTCAGCTAAGGAATGAACGGCTCATATGCTACAAGGCAATGGGCTCATCGCCAGTGAGTTAAACATAATTTAAAACGTGAGAGGACAGGACAAACAAATCCCCAGCCTTCTACTTTCATCGAGGAAGGTCAAACCCTAAGCTTCGATTATTGTACAACAAGCGACCGGAATAAATAGTTAATTCCAAATGCCTTGTCAAAGCACCAGAACGTTTTGTGCGCCCTGGAGCAAAGCTGCTGCCACTCGCGGTATGCCTCGCTGCCTTCCCTCGGAAAGTTTATTCGGGAATAAGCCTACAAGCAAGTATCGCACCCCCCCCCCCCCCCCCCTTTGTTGGGAAAGTACACAATTTAGGAAGCTCGCGCCCTTCCTCAACTGGCCCCGCTACTGCTTATCCAGGCCTTTTGTGTGACAATGCGCAGAAACTTGGGATCTTCGGCTGTTTGGGAAAGATGCTCTTTGAAGGAAATTACCGAGAATAACTCAAGTATGCTCGGTGACTATTTTTCTTGGCAATGCAGTGGAGGGTACAGGCAAGCGTTCGCTTTCCCATTTTGAACGCTGAATAAAACTGTTCGCGGGCTCTCCTCCTCTCCACTGCAGTGCCAAATAGAATTACATAGCGTCCCAGGCGGAAGGACACGTTTCACGTGAGGACTCCTTGGAAGAACGAACTGCTATTGCAACTTAAAAATCAGGAACCCGGAAACATACGAACCCTTTAGTAAGAGCCTTCTTTGTTGAATGAATGGCGAAACCGGTGTGTCGACTGTATTTCTCAGTTACATTTAAAGAAGCTATTCATCGTGTTTAACACTTATGCCGCGTGGTTCACTTTGAGTAGGGTTCACTTTGAGGCGCATAAAGCTGTTGCGCTGTAAACGGGAAGATCAAAGATTTTTTACATATAGACCAACTCAGCTCTTTGACGTCACGTCATTGCGGTGGCGCTGCTATCGGCACTGCGCATGCGCAGCGCCTCGCTTTTCCCTTATCTGGTTCCTGCACACACGCTGTGTGAGCAAACAAGGTCTTGTTTTGTAAACACTGTGGTGGTGTATGTGGTAAATAAAATGAGTGCGAATTACTGCCTCAAGGTCTTCAAAAGCCATGTCAAAAGAATTTCAAATTAATTTCATTACTTTTCGAAAGTAATTTGAATGTCATTACCTTTAGTCTGCGGCAAATTTTAATGTAATTTAATTACATTTTCGCAGTTTTCAGAAAAGTAATAAGTAATGTAACTTAATTACTTTTTTAAAGTATATTTCCCATCTCTGCTGCAAACCATGTCCGCTGATGAGATCTTCCTCTAAATCCTTCTGTAAACTCCAAACGACCCGCACTCATAAAAAATGACGAGCTCAACGAGCTACGCTCATTCAGCCCGTTCAGCACCCAGCAGACCCTGGCAGCCATGTTTCTCAACGTTTCAAGCCAAAGCCGGAGAAACAATTTCAGAAAGCAATTGAAAACGATATTGACGCTAGGTGTTTTTCAAACATAAAAAAAAGAAATATTCGAATAAAATACTATTACGGCACGGAGGTACAAATTTAAAACCAACCTTTCACACGTCAATCATCCCTTCAACCAATGAGAGATGTAAGCACCTTGTAAGCACGGGGCGGGGCTTAGCGGGCTGCAACCTTCACCTTCTTCACCTAACTTTGCGTCTAGAGGCATATTGCTGAAAAAAGTTATTCCGTCGTAAGATATTTTTTATACACGTTTCTTGTCTAGGCTTTTGGGAATTTCTTCTTTAATGGAGTGTTGTTTTTAGGGTAACTTCGAGGACACCAAAGGAATTAAGCTTATCCAGGATCTTTATTGGTTTCTCGGAATTTTAATAGCACCTCCAGGGTTTTTAAATTATCAATGAATACGTGTTCATGTAATAATTGTTTTCCGTTGATACCCATGTCTCTATACGGCACGATGATTGCATCTTTTCACTCGTAAGCGAATACACAACCTAGTAAAGTTTTTTTTGCGTTCAAATTTGGGTTTCTATTTTTTCACCGTCGCTCCTAGGTTTAGATTCTGTAGCGTGCCTGTGTTAACAAATATTTAAGTTTTACTTCTTTGTGTTTTTTGTCTAATTATGGCTTGTTTCGTGAGTGAATAAACTTTTATTGTAGCGACGTGTGACAAACTCTCGGGTGGAGCCCCTAGTCCGGGCCCCATATGTGGCGGCGACCGCCTTGGCGCGGTCTACCAGCGATTGCTGGCCAGTGGCCGTGTCATCGGTCAGCCGCTCCTCCCAGGAGGTGGGGGTGGGATTGGGATTGGGTGGGACGGCGGGAATGAGCCGGCACTGCCAGACCATGTGAAAAAGCTTGGGACGGTCGCCACAGTGCGGGCACTGAGGCGGGCTGAGTCACGGGTAGAGGTAAGAGTAGAAGAGGGGGGTTGCGAAAGTGTTAGTTTGCAGTTGTCGCCATATTAAGGCGTCTCTGCGAGTAAGGGAAGGGTGAGGAGGCGGATAATGCTGCCGAGCGAGGCGTAGCTCTGCAAGGTGAGTGCTGTAGGAGTAAGGGGCTGGTTGGATGCTGACAAAGTCTTCCCCTGGCGCCCGGTGTGAGAGGTCTCGGGCGAGCGCATGAGCGCGCTCATTACCGGGGACGGCTGCGTGCCCAGGCACCCATATCAGCCGTAAATTGTGGGAGGTGGAGGATAGGAACGGGTCGAGTAAAGATGCAGTGGAAGGATGTAAGGTGTTATATAGGAAGTGCCGACAGGCCGTCTGCGAATCAGTGAGAATGTGAATGGGCATGGAGGAGGAAAGAAAGGAGGTAGAAAGTATTGCCTGGCGACCGCTCGTTCTTCCAGGATGGAGACGTCGGTAAGACCACGCTCAGTGGCCGCGTGGACTGTCCTGAGATCAGAGTCCACGACAACTGTAATACCCCCGCGCACACCCTGTGGGCTGGCGTCCGTGAAGAGGGCACGAACGGTATCGCAACCTACCGGATACGCGCGTCGGAGGTAGCGCGAACGATGGTCACGCCTAGCCGAGTGGCGGGTAGGATTCATATGACGGGGGATGGGAGCCACAGTGAGTCTGGCACGCGCAGCGGGGGAGAGACCCTCAGCTGCGAGGGTAGCGGGACAGGGTGGAAAACCAAGGGTGGCAAGGAGTGCCCGCCCCTGAGCCGTGCAGCGCAAGCGCAACTGGGCAGCCCGATGAGCCTCCATGAGCTCCTCCAGAGTGCTGGTCACCCCAAGCCTCTCGAAGCAAACGGTGGCTGTGCGAACAGGGAGGCCGAGAGCAAGTTTCTGCGCCTTCCGCAGCAATACAGACATACCAGTGCGTTCGGTCTGGGTGAGGTTGTGGTAAGGAAGGTGGTAGGTTAAGCGAGTGTGTATCAAGGCCTGCACAAGGCGTAGGGCATCCGCCTCTTTAAGGCCATGTCGACGATTTGAGACGCGACAAAGCATGTGCATAATTTGGTTGCACTGGGTGGTGAGTTGATGGAGGGTTTGAGTTGCTTTAGCGTTGGATTGTAACACAAAGCCAAGCACCCATATGGCCGATTTACGCGGGACGGGTTTGTCATCTAATGTGATGGTAATGGGGAGGTCGGTCTGTCCGCGAGCGTGTTTTGTCACGATTAGTAATTCTGACTTCGTGGGGGAACAGGTGAGGCCTCCACGCCGGGCGTAGTGCTCGATGGTAGTAGCGGCTTCTTGTAGCTGAGTCTCTATGTGTCCGAGGGAGCCTTTCGTTACCCAGACAGTAATGACATCAGCATAAATTGCATGTCTGACATCCGAGATCTGATCCAGAAGGGGAGGAAGACCTCGCATGGCAAGGTTAAACAGGAGCGGAGAAAGTACAGAGCCTTGCGGTGTGCCACGGTTTGCCACTGGCGCGGAAGGAGAGCGAAGATGACCAAGGGCGAGGCTGGCAGATCGGTCACGGAGGAAATTGCGGACGTAATTGTACACTTTCACTCCGCAGCCAGTGCCTGCCAACTGTTCAAGGACCAGGTCGTGGGAGAGGTTGTCAAAGGCCCCCTTAAGATCTGCGGCAAGGATTGTTCTGTATCTTTTATTTCAGTTTGGTGTTGCTTACTACAAAATGTGTGCAGAAATATTTTAAACTGTACAATTAGTTGTTTTTATAACATTTCCACTTGTATTGGCCTAGTAATGCTGGAGGAAGATAAAATAAATAAATGTGTGTCATGGTATCTTGCCGAGTCAATTCAATGGCCAAAAGAAAACTAGAAAAAAAATATTGATCGAAAAAGTAATGTCTAGGATCAGAGAACAAATTTGGACATCGGCTTGCTCGGAAGGCGAGTGGGAGCCAGTAAACATGTAGCATAATTGAGTTAACTTAACTACAGCCATGAAACAATATTGTGCCGTGCAATTCGTTTGTTGAACATATATTGCAATAACTGCGAACACAATAAGATGGCTGAAGCTCTGTCTCCAAGAGGAGGACGTCCACGTAAATGAACTTTCAATCTGCTGCAAAGCAGTAGAGTTCCACTTTTTATTTATATCCTGAACGGTGGGTGCGACAGAACGTTTCTAGTGCTTGCTGCGCGTTCATGTCTGTTCGAAGAGCCCGGTACCTCCGAGCCGTCCGATGTTCCTGCAGGGGCTGTCTCAGGCTGCTCGGTTGAAGAGACAGCCAGAGCCACTTCGTGGAACAAAATCAGGAACCAATCAGAACAATGCCCGCACTCCAAAACTGCCCTAGATGTGCACCCTCCCCATCCTAAATGCCAATCGCTCGTGTCCTTTTGACTTGTTCCGTCAACCACTGGTGTCCCTCTGAATAGTTCCACATGCTGAAATTTCGAGCGCAATTCCACGGCACAGACCGTTTCCTTTGGTTGGCATGCCATAACTTCAGCCTTGTCATTCGAGCAATTCTCTCGCCGAACGTCGACATGCGTACTATACTTCGTTTCACCTAGGGTGCCTACATGTTTCCGCCGCTCCGCCGTTTAGGGTGGCGACAACGTTTGTGATACCTGTTGCCGACAATCCAGTGTTACTTACCTCGTCACCATGGCAACCTCCGCGGTTTTCGTCGACCATTTTGTCACACTCGCCGGTCGTGCGCTCGGGCTACGCCGCTAATCCTCGTTAGGGCTAGGGAGCGCTCACCACTCTCGTTCCGACGGCGAGGTTTCGGCGTTCAATGCCGGTCTGTTGCGTTCGATTTTGTCGCGGGAACTCGCGTTTAGATAGAAGCAACGCACACTTCCTGCTCGCAACTTCCAAAGTATGAAGCACCCGAATAATGAGAGCGGCAGCCACGGCGACCGCCATCCCGATGAGCCTCCGACTCCTCTTATGAACGGAAACGGAAGTGGCCTCACAGTGTTGCCGGTGTGTCGACACTACAGAAAGTCAACGTCGTTTATGTTTAGCCAAATAAGAAGTGGGAAGAAACGGCGGTGGGAAAGGATCTGGGAAATGGTAACAAGAAGTTGGCGCCACCCTAAAGCGGAGCGGAAACATGTAGGCACCCTAGTTTCACCTTATGTCCGAGCGCTAACATTGAGATGAGTCGAAGATCCAATCAAACAGCGCGAAAATCGCAACGTCATAGCCTGCTCTCTGCGCTTGATAGGACTAGCCGGTGGGGGAGCACGCACACAGAGACAGCGAATACCGGCTTGTCCTATTACCTGCAAAAACCATGCCATGACGTTGTGCCTCTTTCGCTGTTTGACTGGCCCTTCGGCTCGGGTCATCGGCCGCGCTCGGGCCTAAGCTGAAACGATGTATAGGGAGGGTCATTCGATGGCAGCAAATGGCTGCCCCTAGTTCACTGCGGAAGACTGTACACACGGGATTCTTTTTCATAGTGTACGTAGTTATAAGAACTGTCAACGCAGCTGTTTTGTGCGGACGCTGGAAAAGATCGATAGACATTCATTCATATTTTAGTAAGAAAATATACACGCTAGCCATATATAGCACACAAAATAAGACAATAAGCTTCATATCTTGTTCCCAGAATGATGGCCCACGTATTGCTGCCTGGAGTGTTATATATCCTCCGTAATCACATAAAAGAGATTGATGCTTCAGATATTAGGATTTACGGAAATCCTAATATCTGATTTGCAAAAATCGCGTATCCAGATATCATATTCTGACATAAAGCTTACCGCAGGTTTGTGTGCATTATACCAATATTTGTAATATTGCTGATGAACTCAAACCTGAGCAACTTGACCTTCGTTCTTTTCTCCGGCGGAACTCATGAAAGCGCCTGTGTTAGAGAGATATAGGATGTTAGTTCCCGATTAATGAGAAAAAACACAGGCAACCGGTGAATTAACTTTATATTAAAACCCGAAAAGGGAGGGGGGGGGGGGGCGCAATCATCCACATTCTTTCAAACAATAACTTTTTTTAGACAGTATGTGATTGTACTTTTTCATTTATTTATAGTCCGTTTGTACCCTTGGGACCTTAACTTTTAGCGTTTGTGACTCAAAATGCAACTTTTGAGCTCAAAGTAGTGAAACTGAATCGCCATTACGCTATAGGATTAACTGTTTTTTACTCGTAATGAACCACATTAACTTGCACCCTCTAGGCGACTGATGGCCGCTGAAAAAGTCCGCCTGGTCCGAGGATCGATCTCGGAACCTTCCCAAGTCGACCATCGAAATCATTTGACGTGAAAAAAACAATGACTTACCAGCAACGCGGAGGGCAATCAAGGCAACAGCAACAACCCTCACTATTTTAGGATTAATGACGTTGTGTGCTACTTGAGTTGTTTTCTGCATCACCGACATAAGTAATGATAATTGTTCAAATTGCTTCATTCTTAACAAGAAAATCACACTTAGGAGTGAGTTTGATTAAACTACTAGGTGCATAATAAGAAAAATATATATTACATTTTTTTATATTTTGAACTTATTGCGTTTATCAACAGAAATTACGCATTCAAGGCAGCATCATTAATGAACGTTTATTTATATTTACTTTTAATAAAGCGAACAATAATCTTTAGTTTCATTGGATGAAGTAGGACTAACACGACTATTGTTCTAAAAAAATAAACACAACAATAATGGAGATTCAAAAAGAAGATGAGAAACCAGCGAAAAACCACGCCAGTATCAGTTAGCACTCCCACACCACTCACCTTTTCTGTGCTGCACTCAAAGGATGCCGTCGTGTCCAACCGACGATGGAGGTTCTTATATAGCCAGTGTCGAAAGAAAGCAACAAGAAAGAGAACTTTGTTTACCGTTAGGGTTTTCCCCTTTTGAATTAGTTGCGCAATGCTGTTGCAAACCAAGAAGTAGCAGCCTCCGTTGTAACTTCGGCCTTCAAATTTTTTCGTGCATGTTTTACGACTATAATATCTCATACCTTCTCTTGAAGAAGTGCTCTGAGTCTTATAAGGCGCATGGCGGGAAGTCTGTGGGAAGTCGTATTGCTAAGTCTTGACTTAACATTTTGATCCACGTCTCAAGAATCGTGATTGGAGAACTTGGTTGCCCTAGCCTACAATCTACAAAGTGGTTCTTCACGTACATACCGGCAAAGCGCACACTGTTGGTTCATCACAGCGATTTTATAAAATTCGTCAAGCGAGTGAAAAGGCCTTAAAATGAGGTTCGCATTGAAAATAGGAAACGTATGGGTATCGTTATAGCATGGACGAGCATGATGTTCATTTCGCGAAGGTCGCAGTAACTAGGCCTTTTTTTTTTGTACGGTAGATTTTTTTTTTTAATGAACAAAGTTGCAGTTCTTTTGTAAACATTTCTCGCATACTTTGACATGATAATGGTTGATAACGACCTCCAGTTTTCTGAAGGCGGAGTCGCCATTTTATCTATAGCAGCGCCTATTTCCGGCACGTTGTTTTTTTGTTTTTTGTTTTTTTTAGCACTTCGAGCGCTAGAGAGAGAAAAAAAAAGATTGTCTGCACGGTGCTAAACACCGAAGTTAATTAAAGCCCTTGTGGCGCATAATGGCAGGGCCTTGAGCCAAAAATGGCGTGACGTCCCCTCAAATGCCGCGGTTCGTCGCCAGTGGCCACTGCAGACCTCTTGGCTGTAGGAAAACCTTGTCAACCTCGCCCTGTCGCCGGCGGCCACGAGAGACCAAGAAGGGCGCGCGTGTTCACATGTAAGATGCGCCATTAACCAAAACACACACACACACACCCACACAAATAGCGACGCGTCGGCGAAATCCAGGAGAAGCGAGAGCGGCAGGACTCGAGAAGGATGATACTTGAGTAACTAGGAGTATCCAGTGCTTTAAATTTTATTGTAAGCGATTGACCCCTCCCTAAAAATTTTTTGTTTCTTTGTTTTTTTAGACTTTAGAAGTGATAGCTAAATTTGACACAACGAGGTGTGACCCCGTGTCATGACACTATAATGTTGTATGCTATCTCTACGCCTGCTCCAACTTACACAGGGCAGTGGTTTAGCGTAATGTAATGTATACATGAAAGGGGCAAGTCTTGTGCCTGACCCCGGACTCTCATGAGGAGCCGTCAAGCTGAGCATGTATACACCTAAGCTGCGTCGGATTCGTTCATTTGTTTGAGCTTATGGTCCGTTACTTCATTACTTATCACTAGCATTTATTTCGAAAGCTTTGAAATTAAGGGCATATCAAGACACTGAAATTTCTTGGTTTGTTGTTTAAAAAAAAGAAAGAACCGTCTAGCTTAACTGCACACACACACACACATAAATATATATATATATTGTGAGGGAGACAGACGCTTGGCGACCGGTTTCAATTATGTCTATATTCGAACTGACCCGCGCTGCCCCGAGCGGGCAGCGCGAGCTATCGGCGATGGTGGTGATGATGACGATAATGAGGGTGATGGGTGCACGGCACGCTGGATAGGTCACATTACCCCCCCCCCCCCCCCCCCCTCCGGGAGGGGTTGGGAGGTTGGGGTGGTTAAAGGGAAGCGGTGGGTAGCGGTGGGTGGTAGGGTTTCAAGCGGTTCACATGTAGAACCTCTGAAGTGCGGCGGCGGCCATCGCAGGAGGAGGACACGGGTTCGGCGAGGTACGACACGGGGGATGTTTGCGCGATGACTCGGTAGGGGCCGATATACTTGTGACGAAACTTGTCAATTCGGGCGGGTTGTCGGGCGGGGGTCCAGACCCACACAAGGGCACCGGGAGCGTAGGAGGTATGGGTATGATGCTTGTCGTAGCGATCCTTGGCTATATGTTGTTGTCGCGATGTGCGTAGCTGTGCGAGGTGGCGGCACTCTTCGGCACGGGAGATGAGATTGGTGAGGAGGTCATTTTGGTCGGTTGACGGAGCAACAGGAAAGATGGTGTCTATAGTGCATGAAGCTTCGCGACCGTACACTAGATGGAAAGGGGAGTAGCCTGTAGTAGACTGAAGGGCAGTGTTGTACGCGAAAGTTACAAAGGGGAGTATTGTGTCCCAGTTTGAATGATCACTTGAGATATACATAGATATCATGTCAGCGAGAGTCTTATGAAAACGTTCGGTGAGCCCATTTGTCTGCGGATGATATGATGATGTTGTCTTGTGAACTACCCGACAGGCTTTCAAAATGGCTGCAAGTGTGCTCAAAAGAAACTGCCGTCCGCGGTCGCTTAAGAGAACTTGTGGCGCGCCGTGACGTAGGAGTATATTATGTACAAAGAAGTGAGCTAATTCTTCAGATGTCGCAGAGGTCAGCGCGGCGGTCTCAGCGTATCTAGTCAAGTGGTCAACGGCTGTGACAATATATATATATATATATAACTTCTTCAGCGTCATCGTAAAGCACTAAATCAGTCATTTTGAGAAAGACTTTGAGCGCGTGAGAAGCGCAGTAGTGCACTAAAGTTTCGACTCGTGGAGCCGGTACAAGACTGGGGCTAGATAAGAGATAGAAAAATCGCGCGGGCGCCTTACCGTAACCGCTAGGTTTGTGCCTGCTCCACGAGTGGAAACTTTAGTGCACTACTACGCTTCTCACGCGCGCAAGGTCTTTCTGAAAATGACTGATTTAGTGCTTTACGATGACGCTAAGCAAGTTTCTAATTGGAACCATTAGTCTATTTTCATTAATTAAAAAGTAATTATCGAATTTTAGTTAATTAGCCAACTGATCGTTACGATTAGTCCCCTATAATATGTCCCCCTGGCCGTATAACTCACCTCCAAAAGCAGCATAAGTGTAACTTTCACGGCTTTTTTTAAATAAATTTGTTCGAATTAAAAATGAACACCCGGTATATACATATATGTATATATATATATATATATATATATATATATATATATATATATATATATATATATATATATATATATATATACATATATATTGCCACTGGTGGTGACCAAAAAACAATAAATAAACAGGAAGAAATAAACCTTTAATGTGGCGAACTTCTGCCAAAAATAAAAGGGTACAAAAGATAGTAACAGAGCGTCGCGCGCTTCGAAGCCGGCGTAACAGCCGAGTCCAACGCTGGGGCGAGACTGACCCCAGGTCGCCGCGCGGAGCCCCTGTGGGCTTCTGGTCAGCGTGTGGGCTTCTGGAACAATCGGCGTAGAAGATTCGGCGTGCAGAACGTTCTGACCTTGAAGAAGCCCCCCAACACGGTTCTCGAATTTACCAGAACATTACGTTAGAGTCAACAAAAATGAGCTTCCGCGGCCAGGAATTTGACCTTTGCTTTCCGCGTGGAACCCACTAGCGATAACCGCTAGGCCACGAGCGCGCTGCCTTCTTGGTCAGCTGCGCTCGCGGCATTATTCCCCCCTTTACAAAAGCGCATCTTCCCGATGCAACACAAAATGGAAAGAACAAATCCACAACAAAAGGACAACAGAATCACGAGTCACAGTTCACAGTTCACAGTTCACAGCTCACAGCTCACAACTCAATACACACAACTCAATACTCATAACTCACAGTTCACTCGTCGACGAGAGTGGAAAGTTCTATCGTTCGTAATACGGCTTCATCCGAACGACGTGCACCACCTCGGTTCTCGGCTGACGTCTTGTTGATGGTCGTGTTCCGTCGGGAAGCACTTCGTAGTTCAGGTCTCCGAGACGTCGTATGATATTGTAAGGCCCTAAGTAGCGCTTTAGCAGTTTTTCGCTGAGACCGCGGTGCCGTATCCGTGTCCCATACCCGTTCTCCGGGTCGGAAGTGGACGTCCCTGCGACGAAGGTTATACCGGCGTGCGTCGACTCGCTGTTGGCCTTGAATCTTGATTCTTGCCAGTTGACGAGCTTCCTCGGCGCGTTGAGAGATCAGTTGAGCGTCGTCGTTGCCATCGTCGGTAGGCACGTGAGGCAGCATGGAGTCGAGCATCGCGGTAACCGTCCGGTCGCGTACCAGTTGCAACGGCGTCATTCCAGTGGTTTCTTGAACCGCTGTGTTGTACGCAAGCGTAACGTATGGCAACACCTCGTCCCATGTCTTGTGCTCCACGTCGACGTACATGGAGATAATGTTGGCGATGGTCTTGCTGAGTTTCTCCGTCAGCCCGTTTGTCTGTGGGTGGAATACAACCCGCAGACAAACGGGCTCACGTCGCACCACGGCGTATACACCGTGGTGCGACGATGGCTGGTGTGGCTGAGACGAAGTATTTGTTGCATCAGTTGGGCCATGAAAGATGATCCTCGATCTGCGATCAGCACTTCAGGTGCGCCGTGTCGAAGGAGAATGGACTCGACGAAAAACTTGGCGACTTCAGGCGTCGTGCCTGATGAAAGGGCTTTCGTCTCGGCGTATCGTGTAAGATAATCGGTCGCCATAATAATCATCCGGTTTCATTGCGTCGATGTATGGAACGGCCCGAGTAAGTCCATTCCTACCTGCTGGAAGGGAGTAGTTGGGGCAGATATCGGCTGTAGGAGTCCTGCTGGCTTCGTCGGAGGCTTCTTATATCGTTGGCACTCATGGCACGACCGTGTGTACAGATGGACGGTTTTCGGGAGTTTCGGCCAGTAGTATTTGTCGCGAACCCGGGCAAGCGTCCTGCTGTAGCCAAGGTGTCCAACCGTCGGGTCGTCGGGGCATGCTTGAAAGATTTCATTCGCAGGCTGGCAGGAACAACTAGCAGCCAAGCAGGGTCGCTGGTTACGAAGTTCTTCTTGAAGAGCACGCTTTGCCGCAGAACGAAGCTTGACAAGTCTCGGGCCAAGACTTGCGGGTGTGAACTTCCTTGACCTTCGAGGTAGTCGATCACGGCGCGAAGCTCCGGGTCGTCACGTTGAACTGCTCCCATGTCGGTATCTGCGACTGCGCCGTGAAAACGGACGCCATCCTCGTCGTCGGCGCTGTCGGGAGGAGATTCGACTGGGGCCCTAGACAAACAGTCGGCCTCGTTATGCTTGTGGCCAGACTTATGCACAATGGTTACATCAAATTCTTGCAGTCGAAGACTCCAGCGAGCGAGGCGTCCTGACGGGTCCTTGAGGTTGGCGAGCCAACAGGGAGCGTGGTGGTCCGTGCCAACGCGGAACGGGATTCCATACAGGTACGGTTGGAACTTGGTTAACGCCCAGACGACGGCGGGGTATTCCTTGTCGGTCGTTGAGTAATTTTGCTCTGCCTT
Source organism: Ixodes scapularis (assembly GCF_016920785.2). NCBI lineage: Eukaryota > Metazoa > Arthropoda > Arachnida > Ixodida > Ixodidae > Ixodes > Ixodes scapularis. Next base: position 89,681,744 of record NW_024609880.1, read on the forward strand.
CGTCAGCGCCCGACTTGCGTAAGCGACCACCCTCTCTGCTCCATCTTGTCTTTGGACGGGCACCACGCTGAGTCCGGCGTTGCTGGCGTCCGTGTGAACTTTGGTTTCCGCTAATGGATCGAAGTGTCCGAGGATAGGGGGTGACTGGAGTCTTCCTTCAGTTCGTTGAACGATTGTTCTTGCTCCTCCCCCAACCGGAAATCCACGTCGTCCTTCATCAGATGCGTGAGCGGTGCACAAATCTTGGCGAAATCGCGAACGAAACGTCAGTAGTGAGCGCACAGCCCAAGCAATCTTCTTACGGCTTTCTTGCCTGAGGGCTTTGGAAAGTCGGTGATGGCGGATGTCTTGTCAGGGTCTGGGCTTATACCCTGAGCACTCACGACATGGCCCAGGAATTTGAGCTTGCCGTAAGCAAACCCGCATTTTGATGGCGTTAGTGTTAGTCCAGCGCTCTGGATAGCCTGTAGCACTGCTCGCAGGCGTCTCAGGTGCTCGTCGAAGTCGCTTGGGAATACCACGACGTCGTTGAGGTAGACGAGACAGCTTTACCATTTTGAAGCCGGATAGGACGGTGTCTATTACGCGCTGGAAGGTCGCCGGTGCGGTGCACAGCCCGAATGGCATCACTTTAAATTCGTACAGTCCGTCTGGCGTGACGAAGGCAGTTTTCTCACGATCCCGTTCGTCGACCTCTATCTGCCAGTACCCACTCATCAGGGCCATCGACGAAAAGTATCGGGCGTTGCGTAGCCGGTCCAGAGTGTCGTCGATGCGTGGCAGTGGGTAGACGTCCTTTTCCGCTACGGCGTTTAGTTGACGATAGTCCACGCAGAATCGAAGAGTCCCATCTTTTTTTATCACCAGGACTACCGGTGAAGCCCACGAACCCTTTGAGGGCTGAACGATGTCGTCGTCGTCGAGCATTTCTTGGACCTGCTTCTGGATGACTTCTCTCTGTTTCACAGATACACGATACGGCGACCGATGAACAGGAAACGCGTCATCATCAGTATTAATTCGATGTTTCGCAATCGTCGTCTGGCGTATCTTTTATGACGTGACATAGCACTCACAGAACTTGTCGAGGGGGTCAGTCAGCTGTCGTCGGTGGGAAAGGGGGAGGTTGGGTCGATGTCGATCTGAGATGATGACGCTGTTTCGCGTTGCGACGAAGGCGAGTCTTTAGAGATTCCGGCGATTGCGGCTGAGTCCTGGAGCTCCTCGATGTGTCCCACGGTGGTACCTTTTGTAAGGTGCTGTAAGAAACGCTCTACTACAATTCCCTAATGTTGCTTTAGCGATCGGTAACCTGCTGGCCGCCCGCTAAGGAGCAGCGGCTCGCGGCGGGTCGCGTTTTTGTTATCGGCATTAGTTGAGAATGCGGCGTCCTACGGACGTAATATTTTGGCTGGGGTCGTATTTGTTTCACTACAGCGATACTAGTAATTTATTTCATATTGAGTTTTGGCCGGAGTTGCGCTTTAAAGAGACCTGTGTAGACACTATCACTTCATTTTTGCACTTGACGCGTCATTACAGGAGGGTTTCTCGGCCTGCAATTTTTTACAAAATGTTAGTGAACTCGAAAACCAAAAATTGAGATATAAGCTTGTGAGTGATTCTGTTCTTTGCGACTCAGCACGTTGTTAGTTTGGTCGTCCACCTACTTTTTTTACTGTGCCTCCAAGCATTAGAGCCTCTATTCCTTTATTTTTATAGAAACTAGTATCAGCGGGCACGTCCAGTACGGCCGTAGACATCAGTAATCCTCTGCCGGAATCATTTCAGTTGTTTCGCCGCCGAACCTGGCCGAACGAAGAACATTATCAGATGAAGGTGTTGGTAAAAACGTCCAGCATTTAGATGCCACGAAGTCGTAGTTCTCAAAGTGGTCCCTTACCGCTGCATCATTGGTTCTGTACCACGAGGGATACATTTACATCACAAAATTAAGCGAAAACGACATAACGCATCAACATAACTGCGACCCCGCTGAAACCAAAATTTAGCAAACTGAAGCCCCGTATAGTGCGGTGTGTGTCAGCGCCCTCTGTCCACCGTAGAGCACAGAACGGGCCGGAATTTCTAGGCCCGCCCCGACCCGGCACGGTAGAAGCCGGTCACCGTGGGCACGGTCCAAGCCCGGCCCGAGCTGGGCAGAAAACATAATTTTTAGGCCCGGCCCGACCCGGTCCAGAAGAGACACAGCCCGGGCCCGGCAGGATTTTGTAGACAGGAGCGTGAGCCCGGCCCGAGCCCAACAAAATACTTTTTTTTTTTTAATATAAACCTGAGCTCGGCCCGAGCCCGACAGGTTATGTACGTGAGCCTGAACCCCTCCCCCCCCCCCCCCCCCCCCCATTTGCAGGCTTCAACCTAAAACTGTAAGCATACAGCGAGCGTAATTGATTTAAATGTCTTTTAAATTTGGACCCAGATTTTTCAACACGAAGAATATCCCGACTTGGGTGGTGTATTTCCGAGAATATGGACGAAATATGCAGTTCATGAGTCTTTTAAACTTTCCTCTCAACATGAGTTTGTGAAGAAACAATCACAATCACGCTAGTGCATTTTCAAAAGGCTGTATAAGCATAAACATGCGGTTAGCTTATATTTGGTGGCATAGTAAGGCTCTCTGCGGAAAGTGCGAAGTCAAGCTCACAAATTTTTCTGCTTTTTTTTTTTTTTAGTTTGAAAATTAGAGGAAAAGACACTCCTGGGGTGCACTCTGCGACTGGAGTGCCCTCGTTTTCTGGACCGCACTTTATCACTATGCTGGCGAAATCCACGCGTTTCCTTTTATCCACGTGAAGGCTTTTCGAGTACAAGACGTCTTTTTTTTTTTTTTTTTTAATGGCGCCTAAGTGATTTTGCTTGTTTTGCTTGTTTGTTTTCATTGGACCTAGAACATTTATGAGCACATTTTTTGTTATCAACAATTTAGAATTTGCGGCACAGGACTGCCCAGCCACGGCCCGAAAACAATTATGTTCAAGCCCGAGCCCGCCCCGGGCCCGAGAAAATGCGTGCTACCCGGCCCGAGTCCGTCTCGCCGGCCGGGACGGGTTCGGGCTTTCGGGTTGGCCCGGGCCCATGCAGTGCTCTAGACACCACCGGTCAGGTAACTACCCAGATGAAAATGTCTATATGTCCATTGCTAGTTGAAATACGCTGTGTTCTCTTCGTCCTCCATGATTTTTCTATCTTAAATCTTGACCCACACACACACGCTCTTCATTCATTAATATTGTGCACAATTATCGGGTTTTATTTTTTTCATAGATTAAATATATTTGGAAGTCAATTTCCGGCATGTGCAAGGCAATGACATGTATTAAACCTTAGTAAAAAAAGACGAAAAAAAAAGGTTCACGATTATAAAAAAAGATCTTCCTCCAGCGAAAATCCGCAATTCAATTCTCACCTACTTCGCAAAGTCCGAGTTCCATTCTGAACGTTTATTGTGCACCTCAGACTCGATCAAGTGTTCTGATGTCGCCGCGAAAATACGCATGCAAAATAAGCCAAAACATGCGTCTGTTGTTGTTACCTCGCAGGCGTAGGCGCCGACTACAGTCGAACCCGCCCACCCCCGGGAGCTCCTCGGGAAAGCATGTATTGTCGCTTCTATGATCCACTCCGCGTTCACCTCATATGTCCACCGTGGCGCTTGCGCATAACGACAGATGTCGCCCATGAGTCGAAGCAACAAGAAAAATGAAGTGCAAGCACTTCGCAAACATTACTATGCGAGACATTTTAGGAAGCTCGATTCTGCGCAAAAATAAATAGCAATAAACAAGTGGCCAAGCCTGCCGACAGCGCAAAATATGTAGAAAAGACTCCATCGGCGATGGCAATCGTTGCGGCGCCCTTGCCAAACAAAATGGATAGAGAAAGGCGAAAAGGAGCTGGTAAACCTTTGAAATTGTGGTGTCCAAGCAAAAAGAAAGCAAAAACATAAAAAAGGCTCATAAAAAAAATCGATTCCTTAATTCCACAAGCGACAGCAGCGAAATGCCATTTGTTTCTTTTTTTTTTTTTCGGCAAAAGCGGGGGCAAAGTACCCTTTGAGGCATGGCCCCGGTGACTCGTAAGAAACAAAAACGCCCCTATAAAAAAAGAAAGCCCAGCCTAAAAGACAGAAGAAAATCTACGTGTTGTCGGCGATGTGTTGTTCTATGGCGGTAACAGGTGGCAGAATTCAAAGGCACCACCAAACGCAACCGAGGAGGCGAAGTCCAAATTCGACAATTCGTGCCTCTTTTTCATATTAATACGCCCTTTTTTCAAACTTAAAGATCGACAAGTTCGAAATAATATAGCGATGAACTTCCTTGTCAATGTGATTTCATGAACCAAAACAAAAATTACCATCTCTGGCTCTAATATCATAAGTCTAGTTCTTTCTACGAAGTGGCGTTATTCTGGCAGCCACGCTGCCATATATAGTGGCTCTAGTACCAATGACCCTATGCAATACTTTGACAAGCAGTCGAAGTATCGCAGTGCACTGTCGTATTGCTTTATTTTATGTTCTTACTCCTAGTGATAAGTTGCACTAAAATTGTTATATATATATATATATATATATATATATATATATATATATATATATATTGTTAGGGTGATGCTGTCGGCAGCAGAAAGGACAGGACGGTACACGATGATAGAACACACAAAGGATTTATGGAGGCCGAGCCGGCCCGTGGGGCCTGGCGCGAGATGGTCGTGCGCGCCACTGCCCCGTCGTCGTCTTTACCTTCCTGACAATATATATATCTATATATATATATATATATATATAGTGGACGAAGAGGGGAGAAGGTGATTATTGAATTTATTGCATTAAAGTTACGGAAAGGGAAAAAGAGCTGGCAAAAATTGGGGCCAATTTTTCCTGGCCCAATTTTTCGCCAGCTCTTTTTCCCTTTCCCTAACTTTAATGCAATCAATTCAATAATCACCTCCTCCCCTCTTCGTTCACAATATTACTAGGGCTGCACTTGTCAATCTTCACTCATTCCCATTATATATATTTATATATATCTATGTATATATATGTAATATGGCATTTTGGGATCTAAATCCTTCATCACAAAAACGAACTATGATCTGTATTTTGTGTCTTTGTAGTCAGGCCTGGACTTTTGCAGAAACAACCCTATACGCGCATAGAAATGCTACGTTGGGTTGTTTAATTCGTGGGCCTATTTCCCCGACTGGCGATGAATAAAAGATATATGTTTTCGCAGAACTGCTCAATTGTGCGCGCTTAACTGTCGCCAAGAATTGCTGATCCTGTCGGGGGGGTCTTTGTCCCAGCCCTTCCTTTCTTTGCACCCCAAGCATTCTTTTCTTTTCTTTTAGCAAGCTCCGATAGACACGCGTGAACGAACTCTTGAGCGAACACGTGTGTGAGCTTCCTGGAAGTTCGTTGAAATCTTCATACGTTGTAATAAACTCTGGTATTTCTTTCTACTTTTCAAACCTATCTCCTACTCATTTTTGCGAGCCCATTGTTTTTTTTTATTATTATTATTTTACTGACTAAGACCCGTCAAAGGTCGAAACGCCGAATTCAACGCCCGTTGTACTTTCCATCAAAGTTTTACACCACAAGCTGTTATGGTATGGTGCCTGCATCGCGTCTTCGAGTGGTGTGTTTGGCGCCCTATATCCCGCCCATACATCAAAAGTGCTCCGGAAGTGGCAACAAATGATGTCACAGAAGCCGGAGTGTCATGCTCTTGCCTGTCGCGATCCTGGCGGTTGGCCGTACAAATGCTGGCCAAAAGCACGAGCGAACGCGAGTGTCGCTGTCGTCACGGCGTCCCTTTAGGCGTCCCAACTTCCGGCTGCTGTAGCTTCCGTGGACTGTCACAGTGGAGAGCGACCTACAGCAGAACAGGCGTCTGCCATAGACACCACAACTGTTGGGATGCCGCCAGGATCGCGACCGGCGACAGCGAGGCAGTTCTATGACGTCATCAGGCTGAAACGAGGGAGCACTTTTTTTGGACGCGCTAAACATTAGTCGGAAACGCGTTCCAAGCACCATAGTTCCGGGCCCGACACCCCAGTTTTGCGACGACTTGAGCGTAAACGAAAAGTTTCGCCCGGTAAATTTGGCGGAAGAACGTATGCACCAATTCAGTTTGCCCCCTACGTTTAGCGGAAAAAATTGATGTCACCTGACCTATCCACCAACCCAGTTTCCCCGCCATATGTGGCAGGAAACTCGAAGTCACGTGACCTCACGTCACGGAACCTACAGACAAATTCATGTTTCCTGCTAAATTTGGCGCAAAAAATCCGCGACTCTCACACGACGTAATGCGTTTAGAAAGCGACAACATTGGCACTTATACCCTTGTTACACGGGCCCACTTAACTGCAGTTACGCTAAGCCACAGATAGCGCACAATACTTGCGGACAACATTCTGCGGCTGTACAGTCAAAGCTATTGGCGAACTTGCGCTTGAGCCTCTTGAGCATCTATCGAAGCAGTGCGCGCGCGCTCTTCACTTCTTCTGAAATAGCTGTCAGAGAGTATAGTGCGGTATCTGCGGTGCCGCGGAACAGCAGTTAAGCTGAGTTAACCGCGGTTATGTGCCCGTGTAACAGGGGTATTACTCGACGATATGACGACGGTGATCGATTGACATGGCACCGAACGCGCGTAATACGGTGATGTTAAAATGTCGTTGCGTAGATTTAGGGTCGATACATTGTTGAATAATATCCGATTTTAAGGCGATAATGTATTTTCCCGCCAAATCTAACGTGGAAACTGGATTGGTGTTTAGGTTACGTGACGTTAATTTTTCCGCATGCCATGCCACGACGCGAGTACATTTCCGCTTATTTATTTTCAGAATTAGGCGCCATGAAACGAATAAAGAGGAGGTACAAATGAACATATCATTTTAATATATATTTGGTTTCGTTTGTTTACAGTTTTTTTACTTGTGGGCAGCCTGGATATTCGAAGCGTTTGGCCCAGGTCGCCCCTCCGGCAATCGTCAGTGGTCATCTGCGCCGCGAGGGGGCCGAGGGCAACTGGCCACGCGAGCGGCGCGCGGCCGCTGATGAAGGGCCGTTGTAGCGTATGCGCAGGGGCTTTCGGGATCGCGTGTCGCTGGCGATAACGGTCATTAAATGTCCCTGTGTTATTGAACCGGTGTGCTGTGTCATTCCCCAAGACGGGCAGCAGCGAGGGTATTTTCAAAAATTCACTTCCAATACATAACTATTTTACAGGGCTGTAGTTTCTGGAATAAAGTTTGCAAAAGAGCTCTTCGAACTCAAATTTGAAAAAAAAAGTTACGGATTAAAAGCGTGCGGTAAAATAAAAAAAAAAAAAAATTATTGGATTTTTTTTTTTTTTAAAGTAGCAGTTTTGCGGGCGTGAAAAAAAAAAAAAATTTAGCAGCGCAAATCCCTCAGACTGTTGTTATTTTTCTGCTTATTACATTTTCCGCAGTCATCGTAACCACACCCCATGATGCCTGTTTTGAGATGTATCTTGACCGGTTCATTCACGCCATGTCAATCCTTTTCCCTTCCCGCCTTCAAATTCCACGAGGGTGCAAAGTGCCTACAGTGTTTATGCATCATTTCTTTTTCAAACAATGGCGAAGTTAGTGCCGTACTATAAAGGACTTTACCCCGGGGTTTGTTAACGCTAGACGGATTTTGTAAAGGTCAAAGTGCTTAAATATTGTTTAGGAATAAACAGATGTTGAGACGATGACCCTCTCAAGCGAACAATCTGTATACACCCGGAGGGGTTGGCATGTCCTTTACGGTTTCGTAATTTAACACGTCAATATTAAAGGCAAAAAACAGCGGCCAAAATGCTCGATACGGAACTACATCGAAAGGGGGAAAAAAGTTGTGTTTTTGCACTGCACATTTTGATTATTCATTGCCCAAATCTCAGGTTCCAACCAGATAGGCTATTGATGCTTCGGAGATGGCTCTTGCCTGATCAAAGAATGATGTTCTGATGTTGTAGGAAATTTCGTACTAGTATCTCTCAATGCTTCTGAATATTTTTAAAAGCGTTCAGCAGTATCTTCAGGCGTACCGCTCTTCCTGCGTAAATTCCATTTCTGCGGAACATCGCGTAAATATACGCTCTTCATTTCCGTGTGCTCTTCAGCACACGGAAATGAAGAGCGTACTCATTAACTGTTGTAGAAAAAACACCCAAAAATAGGCAACTTTCATTGTGTCGTCCATCTAATTGTGGGAAATGAAGGGGTCGATCACGTACCTCCTACGTCCGGACACCGGTGCTCAAACGGGAAATCCGATGCTCGTCCCACCGCGCGGCCGACGGCTACCAGCGAGGGCGGTCGCCGCGCCGGGTTCGGCCAACGCCATGCCAACAACGATGATACCGGTATCCAACAGCGTTCATTGAGTACCAGGGGTCCTCAACAAAACACTGCGGGCAAGCGAGCCGTGGACACAGTGTGCCCGCATGCGGCCGCCGACCTGAGGGCCAAAGGGGTAATTGCGAGCGGGGTCATCACCGGTCGGACGAACTCACGCCGCTACCCGTCGTCGCAGGAGTTTGGGGCCAGGGCTCTCGGCAGACGGACGTTCACAGGTAGCGAGGATGCCGACTATCAGAGCCCGGGGAATCACTAGCGTTGAGTCATCGCCGGTCGGACGAGCTCACGCCGCGACTCGACCCGTTGCCCGGACTCCAATCCAGGACTCCTCGACCACACGACCGTCCACTCGGTGGGCAGGCCCGACTCTCCCTTGCGCGATCTCCCTGGTCTGTCCGAAACGGGAGACGCGCGGAGGGGTGCGAGAGAGTAGGCCAGCAAGGTGGCGCACTCTCTCCAACACGATACGGGACGAGCGAGCTCGAAGCCAGACAACTCCGGCCGGCACGTCCCCGGCTTACGCCTTCTTGGGGGTGGAAAACAGTGGCGCCCGCATAATTGACGACACGCTATCTTCGTTCTTTTGATCCACCGTCTCGGAAATGCGTAGTGCGCATGCGCGCAATACTCGGCACTCCTGAGTTGGAACTTGCGTGCTCCCAGATCACATCCTCAATCTTGCACTTGCTTCGTTACAATGGTCCCTTTCGCGGTGAAAAACGTTTCTTTTCTTTTTTTTTTTTATTATTATTATTTATTTATGTTTTTTTTTTTTTTTTGCCTAGCGTGGGACATTTTGAATTATACCAAACCGTTCAGACTCCTAAAATGTTGACGTGAGGTGATACGCGCAAGAAGCAAAATCTACACCTAGTCAGCACATTCAGTTTGGCGAAAATATAACTCAGGATGCAGTTAGAAATTGTAGGTATCAACGTAAGTAAAAGTGAAATATAAGGAACGAATCGGTTTTCCCCAAGTTCGGTAAACGTTCATAGTCGTTATATACATTTTTTCTTTGTTTCGGCACTTTCCGTACTAGCATCTACACTGTCCCAAGCTTACTTATATCTCAGTCTCTGAAGAGCGTTAATTTTTAAAAAAATTTCAAATCCTGAAACGCCCTATTTAAATGATTATTACAACAATAAGGTGCATATTTATTGCTTTTAGGGAAAAGTAAGAAAACCCAAGACCGATATCTCCACAGCGATAGCTGTTATATGCTCTTTCGCTGTGTCCTGTTGTTTCTTCTACTTCGTCTTTATTTTTGCGCTGTTTTGTTTTTATCAAATTACGTCCGTTGTTGATGTTGTAGTTGTTTATGTTGTAGAAGTTGGCGATGTAGTGCGTCCGTCGTCGATGTTGCCGAATCCATGAAAAAGATCATCCGCCGCCGGCGGCATTCGAATCTGGGTCCGCTGTGTGGGAAGCGGAGGCGTTAACACTGAGCTTTGCCACAACTTTTTTATTCTTATTTTTCATTGCAGCATTACTCAGCACAAACAAGTTCGGGCTAAGCGTACAGTCTTTTGATTGGCTCATCTCACTGAATACTTTGGGGTATTTTTGAAAGTCTTTTACATTTGACGACCCAGTCAGGAACAGCATTCTGTCGAGCATAGGTTTTTTGAGTTTATTTGAGTCACAAATTCAACGAGGTATGCTTCTTCCGGCTGCGGGGTTAAGGTTCGTTCGCCTCATTGTCATTCGAAAACGTCAGATACTGTGTAGACCGAATAATCTGATAAGGTCGTACGGTACAAGACCCTGTGTAGTTATTGGAAGAAAACGTATCGACTGGACTGTCATTTCTAAGTCTTATTTCAAGGTCCTCCTCAACACATCCCAAAACAACAGTGAATCTCAACAAAAAATAAACACGTTTTTTATAGCTTATAGTGTTTTACACAGCAAACAGTTAATGGTCCGTGGAAAAAAAATACCTCTCTAGTGAAGTCAGGCTTTCACGGAAACTGTCGGGGTATGAAATTTGAGAAAGATATATTTGGGCACGCGGCTGCATTTACATTTCTTGACTTGACAGAGAACGTCTTGGCAGGGTCCCCGTTTGTACAATGTACAATACAAAGGCTCCAGAAAACAAGCGTCATAGAGGGCGCTGGACAGAGATTTAAAGTTATGCTCGACAACCATTCTATACAATTGCGTTCTGCCAAACAATGGGGAGCCCTTCCACCCCGTGAAGAGGGAAGCCCATCGAAACTGTCGCTCTGAAGAGCGCGCGGCATTGCGCCATGTCAGGGGGGAGAGAGGCGCCAAGCGTGGCGAGGAGTAAACACGACTCGGGAAAGAGGCGGCGGCGGTGGAGAGGAGAGTTGTTTCCTTGTCGCTAGAGACGCTCTGCCAAAAACTAGCCGCAGCTTCGCTGTAAAATTTGTATCATCAACGACCTCTTTCAGGATTCGGAGCTATTTGATGGCTCGTTATGACTCGAATCCAGAAACGAAGGCATGTGCTCCGCCAGTTTTGTCTGAATTACCGCGTGCGTAAAAGGTTCTTCGATATCACGAAGAAATATAAATCACGACACGACCTAACGTACAAAAAAATGCGATAGGACTAAAGCCCTCAAAGAAATACAACGGAAGAGGTTGTTTTGTCACATACGCTTCTAAGTTGAATTGCAGAAGAGTGAGGCACATATCCTCTGATTTTTCTTAATCACACTTCGAAGGACACACATGAGCCTAGAAACAAGAAAGATGTTGCAGGCCGTTGCTCTAAGGAAAGTTGACGGGTCGCGGTTCGGCTTCCGTGACACCCTCACTTTCCATTGACCTGTGGCTTCGGACCAGTAGACACTTGGAATACGCGTGTGCTGCAGTGGTACGCCGAGGTATCTCGTAGGCGTCGTGCCCTAAGTGATCCCTACAAACTCGGAGGGGTTTGTGGCCCATGTACCGTGCCAAAACCCTGAACATTTTTTAAAGATTTACAGCAACATGAGTAATACCAAAAAATGTTTAACTAAAGCAATAACGTTGTTTACACTTTTTTCGTCTCTGCAAAAAAAAAAAAAAAAAAAAACTGCTACATTATTTGCATAAGCCAATACATTTACTTCAAGGGAATTAAGCGTATAACCATGCACATTTCTATCGTTAGGGAGACTCAAACAGATGACACAAGATAAAGTGCGAATACTCATACCTAGAGCGGGCAACCCTGACGTACTGAGGACAGAACGGGCATGCTGCAAGTAATATTATGATTTACAATTAGTCGCGTCGAACAGCCATCAGATGCCATTCGTACCCCTTGAAAGATAACATCTCCAATGTTCATATGTTGCAAAATGACCCAAAGAAATTTTTGACGTACACGATCAAATAATTTTTCTAAGTTCATTTGTAACAGCAAATCTCTTATCCTTCCTCTGTGCAACGTTCTAAAATCCTCCTGGCTAACGAACGTTTCTCTGGACCGTCCTTCCTTTTATGCCACACGTTTCATGGTCCACCACCAATTGGCAAATTACATGCTGTAGCCTTCCGTTATATATTTTTGCTAATATTTTATAATATATATATATATATATTACATAGACTTATTGGTCGATAACCTTTTACTCAGCGTAACTTGGCGGCGTCTTCTGATCTTGGATTTAGATGTGTGTGTTCAAGAAAAGGAAAGTGATAATTATTCCCTTTTATATTATTTTTCTATAACGTCAAACACAATGGGAGAGTCTATTTTTTTTTTTTTATTGGAAAATATTTAACAAAGCCCGTCTGGGCCTGGCCTTTAATCCCCGAGCAGGTCGCCTGTTGCCTGTCAGAGGGTATGAAATCGGCCCCTGCAGCAGCGTTACCAGATTGGGTTATTTACGGCCAAATTGGTCTACTTATGCTTGAACTTGACATCGAAACGCGGTGCTGAGCTATACGTATACTTTTGGGTTGTCTTCCGTTTTAGCTTGCCAGTGGCCAAAAACATACCCTAAATATATTTCGGCATGTAAGAATTCCAGAAATTGAAATTGTCTGGGAAGGTTTGAAGATATTATCAAACCAAAATATTCTAAAAACACAGTTTCTAGAAGCAGTCCACTTCTAGAAGCAGCAGCAAAATGCCTTTTTTTATTTATTTATTTTTTTTTTTTTGGGGGGGGGGGGGGGGGAGAGCGGGTGCAAAGGTACTTTGAGGCATGCCCTCGGTGACTCGTAAGAAACAAAACCGCTCGAATAAAAAAAATATGCGGAACATAAAGGACTAAAGAACATCTACGTGTTGTCCGCGAAGTATTGTTGTTCTATGGCGGCAACAGGTGGCAGAATTCAAAAGCACCATTAGACGCCACCGAGAAGGCGAAGTCCGAATTCGACAATTCGTGACTTTTTTGCATATTAATGCGCCCTTGTTTCAAACTTAGAAATCAACAAGTTCGAATGAATGTAGCGATGAACTCTCTTGCTATTGTGATTTCCCGAACCAAAACAACGATTACCACCCCCGGCTCTAATATCATATGTCTAGTTCTTTCTTCGAAGTGGCGTTATTCTAGCAGCCACGCTGCCATATATAGTGGCTCTAGTACCAATGACCTTATGAAATACTTTGACAAGCAGTCGAAGCATCACAGTGCACTGTTGTATTGCTTTATTTTATGTTCTTACTCCTACTCAGAAGTTGCACTAAAATTTTTATATAATGGGAAATTGTTATCTATATATATATATATGTATTAATGTAAGATTGCGTTTTATGATCTGAATACTTCATCACAAAACCGGATATGATCTGTATTTTGTGTTTTTGTAGTCAGGCCTGGACTTCTGCAGAAACAACCCTATATGCACAAAGAAATGCTGTGTTGGGTTGTTTCAATCGTGTGCCTATTTCCTCGACTGGAGATGAATAAAAGATATATGTTTTCGCAGAACAGTTCAACTGTGCGCGCTTGACTGTCTCCAAGAATCGCGGATTCCGTCGGGGGGCGGGGGGGGGGGGGGGGGGGGGGTCTGTGTACCAGCCCTTCCTTTCTTTGCACCCCAAGCTTTCTTTACTTTTCTTTTAGCAAGCTCCGATACACACACGTGAACGAACTCTTGAGCGAACACTTGTGTGAGCTCCCTTGAAGTTCGTTGAAATCTTCATACGTTGTAATCAACTCTTGCATTTTTTCTTTACTTTTCAAACCTATCTCCTACTCATTTTTGCTAGCCAATTGTTTTTTGTTTGTTTTTGTTATTATTTTACTGACTAAGACCCGTCAAAGATCGAAACGCCGAATTCAACGCCCGTTGTTCTTTCCATCAAAGTTTTACACCGGCAGTTGTTGCGGTATGGTGCCTGCATCGCGTCTTCGACTGGAGTGTTTAGCGTCCTATATCCCGCCCATACATCAAAAGTGCTCCCGAAGTGGCAACAAATGACGTCACAGAAGCAAGAGTGTCATGCTGTTGCCTGTCGCGATCCTGGCGGTTGGCCGTACAAATGCTGGCGAAAAGCACGAGCGAACGCGAGTGTCGCTGTCGTCATAGCGTCCCAGGCGTCCCAACTTCCGGCTGCTGTAGCTTCCGTGGACTGTCAGAGTGGAGAGCGACCTGCAGCAGAATAGGCGTCTGCCGTAGACACCACAACTGTTGGAACGCCACCAGGATCGCTACTGGCCACAGCGTGCCACTTCGATGACGTCATCAGGCGGAAATTGAGGGACCATTTTTTTTTGGACGCGCTAAACACACCAGTCGGAGACGCGTTCCAAGAACCATAGTAACGGGCCCGACCCCCCGGTTTCGCGACGACTTGACCGTAAACGAAACGTTTCTCCCGCTAAATTTGGCGAAAAAATTATGCACCAATTCAGTTCGCCCGCTAATTTTAGCGGGAAACTACACAGGCTGCAGGAAAATTATGAAAATTAAGCAAGCGCTTCTTGAGCCAATGAGCATGTTAACCCGCTGGCACCCCACTAAGGAGCTGATACTCGTATTTCAATTCCGGTTTCAGTAGCAATCAAGAAGTCATTTTGACGGATATGCGAGCTATGTACTATATTATGTACCATGTCTCACTAAAGCGACATTAGTATATTCTTCGGGTTGAAATATGAGCTTAGTTGGCCAGCTATTAGGTGAAGTGCTGAATAAAAGTATATTTGACAGACAGAGAGATCGATACTACTTAGATTCAGCCAAATGGTTCTAGCCGGCAGCACGGAGACAAATACGGACAAACTAAAAAGAGTTTTCATCAGAGATTCACGCAAAATCCCTCTGCATTGAACGTGACTTCGAATCCTGAACGAAAAAATTTAGCATTTTTTGTGGCCGGTCAACTTGAGCAATGTAGACGTACATTGCTGCTGGCTTCGACGGGAGTATAATATAAGTATTGGAGGCGCCGTAGATCCTAATGTCGTGAAAGCTTCTAACTTTGCGAGACGCGTCCCCCACCTTTTGAGAGCAGACAATTTCCCTCATTAATCGTATGCAGCGAGCAGGTCTTCCAAAATTATATAATTGCAAAATCAGCCCAACTCCTTCGGTGTGGTTCAGAGGCTTTTTCGGCGAAAAGCAGGCAAGATGAATAGCCAACGCACTGACCGGCGTGGGTGGCTCAATCTTGAAGCTAATCGAACACAACCAGACTAATGGAAAAGCGGCTATCAAACCTTTCCATTCACCTGACTGCAACATCGGTGGTCCCTCCAGTGAAACACCTCATCTGCCGTCCTTAGTCCACTGTTCTGTACATCCTTATAAAAAAAAAAACACTTATCAGTTACCAAGTAGTCGTCACTTTGAATGTGATTCGAGACAGACAAGAAATCGAAACGTTTTTCCGCGGTTCCTCCCCATCCAAGAAATCGAAACCACGCGACCGTGTGTTGCGGAGTAAACGGGCTTTCAAACACATCAACTGGCTTTCAAACACACTTCGTCAAATTACATTGTTCGCGACCGCGCCGACAACACGTGTCCACGAAAGCCGCCAAAGACGCGGGGAGGCGCAAAGGAGATCTCGTGCAGCGAGTGATCGGGTCAAGGCAGTCAAGGCTATCCGCTCGCACTTCCCGGCGTCACGCCATATTGATAGTATGAAGGAAAACCTAGAAGACGGTCGACGTTTTGTCATTAGCACTTCCGGTTCCTGATTTCCATTTTTCGAAGTCAGTATTGCCTTTACAGTCGTCGTTAAAACCTATTTCGATCATGAATGACAATAATATTTATTGCACACATGTAACCTTCGACATTCGTTAATATTTTCAAGAATGCCTTCGCCTATTACGTGACCAAAAAGTAAGCTAGGTGCTTTGTGTTTTGCGAAGCACTTCTGGAGCGTGTGAGACGGTAAAAAAAATATCGATCCCGGAGTTGTCAGCAGTGCTGTAGGCGTTACCGAAAAAAAAAAGTAACAAAATACGTTACTCGTTTTTTGAAAATAAAAGTGACGCGTTGTGTTCTGCATCTGATAGCATTCCTGAAATCATCGCGTGTAGCCGTTTCATGTACGTTTCCATTTTTCTAGTGTCATCAGCGCGCACCGAACCTTGTTGTCAGATCCGATAGGTGCGCTTCATAACACTGACATCCCTCTCGGATCCCCGCTGTTGGTGTGAATGCTCGAGTTGGAGAACAGTTCCCAGCGGTCATGCGCACCCCTCCCCGTAAAAGCATCCCTCGTGCGAATGCTCCTTAAGATAGAGGCAGAGTTTTCATTTCTACGTGAGGTCACATCATCAATTCGTTGCTGCATACTGAGTTTGATTTTCGCCAAACTGGATGTGGCGAGTTTGTGTATATTTTGCTTCTCACGGGTGCCATCTTGTGTTAACGTTTAAGGAGGCTGAACACCTTGGTTTAAAAAAAATTGTCTAACCCTAAACGTAAAAAAGTTTTTCCCCGCGAAAAGGACTATACAAACGAGGCTTGTGCAAAATTGCGGATATGTTCTCATAGTAGGCCCTCTCCAAGTCAGGAGTGTCGGGCCTTGCGCCCATGAGCAATATTCATATCGAAAAAGGTGGATCAGAAGAAGGCAGAAGTGGTGTCGTGACCTAGAATGACGTCAAAATATAAGCTACCAATTTTTGTTTTGCTGTAGGTTCTGCAACAGTTGACGATTTCTTCCAGCATACGGAAATGAAGATCGTATTTAAGCGGTGTCCTCCGACAGAAATGGTATTTATGCAGGAAGCCTGTTACACCCGAAAATACTGCTGGACGTTTTTACAGATAGTCAGAATCCCTGAGAGATATTAGTACGGAATTTTTCACAAAATCAGACCATCAATGTTTCACTGTGCAAACAAGCTCTGAAAGATCGACCTATCTGGTCGGAAACTGCGACTTGGGCAATAAATAATCAAAGTCTGCAGTGCACAAACACGGTTTTTTTTTCTCTCCGCTGTAGTCCCGTATAACGTTCCTTTTTTTTTTTTTTCTAGCTTTTGCTTTTGCGTTTTAAAGCACGTACCCGTAGAGGCATGCCAACCCCTGAGGCTGCGTACAGATATTCGCTGGAGGTCGCCATCCTTTCAACATCTGTTTATTCCTAAAAGATGTGAAAACACTGTGACCTTTACGAAATCCGTCTTTTGCTAAGAAACCCCGGTGTACACTCCTTCATGGCACGGAGCTTACTTCTCAATTGTCTGAAAACGAACTGACGTAAAAACGCAGTACGCATCTCGCACTGTCGTTGAATTCGAGGGTGGCGAAGAGAAAATAATAGACACATAGCTGGAACAGCATGAAGAGCGGCAAGCGAACACTCAAGCCGGCTGTGACCACTACGACATCAGTCCAAAGAGAACCGCTAATAATGGGGAGAAAATAGTGCGCATTCTAACATTTTAGATGGGATGAATTAACCGTATGTTCGAGCAATAGTGACACACGTCAATACAGGCATCATGGGGTGTGCTTAGGAGTACTGCAAAAAAATATAATAAGCAGAAAAATAACAATAGTGTGATATTTGCACTGGTAAATATTGTCTTACGTCCGCCTGCCTGCTGGTCTTTAAAAAAAAATATCAATAGATATTTTTTTACCGCACGTTATTTAGCAGCATTACTTTTTTTAGTGCACAGCCCCTCTGCTAACTATATTGCAGAAACTACAGTATTGCAAAGCTGCTGTGCATTACAAGTGAATTAAATATTGTAAACAAACGAAGAAAAAGTTAACAAAAATAAATGTTAATTTGCGGCTTTTTGTTTTGCATTCATTACGCCTGATTTAAAAAAAATTGCTTTAGCGTTCTCGTTGTGTGGTCTATTCTATGTTTCAGCTTAAGTCCCCACCAGGGTGTACGATAGACAAGTGGGGAAACGGCCCATAGAAGCCTACCGTAGCGGGGTGACCGGATTGTATACTCCTGTGCTAGCGGGTACCCCCGATTTGCGACAGATGGCGCTGTTGCGAGAGGAAAAAAATCCGAATCGGATTTGCGTGGAACTCTATGGGAGAGTGCGCAAAATAAACCGAGAGCACGACAGTCCTCCATTGAAAATCCACGAGAAACCATCTCCGTCAGTTTAGCCGGTCGCCACCGGTCGCCCACCCGGAGTGAGAGTTCGCGGTGCTCCACATAGATGGCGCTGCAAAAAAAGAGAAAACCGAGGGGGACAGAATCGGTGGCTCATTTGGCTCTCGTTTCCCCACCTGTCTCTCTTACACCCTGGTCCCTACGCAGTCGACGCTACGAGCTAATGGAACCAAACAGACTGCGTCAAAGCGAAGCCATTAAGGTGTTCGTCATGTTTCTGGAAGTGTTCTATCATCGCTGAATCCTCCATAAAATGAAAGGGCTCAGTGACTTGCACTTTTGACGCTGTCTAATTGGTCCATTGGCTCGTAGCGTCGGCAGCGACTCGAGTTAAGCTGAAGCGAAATATTTTATTTACTTATTTATTTTCATTTTGAGTGACCCACCAACATGTTAACGCCTCCTTAGTGGTGCACTTACTTTTGCGTAGCTGACGTTATATTGAAAAATAACGTTAGCTACGCATACCACCTGCGAGTTAACGCAAACAGACGCATAATTTTTATTTTATTTTATTTTTAATGCGACATTCAGCCACTTGATTTAATCCATGGTGTGTAATAAACGTTGAGAATGGCCATGTGACCTTTCGAAATAGGCGCTACTTGGATTGTGGATGTTCGCTGGAGTTCAGGAAAATCAATAACCACAACTTTTTTAAGATTTGATAAATGCTACTGTCTTGCAGAGATCAAAATTTGTCCCCGAAAAACACTTAATCTTTCTGCAAAAGTTGGTGCTCCAATCTACGCTGTGAAGGTGGTTGGACAGCGAAGCTGTGGTATCACCTGCAACGATTGACCACTTCACTAAAGACCCTTTTTATGGCAAACGACACCAGGTGGTGCTCCAGTCTTTGACGTGCCAGAAAACTTCCGGTTTATTAAAGGAATGAACAAAGGTCACCTCTTCTTGAAATGTAGATGAAACGTTTGACCACCAATTCTCCAGGTGAACACCAAAATAACGAAGGAGCGCGAGATCTGTTAAAATGTTTCAAGTATTCTTGTAAACCAATTTGCTTCCTCCAGGATGTAATATTGTACAGCGGAAGGCCCTCGTTAAATCTCCAATTTTGTTGTCGGGGTAGCATTTATGCTTACGAGCACTGGTGACGTAAGCAAGCTCAACAGGCTCGCAAAGACTTTGGGACCGGAAGTCGCTTGGGAAGCAAAAGGCAGTCCATATTTGTAAACAGCAAAAAGGTGTATACCAAATGATTACCGAAGAAGAAGTAAACACACTGCGGCCACACCTTTTTATATAAATGAAAGACCGTACGCTGCCGTGGTCGCGGTAGCTTATACAACCGCAATCTTTACCGAGAAACGCATGCGGGGAGTCGCACGTGTTTATCATATATCACGTGGTTTTGACACTTGCTTTGTTGTTTTCTTATTTTTTTCTTCGGCTAGAGCATCCTTGGGCTTTTTCTGTTAACGAATGGACCAATTGCTCAGAGTGAATGCACCGCCACGCTGCTCTTTCTCTGTGCGTGATTGGTTTAGCCAGTGATAGCACACCCGCAACGACAATGAGCGTATTGAAAATGCACTTTTGTCTATGCTGGATTGGCTTCGTTGCATCCTAGTGTCGGCTGCGGACGGACTTACAGTTAAACGAAGTACACTATATAAATGTAAATGTAAATGTAAATGCGATTGGTATCCTCGGCCTCCTGCGGTGATTGGTAATGCTTTAGAAAGTCACCGACAGGAAATTTCATTGTGACGTCCAGGCCAAAACATACCTGAAAATCAAAACAAGAAAATTCGTCACAGGGGCAGATGTACAAGGTATATTGTATTACAGGTATATGTTTAGAATTATAGAAAGACGTCTAAAGAATCGCAAGAAATGAACACGCAATGTAACTGAGAATGGAGCATAAGAATGGCGTGTCGCCGCCGAACGCAACCGAACTAGCGGCGAGGAAACAGCCTCGCGGACAGTTCGGTGCGAGCCAGACCGAAAATGAAGCTGTTGACATTACATTTCACGATAGGTTTTTTTTAATGAAGCGCAGGGTAATAATTGGGCAATGTCTATTCTCCCGGCAGCCGGCATAATTATTTCCCCGAGATTCTACCGGCATCCGCCACTCATTGGTGGTGCAATCAGTTCATCGAACGACATTTCGGCAGATCGTTTCATCGACACGCGATGTTTCATAAACAACTCAGGATAGCTTCTTTCTTTTTCCTTTTTTTTAATGAGCCGTTTTAGAGTATCGGCGTGAAGCGGCGTGTACAGGTGGGCTGGGTGGGTTAAGATGTTTGTTATTAGCCGCTGCAGACTCTTGCCACGAAGCAGAGTGAACGGTTGGGCTGAGTCGGTGAGCACACGCCTCAGGGATACAGGCGCGACGAAATGTCCCTTCAGCACGCAATTTGCGTTACGAGTGCCGACGAAACGTGTGTCTCTGGAACGTGAATCCATGAAAAGGTGTGCATGAAACGTGTTTTCACGAAATGCCGGGAGAATAAGAAAGTCGGTATTCTACCTACAGTTGTCACATGAGTTCAGACAGCTAATGGCAGGCAACTGCCGCTAGAATTTCGGGTAAATTATTCTTCCGGCTTTCATAAGTTAGACATTGTCTAATTCTAGAAATAGTCCAAAACAGTACCCGTAGATGAGCGGTCAGTTGTCGCCAAGAAGTGTGTTCCAGCGCACCTACGGTGAAAATAGCTGACTTGAAAGATGTTATTTAAGATCAATGTCAACACGGGCACTACAGAACAACCACACAAACACAAAAATATAAAGGAAGGGCTCCGTGAAGATACAATATAATGTGGCACAAGCTATCCTTTGGCGAACCTAGCACTAGACGCATCAGAAGATTTTTTTTTTGGTTTCTTTTGAGAAATCGCTTGTTGCCGATATAGGCGTAGAGCTTTTCGAACAATGGTAGCTTTAGTACACTTCCAATACGTTGTCTCCGACGATATTCGCGTCTTCAGCTCGTTGCTCGCTCTCCCGTGGCCGAAACACAAAGCGCTCTATAGTCATAGTCCCCCGGTTTTCCTGCTCAGCGCGCAGGTCGGAACTGCTCGCGATCATAGCTCGCGAAATGCCATTTCCGAATACAAACAACACTCTGCACTATCCCAATGTAGTGCTGCCGTCGGTATGGGATTGTATCTTTTTAAAGAGTTTTAGTTTTGCGTTTAGAAGGAAACTCAAAAGCTGTACGTCTGTCTTAGAGTTGCGTGCCCCACGCAGCGCGTGTCCCTCGTTGCCATGCTCCAATCGAAGATCGCAATTTTTGGCTCCGTTCGCGCGCAGTGTTCATCACGCAACACTAACGCAAACGCGCAGCTCTTGAGTTCGCTCGTATACGCAATACTAAAATTTACTACTGCTTCATGGTTTCCAACACCAAATAAACGTTCTGCAGTGGACTGACGTGCAAGCTGGTAGCCATTCCTTCGAACTGGAAATGCTGAGATTGGCAAAACGACGGCGCGTAAAAATTAGAGAACCGAAATGTGCTTAAAAGATTGGTAATTAAAAAAAAAAATGTTGTGTGGTTTGTCTTGGGGGGAAAGGGGGGGGGGGGGGCATGTGGTTTTGAAGGTTTGGTGACGACTTCGGAAGTTTGGCCGATTGTCAGAAGTCGCGACATTGATAGCGCCATATACTCTACCCACAATTTCTGTAATTTTACATGCATTTCTTAGATTAGCTAGAATGTTTTCATTTATTCGAGACTATTTTTTATTTTATAACTTGTAAACTAAAAAAAAAATTAAAGACGTTTGTAAATCTCTGTAATGCGAAATTAGAGCGCAGCTCTTCAGGAGCCGCACCCTCCGCCTGCGTACCCTCTCATCCTCCTCCTCCTTCATACCCTCCCCTCCTCCCATAGTTTCCCGCTAAATTTAGCTGGAAAAGTGATGCCACGTGACCTCAACAACTATTCAGTTTCCCCGCTAAATTTAGCGGGGAATATGACGTCACATGACTTCGTGTCAAGTCACTTATGAACAAATTCAGTTTTTCCGCTAGATTTAGTGGGAAGATTGACGTCACGTGACCTCAACACCAATTCAATTTCCCGATAAATTTAGCGGGGCGGTTAAGCGGACGGCGACACCGCGAAACTAGGAAACGGGCGCCCAGGAGCTGCGCTATAAAATGCTGCAATTGGCACCAGTAATGATAATTTGCACACATTTGATTGCCATACTTGTTTGCGCGTTTGAAAATAGATCCTGGGAATGAAAATATAATAGAGCTTGAAAAACTACGGATTAAAATACCCTAATTGTATTATTAATACAAATTACGGCAATGTAGTCCTCCGTTAAACACCACAATCACATACACAGAAAAACGTCATTCAACCAAAATAGCTTTTCCAAAAAGGTATCATTTTGTTTTATTTTTAGCATATGAAAAACCCTGTCATCATTATCAAGATAGATAAACAGCCCATCACTGGATGTGATATTGCCACGCGCGTCGCCGAGCGAGCTTGTGCGTGGCGGAATATGGTTACCGCGCTTGACTGTCGCGCGGGAGCTCTAGGCTTGATTCCAATAGTGGAATGTTCTTTTATTCTTTGACACTTTCCTCAATTTGGGGATTTTTATACGGGCGATAGAACAAACGGTTTTACACATCTATACCTGATAGAGTCTGGTTGGTTTCTTCCCATATGTTTCGTCCTTTCTGTCTCAATTAATCAAAACTTCTGTTGCGAGACAGCTTTGGTCCTGCTTGCCTGTTCTGCTTCGTCTGTGTTTTTTGCTCTGTTTCCAGAATATGACCAACGAATACAAGCTCAACTCTCGGCGGCACTTTATGTAATTTGATATGGTTTAAAAATTGTGTAGTTATTTAGCGTTTAGTCTAGGCGGGACTAACGTCGATCGTGTAAAAGATCGACTTTAACCCTATGAGCCTCGGAGAACACCAACCCGAGAGCAACAAGAGTTCCCTCGTAAGTACTTCATTGTTCAGATCGGTAAGCTTTGCTGGGCCGAGCGTGGCTTTGTTTCGTGAGTCGAAAGCTCTTCTTCTGCACTGCAAAGCTCCCGATATGCAGCTGGCAGCTGTTGCGCAATATCTCGCTTCTGCAGAATGGAGCCCTTTGTTAAGTAACAACAGTCAGCTGGTTTGCTGCATCCAATTTGTCCACGCCCTGCTTTACTCCTCCACAAGAAACTTCAATTGAAAAATTATACGCAGTTTTTTTTTTTTTTTTGTGGGCTTATAGAACTGCTGATTGGCTCACGCAGATGAGTGCTGGTAAGAGACAGGGTATAAATACTCACATACTCGAGGGTTTAAAATATTCCCATTTCTTCTTTAAACGCACAATATGAAGCTTGTTTTAAGCTTGGCCGTTTTTGTGTGTGGAGTGTTTTGGGGAACCAGTGGCTCCACAAGTACTACCACACGTCGAGTGGGAACCTATGGCTCTACAGGAACGACTACTCGTCCAGGGACACCCAGTGCCAGAATGATTGGGACTACAGTTCCCCCTGAAGAAGACCCTTCGAAATACAAAGAACAAAATGCCACCAGAGTAAGTGCATTTTTTAATTGCATAGCTAAAACCAACTGTTTCGTTTCAGGCAATTCCAGGTATCTCTCGTAATATTCCGACTGTAGTAAAAGCAAAAGTCAAAATAAAATTTAAAAAATGCGTACTCCTAAAGCACAAATTTCAAGGTTTGTGCTTAAGAAGCTCCATTCTTAACAAGATGTTTTTTAGGAGTACGCATTCTTTAAAATCACAAGCAGAATGATTGCTACTCTTCAAATTAACGAAGTATTGGAGTTTACCCAATTATTACAAAATTATCCTAATAAGTAGCCGATTACAAGTGATTTGATTACATGTAATGAGTTCAGTACATGTCGGCCTCAGAGGTGGCGTCAGCGTGCCAGTATGGTCCATTGTCGGAAGAGATCACAAGAGCTCGGCCCCAAGCAAACGTAAGTGTGTGAACGGGCCTGAAGTCTCGGTTCCCACGCGCTAAAAATTTGGAAGGTCCTTTGGTTTGTTTCCGTAAAGCCGGGGTCGCACTGCTCATACATCATACAAAAGACAGTTTGCAAGCACGAGTCACCGGAATATCCGTGGTTCGAATGCCGCGTGCCAAGTTTCCTCCTTGAACACATTGCCACGCGGCATTCGAAGCATGGAGCTCGCGGTGACTCGCGTTCGAATCTGTCCGCAGACTGTCTTTTGTATGATGTATAAGCAGTGTGATCCCGGCATAAGGCGAGAAGAGACCACCACTCCGGTTGTAAACCAACCGAATGTTTGACAGCCACCACTCGGTTGACTGCAGCACTTTAGGGTGATTCACACACTTGTGTTGAGTCCGACTCAGGGCGAGGGTTGCTATGGCAACAGCCGCGTCCACTCCAACAAAATGAGCAGACGCAGCTGTTGCCGTTTCGACCCTCGCACTCGGTCGAACGCAACGCATGTGTGTAAATCGCCCTTTGCACAGTTCTGCTTGCTTTGCCTTGCCTGACGTTCAGCCGTGTAATCTTAATTGTGGGTCTTCTAGCAAAAATAACTGATGTTTACTCTAGAAACCGTACACCCCCCCCCCCCCCCCCCCCGCACCTCTCGTAAAAAAATTAAATTTATATAGGGTGTTTCAAGAGCACATTCAGCTGTAAAACTAGCTGGAAAAATCGGCGCCTGCGTATAGAAGGCTCGAACTTTTACCGAATGTGCACTGAGAAATAAAAAAGGAAAGCAAAAGACTTGTCAAAGTCTACGTTAAGACAGTTTTCAGACGCCCGAGTTACCGACGCTATTAGCTGATGGCGCCACCTCCCGATAGGCACAGCGAGCAAGCGACGCACTCTGTTGTCAGCGTTGGCGCCTATCGGGAGATGGTGCCACAAGCTATATGCGTAGCGAAAGTTCGTCTGCTTGTTAAGCAGGGGTTACACCGACGTCAGAACGACGAGCTCAGCTCCGTTTGGAAGGATAGTAGGTGGACCTCAAAGCAGCTAGCATTGTAGTCTACCCCTTATCCCCCATCACACCCAAGCAGAGCTCGGCGTTCTGACGTCGGTGCAACCCCTGCGAACGAAGCAGACGAACGTGTGCCCCGCATAACGTCGGTAACTCGATTGTCTGCGAATGGGCCTTTCGTTAACTTTGGCAAGTATTTTGCTTTCATTTTGTTATATGAAGAAAACTACACCTTGAAATTCCTCAGGGTAAGACGGGCCTGCTCAGTACATACTAGGGGAAAGTTCGAGCTTTCTGCGTCCAGGCGCCGATTTTTTTGGCTTCTTTTACAGCAGAAAATTCGTTTAAGAAGCACATCAATAAAAAAAAAAGGCAGTGGTTTAAAAAAAAAATTAGATTTCTCGAATCTGTACAGATAGATAACTATACCCAGTATGTTTGAAATAGCAAAGAAAGCCGCACAGAAAAATATATTGTGGGTATGTTGCGCCTCCAGACGTAGCAGTTATCAATCGCTATTAAATTAAGAATATAATCAGTGATACGACTGTCTCAAAAGCGTGACTAAAACATCCTCTACCTCAGCATATAAAAATCACTAACCTTTCACTTGAGCAGATTATGAAATACTTTTATTTTTATTCATTCAAGCCTAGACTTAAGTCAAATACTAATACCGTGATGAATAATAACATTCTTCCTCTCAATTGTTTCAAGATTAGTTTGCTATCTCGATATTATTGTTGATTACTGTGTGTTTCTATTCGATTCGGTCTATCTACAAATCTGTTTGCCTTTCCTGCTTTTATCGGTTTAGCCTGAAGCATATCTATACAAAAATAAATAGATAAATAGATAAATAATAAAGCCAACGCCATGCTTCATAACTTCTGCATACCGCATTAGAACGGTAATAAGAAAATTAAATAGAAAGAAGCTTACAGGTATTTCGATTAACAGTCAAACATACCATCAAGGAACTGTCCGGGCCTTGTTAAAATTTATAAGACATTAATGAAATAAGTGATAGAGGCTAAGAGGTGCATTCGATGCTCTTGGAACTTCGTCACACGAGGCATCTGCTTTGCGTCTTGTTATACTTCATTTGAGGAATGGCCGCTAGACTGAATACCAATGATATCAGGTCTACATTGCATGACGTAGGTCTGTCACGTCTCGCCTTAGTAGTGAATGCATTCACCGTTTCTCTAATGCTTTAATACTACCGACGATCTTCGGAGAACGCGAGCACCAAATAAAGGTCCGTACAACCCACTGTCACATACTTCAGGGCAGGTCATGCGCCGCGCCACAGTGATAAGGAACTTCATAATAAAAACACCGGCGGTTTCATATTTTAAATATATGTTCGAGGTAAAAAAAAGAATTACACCGGCCGTAAGGTGGCCAAGAAAAAAACGTGTTTTGTGAGAGAGGCGGTAAAATATTAGGCGCGGAAGAAAATCCCCTATCTGTGTTAACTCTTTATTTCATACACTTTTTTCTTTTTTGCCCATTGAAAAACAGCACGGCAGTAGAGCCGAAGCACACACCTGCTCTTGCCACATCACCGTCACCTTATGCACGATAAAGGCCGTCTGCTACGGTCACTGTCACCATGACAACGAGGCGTCTCTGGATAGATGTACACGCAAATATACCGTCCGAAGCCAGCGACAACTAAAGCGCGAGACAGATGCTCGAAAAATCTATCCGATCCGACGTCCGATTCGGCAATACGACTGCCTGATCCCAAAAGTTTGGTCGCTTTAGATGTCAGATCGGCGATCCTGCGTGCGTTCGACGTGCCAGATCAAATAGTTTCGCACGGCGGACGGACAGCCGGAAGCGTCCAGCCAATGACAGAACAGCTAGCGCGAACGTCATGATGACGTACTGGGTCTGGCGGGACGAACAAGAAAACGGGACTGACGTGGGCGACGAGAAGCCGGACGCGTGGATCCCGCTTACCCGTTCGAGAAAGATGGCCCCAGCAAAGAATGCACGCGCTAGCGAGAACGGGCTCCTCATTTTTCTCGTGCCAGCTGAACCGTTAATCTGGGACCAGAGATCGTACCCTGTATAGGAACGCGGAGCTCCGCTGGAGCGCTTGGGTCTCCTGGGCGGAGCCGAACGGATCGTCGTGTCACATGCAAGGTCGGAAGTGTGTGCCTCGAACTGTCCCGTGCGGCGATTCGGAGCGGCGTTCGGACTGTCGGATCGGACGTCGGATCGGACAGTTTTGATGCGCATGTGTCTCACGCTTAACGCCATTTCCCGGATATCGTCTGCTACCCGACAACGAAATTACAGGTCGATGGAGCCTCCTCTTAAGGTTTCAAGCTAGGCTTCCAAACCGAACCCGCTACGCGAGGTCTTCGCTTCGCTCGGGAAACATTAGGGAGTTTTCGTAGACCGTGTTTCCCCCTCCGCTAAGCCCTCCCCAACGAAGAAGCCGCTACTGCGCCTTCGCGTCGGTGGCCTTGACTGCAGAGTTCCGGTATCGTAGCGGGTTGCGGGGAGCGTTGAGGGACGGCGAGAACGATCTAAGAAAACTTTCTATTTATTACACCCTCCGCCGCGAGCTTGCACCAAGTTTCAACGGAACCGTCAAGGGTTCGCCAGGCGACCGCTTCCTGCTCCCAGCGTCACCCCCACACCAGCACGTCCGGTTTTGGCTGGTCATCCACTTTAGCAAACCTCGACTTTAGCAGACTTCGGCGTCTGCGTTCGCGTGTCCGTCTAAGCAGGATACGCCTTCGTTGCCATGTTGATGGTGACAATAGTTAATGTTGGCAGAGTCGGCAGACTTTATCGTGCGGAAGGAGACGACGGTGTGGAGAGATCATGTGCGCGCTTTGGTTCTTTTGAAGTGCTTTTCAATGAACGGGACATGAACATAAAGTGTTCGAGATATTAACACAGATGGCTCATTTTCTTCAGCACATAATAATTTCACAAGTCTTTCACGAAAATCATGTTTTCGGTTAAACTTTAAAGTCTTTTTTTTCTTTGGTTTTTACGGCAACATATGTTGTTAAACTGCTAATATTCTGCTTTACGTACGGCAATTCGTGTGTTTCTTCTAAGACTATACTCCTGTGACGTCCTCTATAACGATTTTTCCCTTTCATATGTAGCTAAATATGCCAACTTTACGAATATGATCAAATTATACTAAAATAATAATTTGCCAACTTACATACATATTGAATTCGATAAGATGAGCACCACTTGAATCGCTAGTTTACATTAAGAGCATGATGCACGACACAATAATGTTTATCTTACGCTTTTCACAGGTGCTCGAAATGAGCGCTACGCAATGGGTCAAGTGGCGCACGTATAATGTGACAGAATTTTTGAGCAATACCCCTTTGGAGTGTGAAAATTTCAATATTACGAAAAAGATAACACCGAGTAATTACTCGTTGCAGTATAGATATAGAAGTGGATTTGAGTAAGTGATTACTTTCATCTTCTTAGAAGTGTCAACTTCCTTCGTACTATCTGATGTACATTTCTTGTGCAGTTGGAAAACAATCAACGAAAACCTAATTTTGAAGGAGATGGGTGGGCACGGTTTCCCAAACGACATGTACTTTGCGAGGACTCCTTGTAAGTACTATCCAATGTTCTTAGATCTATCAGTTGACAAGCTCTACGGAAAACCGTCGTTCGAAAACGATCCTTCCACGTGGTTTGCAGGAGAGCAGGTATGGGCGAATAGCGGTCCCAGCGCCAGCAGCAGCACCGCTCGCACGGTCAACGAATAGCGACCGTTCTTGAACGACGTTCTTTTAGGGCTAATTTTTGCGCACAGTTTATGTTCACCATAAAAACCAAAACATAATTACTTTCCGCCAAATACAATGTGTGTCCAACATTCTATCGGTTCCGTCGCTCCTGTCCATATGGCTGGCTGATGGCGTCGCAAACGTCAACCGAACGGACCCACCACGACAAGGCGCCACGCGTTCTCGGGAGCTTGTCAACTGTCATTGTGACAGAGTGTCTCAAATGGCAACCAGGTTTCTGACCGCAAATATTGGTTTCATAGCCTATCGCGCTACGAGTTGGTACAGCATTGCCCGCAGGTGGTGCATTTTTTTTCTATAAAATTCGCAAAGAGAGAACTTAACTTAGGCAAAAGTAAAAAAAAAAAAAACCCTTCACTTATATGGAAACCCAGCGAAGCCAACGGTCTTCAAACAACAGTGCGCTGTTTGGCGCGGGAGACAAGAGATGGAGCAAGGGGTCGCGACGCCAACTGCCACCAACGAACGAGCATACTGCGCTGAGGGCAAACGTCATTAGCAGACAATCTTTTCGACTCAAAAGCGGCGCGAGCTTCTTCAATGTCAGTTTCCAATGCATGATTTTATAATCCTTACTAATAAAACACCATGAACAGACACATACTATTAAAAAATTGTTTGTCGGGTTACTTTGTTTTTGTTGTTGTTGTTGCTTTTTTTTTTTGTTTGGGAGGGGGGGGTTTACGGCGTTTGCGTTGCTGTTCTATTGTTACCGCGCCTGTTTTTGGTTCTGCGACTGTCGCCGCCTGCGGCACACGCACCGCATTTGAGTCGAAAAGGTTGTCTGCTATTTGACGCCGGCTCTCGGCGCCGTATGCTCGTTCGTTGGCGGCAGTTTGGGTCGCGACCGCTTCCGCCATCTCTTTTCTTCCATGCTAAACGGCGCCATATTTTTTGAAGACCGGTGGCTTTGCTGCGTTTCCGTTGTCCTCAGGTAAGTTCGCTCTTTGCAAATTTAATAGAAACAAATGCACCTCCTGTAGGAAACGTTACACGAAATTGTAGTGCGATAGGTTGCGAAACTAATTTTTACGGTCAATTTTAGGAGCCTGGCCGCTATTTCAGACACTTTGTATACTTGGCGACCACTTTGCTTGGCAATGAAGCAAACGTTATAGGCACCCGCGCGTTCGCGCACAATGAGCGCCGATCACTGCTGTACTCGCGCGGTCTTCACCTCTTTGGAAATGCCAGAAAAAGTTGTCTCCGTGTATAGTAACGTTCTTATTAACATCCTCAGCAACTCACCATATTCCTCACTCCAGAGATAAATTTTGGAATCTCCGTGTTTTATCAGACCGATTTCCCTACGGCCGGAATGAATTCGCGCTTGCTGTCTTGCAACGTCACCAGTGGGGCTTGACAGCACCTATCATGCTTTAAAAAAAACCAACGAGACGGGGAAACAACGGGTCTAGGTTTTCTTCTTTTTCTTTTTTTCATTATGATCGCATACCAGCTTACCCGCGCAAAGACTCTTATTTCCCCCATCACCTATGTTTGGATAGCGGCAGTGCGACCTAATTGCCTGGAAAAGCCATTGGGTGGCCAGGATCTTCTCCGCAGAGCGGCCATAGCTGGTATTGCTCTGCAGTCAAAAGTACAGGACCGCCGTGCTTAAGATCCGTTTCGTTCAACTTGCTCACTCTGTTCGCAGACCCCTAGAACACCTAACGCATCTGCCTTTCATTTTCTGCTTTTGGGTGTAGATTCCGACCGCTTGAAAACGGGTTCTCTTTGAGTTTTTTGGGGTGCAGGCATCAGGTTCTTCTAAGAACCATCAAACACCGTAAGCACGGCTCAGGGGCTTTATGCTGCATTCCGGTATATAACCCTCCGGTTTAAAGTTCCTGCTGCCCATAACCGTAGATGAAGATTTATCGTACGCAAGGGTCTTCCTTGGTATCTTCTTCTTTCACGGTATGATTTATTAATTCATGGCTGGGCAGCTGGTGGGAAGCAGGCCAGAGGTTTTCCCAGATGTTGCTTTTATTATGGCACACAACCGTAAACCAATGGGCTAAGTAAAACAGAGCATGTTGAGCAGCATGGTGGAACGGTGAAATTCTTTGTGTCGCAGCGCTTCCGCGCAGAATCATGCGCACGCTTTTTTCTAGGACGGAAAAGGCCGCATGAAATTGAAGTGCGTGAATCGAGACCGGCCGTTATCTCAACAGCAGTTTGGCTACACCAACGCTGCCACATTGCCTAGCGGGAATTTAAGTCTTTCTGCACTTATGACACCCTCGATGGAGTCCTGCAGTTGTAGAGCACGAGAGGGCACCAGTTGTCTCATGCACTGCCGCCGAACGCTGCTGCCGCCCGTCACGCATGCGCGGACTGCTTTGTGATTTATTCTAAGCTCCTGTACAAACGGTCATTGGGCAAGTGACACTGTTTCAGAAATTAAACAGCGCTGTTGAAGCTAGTGAGAACCTCGTTCATGTATATACTTTACGCTTGTTTACATTTGCAAATGATGCGGCAGAAAGTTCAAAAAAACTGCATCCACTGCACGTTTTTGTTACTTTGGCAGGCTCGGATTGTCTTAAGCTGCGCGCTCGGAGGTCATCGGTGTGGTTCAGAGGACGGGGCCAAAATAAGTTTCTAAAATACGTCTATTTCTTTGCAAAGAATAGACTTCCTTCAAACTTCGAAGCGCCCCATCGCGTGCAAATGCCACGCAGGGCACTCTGTGAACTAGTAGGCCACTCAGTTTCTGTTTCGATTGAGCAGCTTCAGTTCATGCAATCACGCCGTGACCGAATGTGCTGCTTACGTTTTCCATTATGTTCATTCCCACGAATGTACAGTACTCTCATTGTGAAGCGATATAGAACGATCACCGGGGCACTTTCCTTCGTTTTCGACATTCCGGATACTGCGCGTGAGTGTGCAAACGTAGTAAGGCATGGCTCAGTCACGTCTCACCCCAGGATTGCATCTTTGAGCTCAATTTCAATAAACATGGCTAGTACCGGTGAGCCACGACTGAAATTTAGCCACTTCGAGCCCTACATGTATTTTGTTATTTTGTCCGCTTCTTGTTACTTCATTGAGCAAAAAACAAGCCGCATCCTCACAGGAGTCTCAACGTTGAGCTCAACGTAGGCGCATGAACTTTTAAGGAAACGGAATTCAACCTCACTACTGCACAAAACTTACTATGAAGTCTCCCTCGTGTTATCAGATATCTCCCACTCATATTTTATGCTGGTTAGAGTCTAAGTTTTCGCAAACGCTGAGATTGGCTATCTACGACGGCGGCCCTACCCAGCGGCGCCTACTCCTCGCTAAGCCTTTTTGAACGAGCTTTTGCCAATGCCCCAAGATATGTGTCTGAACGGTGTATTTGAAGTTATCTCAGCATGCTCACTCAGTAAGAAGAAAAACACATAACAAATCGTATGACCATCAGAAACCGTCAAATGCGCTTTGAATCCTTTAGTTGGTTTGGCGCACCGCATAGAAGTTCACGTCCGTATACGTGACGTCCTGCGAACGGTCCGACATTCTTCACTCGAGTGCTCGACCGTGGCTTCTTAAAAACGGCTTGTTTGTGCGAAAGGGCCTATATGATTGCAGAATAACTTCATGCGCATGCGCGATGTTGAATTCGCAGAAAGTTAGCGGGTGGGTACTTCCTTTCGTGCAGTGCTGCGGGTCAGCACAGATAAGAGATAACAAGTGTGTTTTACTTTAGCTTTTTAATGACGTCTCCGAGTTTCACCACCAGTGCTATGGCGTATTAAGAAAAACTGTAATGCAAAAAAGGTATAGTTCATCAACGGACGGACAAAACAAGTAACAAACTTCCTGACCAGCAACACTAACGTAAATGTGTAAACTCGGTGTACGTGTAATTAATGGTTGTTACAGCGTATTGCCTCGTACACCAGCATGATCCCCGAGCTTCGCAGCGTCGAGATTCCCAGCACTGGCTCAAGCACCATACCTCGAAACGCTAACAGATAGGCACGAGTACAAAATACAACAAGCATGTGTCAAGACAAACTTTACGTATGGTTCAGGTTTGTTCTAAAGCTTCGAGGTCTGGCCATTTAAATTAGTTTCGAGACAAAAAAAAAAAATAAAAAAAACACAAAAACGATGCGTTTAAAACCAGGAAACATGAGATAAGGGATGTTAATAATCTACGCTCTGTGTATGATCTCCTGTTAACGGGTCCATTGAACCTGAAAATATGCCACTCTCCTCCCTGGCTTACTAGTTCCCAGAGTGCAACACGCACAGTGTTGCATGCAAGGATTTATGTAAGCAGTTTATAACGATGAATTGTGCGCCATTACACTAGGCATGCTAAACACTTTCAAAATACGTGCAGAGGGTATGTGCCCATATCGCAATGACTGCTTTCCAACATCTCGCTCTATGCGCACGCCTGTCTATCCTTGTATGGTCAAAGAACACCAATTTTTGTCAAAGAATATAGACGATGGGTTGAATTTTACACCAGAGCGTTACGCTACAGTGTAATGAAAAACATATTATACTGGGCAAAGCTACATAAAGAATACATGTTGAGTGCCACAACCACAAACCCATGAAAAGTTGTCGGAGGGTTGCGGACCAGGACCCCAAAGATTTTACGCTACCCCCCTTGTGAGGACGCGTAAATTCTTCCCGGCGGCCTGAAGGTCGGCCCGGATAATCAGGCGTAGTACGTCGTTGATGAAGCTGGTAACTTCTTCGTTGAAGTCTTGTATTTTCGTTTCAAGGAGGGCCTCGCGTCTCTGTCGTAGGTACTGAAACAACTAAACGTTTAGTGTGACGAACTTGTGCCAAAGCAAAAGTATACTAATGGGTGACACGGGCGTCAATATACTCGAGACAGCAGGATAGAGCTCTAGCGTAAGACTGCCCTGCGCTGCGCACTACTTCTCAAATGCTTAAGACTAGGGAAGGTTGGAAACCAGAAAACACAAAAAATGACGAAAATTATCTGAAACATCCCAGTGGAAAAAAAAAGTGTTAAATAAAAACTGGACTTGCGAGTTTCGAACCCTGTTCACCCGCATAAATGTTTTCTGCGCTGAAAAAAAAAACAAAAAAAAACAGAAAATACTCGCACGTGTAGGTGTTCTTTTTTACTCAGGGCAATTCTTGGTACCTAATTTCTGCTTTTTCAAAGACTTAAAAACTTGCGTTTCACTGGGCGCAAGATTAGATTAAATAATCTTGAATCTCTTACCAAGATATGAAAGTGAGCATCACAGTAAGTATATTCAGCACCATTAAAATATATCCTAATCTTAAATATCGATTACAACTATGTATCGGGTAGCTTAAGAAATCTAATTTAAAACAAAACTGTCATAGTCTCCCTTTAGAAAACATCACGCCTTTTACCTAGACAGGTTCAATTGTGCAGGGGAGGTGAATTAGTCGGGGGTGCTAATTCTATACACCAAACAAACAATAATTCTCGCCTAGTTAAAAATAGTTGTTTTTCTACTGTTATTTGTGATATAATTGTGCACTTTCAAATAGACATGTTGTTTGTGACTTCTAAAGATGTGGTGAATTTTCCCCCACAGTTGGCATTCCAACGGATAATCTCGTGTTGTATTCTAACTACATGAGCTGCACCATTCTTCGAATCCCATTCACAAATCAAGGAGGTAAATTCTCAATTTTTATCAAGTTAAATTTGTTTCTGAAGCTTGAATCTTGTTCACTTCCATATCTATCTTCGTTTACTGACTAACGACTCGACGTAGGTGGCATATCTATCTTCTTTTATTGACTAACGACTCGGCGTAGCTGGGAAACTAAATACGGAAACAGCGATATTAATAATTAACAACTTCGGTCATTACCGCCATTCAAAATAACTAAACGCGTGGACTTAAAGGGTATTTATTATTATATTTAAAAATTAACTTATTTGTTTAATTATTTACTTATTTCCCAAATGTTGGCGTCCACAAGCCATTAGCAGGTCTCTATACCGAGGCCGCCAGGACATAAAAAGAAACAACACAGTAGTATAAAAAATAAATATAACAACAAAACAAAAATAAAAACTTAGCAGCCACAGAGATACATAAAAAAAAACATGTTACAAACACAGCTCGCAAAACGTGCATCAACAGCGATAACAAATATATTCCCTGTTAATTCGCTTGGAAAAGAACAACGAGGATAGTATTGTAGCTTGTGTTCAACAGGCAAGAGTCTTCGACTTCCAGATATACTTAAACACATATAATTAGACGAAATAAAAATATATAAATAACAAAATAAGGCCTATGCAATCAAATGATAGGCACATGATGAATTGTTTATATAAAAAAGCCTAATCAAAATTATAATACATATTTAAACTGACGAGGTTTGGCGCTTTATTTTTGATCAAAGGATTGTCAATATCTGTCCTCTTGTTTATGCTAATTTGCGTTTACTTTATCTCTGCAAAGAAACGGAAGTACCTTACTTGATATTTTTCTACAGAAATTCTATTGCACAGAAGAAAGAAACGTATTTCATTGCATTAGACTTCGATATGCGTTTGTTAACTGTGCTCACCAACTTTTAAAAAATGTTTTTTTCTTCTTGTTTTATTAGAGAGACATTGCGACCTGTGGATGGCCAATATGACTCTTTCCCAAGAAACCCCCGACGAATGCCTGAACAGGTTTTTTGAATATTGCAACACGACGAGGATTTACCGCGTTTTCTATCCTAATTGTACAAACCAGTATATACACTTTTAATTGGAGTAGATATCTGAAACCCCGCAGTATTAGCCTCAAGCTCTTTAGTTTTAGTTCCTGTCCATGTTTTTTTTCTCGGATTCACAATGTTTTATTTTAGTTTTATGGGTTTTCGTTAATGACTGGAGCAAATAAAAGGTATTGTTCAAAGCACCATTGTTATTTCGCAGTATTTCATACCAAATACGCATATATCTGGTAGGTATGTAAAAGGTGTTCCGCAGCTTTCTTTGAACTTGAAAAAAAAATCGTATAAATAAGCAAGTGAACAGATGACCATGAAAGTTTCCACAAAAATCTTATATCGTTATTTTATGACGGTAGCGCACTCTACACGCTTAGAGAATCCCAAAAATGGAAAAAATTAGAGTAATGCGTCGCCTATTTACCTCTTTAAAAATATTGAAAGGTTGCGGACACGCCCTTTCTCAGGGCAAGTTTCCCGAGTAAGAAGGTCGACGAAAGTACGCGCGCGCGGACAGATTAGCGGAGTGGTTCCGGATCCAAAAGTAGTCACAGACCGCCGCTGCCCGGAACGAACTACGTTTCAGCAGCTGTTTGCCCGTGCACGTCATGGAGATTCACAAACTAAAGGCGTTAGGAATAAATCTTTCAGTCAGCAAACGCAACGGGAGCCAGCGCAAAACGACATGGCAGCCGCATCGTCCCCCCCAGCGTATTTCCGTTTTCTGGTCGGTACAAATCATGCGATCGGTTTGTTTGGTTCGTACATGTCGTGTGGTCATGCTTCGAAGCAGCGATTTGGGGCAGTGGTTAGCTGTTCGAAAACAAGAAAATGATGAGTATAACGTGTGCACACAAGGCTTTATTTTCTCCGTAATGTCACCCCAATCTCGACGGAAAAACAAAAAATAACAATGTTGCGTCCACTGAAGCCAGTCGCTTGGCAGGTACGCCGGAGTTGTGTCAAATAAACTCCGCTGAATCCGCCGGGAGGCTTTAATGGAAGAGATGTACTCGCTATTCCATAGCAACCTTTTTTTGACAGATAGCCAGTGTGCTCTCATCATAGCTCCTTTCACGTTGACTGAAGAACTTGCACGGACTCCGGCGTACGATGCCTAAATTCCACAATGTACACATTGGAAATTCTAGCACACTTTACGGAGCCCATTCAAACATTACAGGATTCAGTCCCATTTTCGTCGCATACCGCTGCTATCGTTTAAAATCTGAGACACCCCAGCTGGAAATTTCTGGGCTGCTAAATAGCAGAGGTTTCACGGGGTC
Source organism: Ixodes scapularis (assembly GCF_016920785.2). NCBI lineage: Eukaryota > Metazoa > Arthropoda > Arachnida > Ixodida > Ixodidae > Ixodes > Ixodes scapularis. Next base: position 89,718,442 of record NW_024609880.1, read on the forward strand.
CGCCGTTCCCGCAGATTCGACGGCGCTCGTTGTTTTGATTGGGAACGGCTGTCGGTGCGTGCGACTAGCACATGATCATGTATAGCACACACATTAGATCATTCTTGATTCTCTTGCCACATATTGCATGTTTTCGTCTTTTTCTTTGCTTCCATACTTCTTAAAAAATTTTTTTTTCGGTTCTTGTCTTTTCTGTAAAATGACAGACTTTTTGTTGCCCACTCTAGTAAAAATAAAACAGGTTCTGTTCTTAAAAGTGTAACAGGAAGTTTCTGTAAAAAAAGTGGTTTTCTGTTTTGGACGTTCTTGAAAAAAAGAGCCTCTGTTAGAACTATGGAACTAAGTTTCTGTAAGTAAACAGGGTTTCTGTTCCTGAAGTTTGTGAAAAGCAGTCTCTGTTCCTAGAAATACGTGACAGAGTTCCTGTAAATAAAGCAGGTTTTTGTTCTGAAAGCTTATGAGAAAACAGTCTCTGTCCTTAGGAATAGGTAACATACTTTCTGTAAATAAATTGGGTTCCTGTTCAGGACGTTTGTGAAAAGACAACTTGTGTTTAAAAAGGAAACAGTACTTCTGTTAAATAGAGAAATTAGTTTCTATGGCACAAATTTGTCAAAAAAAAAACAGCAGTTTCCAAGAACACTGGACGCTCTCTCAACGAAATATTTCTGCCCTATTCTCTCAGTCTGTGAAAGCATATATTCTGGGGTGTGGTTAATGAACAAATAATTCCCCACTGCAAAAAGCTTGCAAGTCAACAATGTCATAATGAACCTAAAAAAAAAATTCAATTGAAGTGCTGCGGTATTCCACAGATTGACTTAATTGCCTCTTTTCCCATTCAACACAACTGTCAGTAAGACTAAATATATAAAACCATCGAATCACATAACCTGCGAATAATTTCGGGAGCAGGTCATATTTAGTTTTTAGCTTCACTGAGTGGGCTTCATTCCCCCCCCCTCCCCCCTGAAATTCGGCGGACGTTTCGACCACCTCTCCCCCACCCCCTCTTCACCCCACGTCATGGGTCCCAGCTCCCTAAACCCCTCCGAAAAAAACATTCTGGGCTACACCACTGCCTTCACGATTGGATAATATCTGGATGTTTGCTTAGAAAGAAGTCCTTACAGAGATCGATAGAGGAATGCATGATATATCAATATATTATATAAACAACAGTTTTTTTTTTTTTTTTTTTTTTTTGTAGAGAGTCTCTTGGGATCAGATTAAATGTATTACAAAACCTAAATTTTATTTGCAGAAAAGCTTCTCGACAAATAGTGGATGTCATGCCCACAATTGAAAAGTATACTTCTCCAGGGACGCCACCAGCTTGGCCACTGCGGGCGACGGCGCTGCTTGTTCCTTTTGCGGGCGATTTTCGTTCCCTTTGGTGGAATGTTTCCTGCGATACCCCTGAACGTAATATATAGCTGCCCGACGCCATCTAACTGATAACATATACGAATGCTTCAAGGGATACCAGTCAAATGTTTAGCACAAAAACAATGCATCCTACAGAAAAAAATATTGAAGCTGCATTGGTGACTGCCACGTCAACGAGTTAGGGGGCAGACAGCATGTGGGGATTGTAAGCACTGAATAAATTTTCAACAAGGAATTTTCTAATCATTATGAATAAAAATTGGCTGTATCTAGAGTTCTGTCTGACGGCACTCTTGTGGAGAATTCAAGTGCCGTCCGACGGCACTTTACTCGCGCCTTCAAGTGACGTCCGAAAATGTTAAGCACAAGTCACGTTTATACTGACATGTGTTCCATCAGCAGCTCACCGACAATTTGTTTTAACATAAAGCCCGAGTGGAACAAACGCTGCAAGAGCGATGAGCATGTTTTCTTATGTATGTTTGTGCCTGCGCTGAGCAGGTCGCTGTCTCTTCAACGAAGTTGAACTCTTCTCGAAGGTTGCGATTGTGATTTAAAATGGATTTGAGTTCTTCTCAAGTGGCGGCAACAACGTTCTCGAATAACAACAATACCCCCCCCCCCCCCCTTCTCTTCCCCCCAAGAAATTGAAGAAAATGGGACATTAATTCCAATTTTTCATAAGGCACGCGTATTGAACCATGCATATTTGCGTGCCCGGTTTCTCTATGTCACGAAGAAAGTTTTATGTAACCTAAGTATAGTCGTAATTGCCAAATTTAATAGAAAAAAGTAGAGCTAAAGTAGGCATACTGATTTCTGCCACAAAGTGCCAAAAGCAAGACATCCTTTACTGAAAGATGGCATTTGCTCGGTAGGGGCATCATAGGACGGCACTCAAATGCGGGCGCAAAGGGCCGTCGGACAGCGCTCCAGACACTGCAATAAAGGCTTGGTTTGGGTCAGAAATATACTGGGCATAATCGGGAACCACTGAATACGCTACTTTAAAATCATATTTTAAAGGGGCATTAGAGTGCTTTTTTGGGATCATCGTTTTATTGTAATAACTCAATCTACGAGGTCTAAACATCGTAAAAAGAAAACGAAATTACATTCATCCGCGGCCGATTTGAGTATTAAAAAGGTATAAAACTTCCCGAGACTTACCGTCGGTGCAGAGCGGCAGATGGCACTACCAAACATTGCTGAATGTGGTCAACGACGGACGGCGCCTGTCAGCCACTCGAAAGCGATGGGTTCCCTATTGGACGAGCGCCTGCCAGCCCACGCATAGATTGAGTTATGACAATAAAGCGAGAATCTCAGAAAGCACTTCAGTGACCCATAAAGCGCGAGCTCCGTGACCGCGTCGCGAAACTGCAAGTGATTCGGACGTGATTACGTTTCCTGACTGTACACCCAACTTAAAGTCGGCGAATCATTAATCACATGCGAACTAAGAAAGGCAATGCTGGATTATTTTGAAGGTGCAGAGTGAGAACCAGATTCTATTCAACTGGTATTTTGCAACCTCAGCATTTTAGCTCTCCGGTTAATATATATATATATTTTTTACTTCATACCTGAAATTAAAATTGGTTTTATAGAAAATGAATTTATAGGCAGGCAGGACAGCTTGCCCTAAATAGCAGCTGATATAGACTTGCTTCTTTTAACACCAGCACCAAAGCAAGCTAAGCGGTCGCAACAAAGAAGTGAAAAAAAAATGAAAGCCGTATACAACTCCCTGTAACGCCGAAGTAGAGCGCAGCTCTTGAGGAGGAGGGAAGGGTACTGAGGGTCACGTGTTCACGGGGTGGGGGAGGGGTCACGTGACTTGGGGGGGTGTCACGTGACCTCGGGGGAGGGGTCACGTGACCTCGGGGGGGGGGTCAGGTGACCTAGGGGGGTCACGTCAGGGGTCACGTGACCTCGGGGGGGGGGGGGGTCAAGTCCTTTCCGAGGTCACCGAAGGTACCCGAGGTCCTCCCGAGGTCCTCCCGAAGGAACCCGAGGTTCTCCCGAGGTCCTCCCGAAGGCCCCCGAGGTCCTCCCGAAGGAAGCCTAGGTCCTCTGAGTTGCTCCCGAGGGAACCCGAGGTTCTTCCGAGGTCCCTCGGGAGGACCTCGGGTTCCTTCGGGAAAATGTACCCATAATGCACCGCGCGGTTACGCCGACGGCGACGCCGACGCCGCTCAAGCCGGAAACAAGCGCCTAAGAGCTGCACTCTAAAAAAAAAAACGGTCGAGTAGAAAACATCAAAAAGTGGAAAAAGCTGACAACACCACGGACGGACAGATGTACGTAGTACATGCTATATCTATATATTGAGAATTAGCTAGTGCAAAGTACCACTCGTCAAGGAACTGCAATGCCCGTCCACTTTTTTGATTCCAAAATTATTAGTATGGATAAGATGTGCCAGCTGAGAAAAAATCACATCACACACAAAAAAGACAGCAGTGTGATTGGTATTACTTTTTGCGTGTGGTATCATCTGTTCAGCCATCTTATCGTATGCAATGAACCAATTAGATCAGCAGAGGCACTAGGGTTAGTATAAAACAACAATTGAGAAATTTCACGAAAATAAAATATTTGTAGCAAGGTGAAGTTTGAGTTGGAGCAGCTAGAAGGAATTGGAGTTTTCCCACCACTGCCAAGTGATGGAACGTTTACTTTTGAAAGAGGTACTTAGTGAACTCCAACCAATTTCTTTTTCGCTCCAACGTTTCAAAGCTGGTTCGGCTACTTTTTCATCGGTTTCTGACTATGCATGCACCCAAAGCTCGCAACCTGTCGGTATTACCGACAGGTTGAGAGCTTTGGGTGCATGCACTCTGTACTCTGCTTACTCTGTACTTGATAAAAAACAGCATGGATTTCGAAAAGGCCTGTCTACTACAACTCAGTTAACAGAATTAATTCACAATTTTTCTTCCACCCTTGACCGAAGAGGACAAATTGATGTAATTTTTTTAGACTTTCAAAAAGCATTCAATAAGGTAAACCATAATAAATTACTTTTAAAGCTCAGGCATTTACTAAAAAACACGAAAGTTCTGCGATGGATAGAAATGTTTTTGTTTTGTAGAAGGCAATTCGTGAGCATTGACGGTCGCGCTTCTAGGCATCGCGGGGTCGACTCGGGAGTCCCCCAGGGTTCTGTACTTGGGCCCCTGTTATTTTTGGTTTTTATCAATGACGTTCTTCGCGATATTGCAGTAAAGGCACGACTTTTTGCTGATGATTGTATATTGTATACATACATAAACAATGATTGTGACTATGTTGAACTAGACGACTGTTTGCAGAAAATTAGCAAATGGTGCGAGATCTGGCAAATGTCTTTAAATACTGAAAAAACAGTTTGCATATCAATAACACATAGAAGAGTTCCTTCTGTGTATAACTACTACTTGAAGAGTAAACCATTGTCTAGGGTAGATGAATTTAAATATTTAGGAGTAACAATAACCAGTGATTTAAGTTGGAACAAACATGTTAGTAATATAATAAAAAAAGCCACAGCTAAACTCTGGTCACTAAGAAGATCATTAAAATGGGCAACCACTGAAACTAAATTGCTAGCTTATAAAATGCTAATAAGACCTAGATTGGAGTGTGCTAGTGAAGTTTGGGATCCCCACACAAAAGGTTTAATATTGAAATTAGAAAAAGTTCAAAGAATGGCACTGCGTTTCATTTTTTCGAAGTACAGAAGACTGGATTCACCAACTGAGCTTTATTCTAAGGCAAGTATCTCCTTATTAGAAGAGAGGAGAAAAAATAAGCGTTTAAAAATGTTTTTCGTGATTTTAGATGTCGCACTGCAGATTGATAAACATAGATTCATCAAACCCCATCTATCTAGAATCACACGTAATAAGCATACTAGGACAATCGAAGAGTACAAATTCAACAAAGAATGTTTCAAGAATTCGTATTTTCCTCGGACGATAAGGGAATGGAATAAACTTCCTGAAAGCGTTGTTAAATGCAAAACTGTTTTGGATTTTATAAAGTGTCTCCCATGTAACTAATAGACCTCATGCTATCATTTTTGCTGTACTTTGTGCTTTTGATATGAGTATTAGGTGTCGTATAGTGCCTCATTTTTTGTCATTGTGTTTTGCATGTGTATTACATTGTCTACTGTTTTTTGTACTCACTCCTATCATAGTCCCCACTGGGGGACTGATAGTATTATGAAATAAATTATCTTCTTTTCTGTGTGTGACGCATCATAGCCCCTGTATACAACTGCTTAGCAGCGTTCGGGAGGATCGGTTCAGGTTGTTGTTCCTGTCCTGTATATCCCAAGAATCTAACAAAAGCCGTCTCCTCCGGTTTCGTTCTCCGACAAGAATGGAACTACTCTCGAAAGCTATTTTTATATGACTGGTCTTCTCGGCATGTTCCACCCGCACGACGCCTTGGATGTCCTTCACATTATACTTATGTCTGTGCAGATGTACGGGAAAAATTTGTTTCCTTCACATACGAGGAGTCGCCTTCAGCACAGAGAATTCGGTAAACCAATCTTTGGTGACGATCCTATGGAAGAGGAAGATGATGGAGTATGGTTCAGACGGGCTTACCGTATGTGCAGTTGCTTTTCCTAAGGTCTCGTTGTATAAAACTGACTTTCATTTTAAGGGATTTCTTTGTCGAGCAGTCCGTGATCGCGTGTCGAAAGAGTGCCGACACCACATAGTATCTGTAAGTTGTAGGGTGTTCTGACAAGACGTTTAGGTAACGACCTGTGTGCGTTACATTCCTGTGAACCTGGAAGGTTAAATGGCTTCCTTTTTTTTTTACGTACACATCCAGAAATGAAAGGAAACCGTTAGACTCATGTTCGACTGTGAGCTGAATGTGTAGTTCAATGGAATTGAGGTGTTTGTGAAGGCGGTCGGCTTCGATGGCCTTGACAACACAAAAGCAATTATCCACGTAACATATAAACAGAGTGGTATGGGGGAGAACGTGCTTATGGCTTTTTTTCCAGATAGCTTCCATTGTGAGTTGAGGCTACCGTGGCTGTGCCACTACTTTGCTTGTAGAAGCCGTAAGCGAAAAAAAAGTAACTGTTCTTGAGGCATAATTCTAGCAAGCGGCATATGTTACATATCAAGAAGTGGGTTGTTTCAGGGAGTCGTGTTTGGCATGAGTGTTGTTCTGAAGATAGACAGTGCGAGTCGAAAGGGAATACTGGCGAAGAGAAATACCACATCAAAGGAAAGGCTCTCGTCATCATTCAATTGGAGACACGAAGCGAGTTCAATGAAGGGTGCGGTATTCTCGACATGCGTGTTGGTCTTCCCACGAGTGGGAGGAACATACAAGGTAGCTAATTTGACAATGCTCCTGATGGGGACGTCGTGAACTATCGGGCAGAGCGTGATTCAATGTTTGTGAATTTTCGGTAAGCCGTACAACGCAGGTGTTGAGCCGTTTCGGAAGATAAGATTTAGATAGAGAGTGCGGGACTCTGAATATTTATTGAAGACAGCGCAAAGTGCTTTGTTTAAGATTCCTTGGATTCTTAATGCTGGATCATATAGTACAATCCTGTACGCCTTGGTGTTCAGACGTTTGTGCAACTTTTCATAGTCCGTGCGGTTTAACACCACTATGGTATTTCCTTTGTCAGAATAAAGAATTACGATGCCCTTGTCTTTCTTTAGCTTCCTGTGGGTTCAGTGCACTGGCTAAAACTTCTTCTATTGGTTTAGTTTTGAAGGTAAAAGATGCTGCTTTGTCCGTCACGGCAATTAAAGCCATCGAGCAAAATGCACTAAGCCTGATCTCCCCCACACCCACTGATACGTGAATGATTGCTTTTGTGTTGTCAAAAGCACTGAAGTGAACCACTTTCACAAACACCTCAACTCCATCAAACAAAACATTTAATTCAAAGCCGAATGTGAGTCTAACGGTTGCTTCCCATTTCTGGGTGCGCCCGCAAACAAAACAGAGAACCATTAAACCTTCTGGGAATACAGTAAAGCAACGGACACCGGTCGCACCTAAACTTCTCGAGTCTACAACTCAGAAGTTTCTGTGGTGTCGGTGCTCTTTCGACGTGCCCTCACGCTCCGCTCGCTCGTCAAAGAAATCACTAAAAAAGGAAGTTGAACTTATAATACGAAACATCCGGAAAAACTAGCAAACAAAATTTGTTAACAAGATATAAAATATGTACCCCTCCCACAGCCAAGAACACGGGCACGCAGCCAGGATTTTGTTTCGGGGGGGGGGGGGGGGGGGGGGGGGGGGGGGGCAGGACAAAATGTTGTATGAGGGGGACGGGGAGAGGAGGTCCCATCAAAATGGAAGATTTCGGGGGGGGGGGGGGGGGCAAGGCCCCATGGCCCCGCCTCCCCTACCCCTGGCTACGTGCCTGCAAGAGCACAAACGCTTCTAGCCGCATGTGCATCGCGTACCTCCATGGTACAGGTGAGGTCCTCGCCCGCGCTCGAAGACTGTACGGCATCGTGGTTCCACCATAGGATATCATCCTCCTCTACCAAGGGATTGCCCCCCTAAAGAAAAAGCTCCAAGTGCTGGTTTACCGAATTCCCTGTACTGAAGCAAAGAACTTTACCGAACACCTGCGTAGATATAAGTACGACGTAAAAAATGAAAGACGTTTACAACTTCTTGTAACACCGAAGTGGAGCGCAGCTCTTGAGAAGGCGGGGAGGGTATGCCCCTCTTCCTCATCCGTACCCTCTCCTCCTCCCCTCCTCCCTCTCTTTTCCTCCCGAGCTCCTCCCCTCGTATTCTGCTCCTCCTCTTCCCCTCCTTTCGTTTCCTCCTCCTCCTGCTCCGGCCTTGAAGTATTTCGACTTTGCGATATGCCGTGCTAAACAACCTGAGAAAGATATACATGGGCGGTTTCATATGGATTCAGGCAACACGGTGCAGTGGTATTTTTTATTTTGCTTCCAATTTTTATATTACGTTGCGCATGTTCCAAAAAAAAGCAATCCTTTTTTATTTTAATTTCCTGTCATGTTTAGTTTCTGAGAGAAAAAAAACTCAAAGAAGCTGGAAAGAACTACGAGGTTTTTACAATTATCCGTGTGTGGCGTTTTATTTATTTACTTATTTATTTATTTATTTATTTGAAACACTGTGGAGCTGTCGGTCTACACAGGAGGGGAAAAAAAGACACACAGGAGATAAGTAACTCAATCATGCACTCACCGTGTCAAGCAAGCGCAGGTAAGTTGCAGTTACCCACGCATGCACAAAATATACATTTCCACATGCAAAACTTAACTATACAATTCATTCAGCTGTGCTTCAAATAATTCAGCACTACAACAATTGACAATTTGCTCTGGCAGGGTGTTCCACTCAATAATAGTCCGACAAAAGAAAGAGTATTTAAAGACACCATTTCTGTACTTTGAATCACTCTCAATCACAAAGTATTCAAAATAGAAACTTTATTTTTTTTATTGGGATATATATGCAAGTTAGTAAAACGGCATTATAACTATTATTTATTATTCGTCGCTCCAATCTTTTTAAAAATCCTCAAACATGCCTCCGCGAACAACTGTGACCTAAACTGCGGATTTTTGTTTTTGTCGACTATGTTTAGTATTGTTTTTAAAATAATACCACGTGTAGAACTTTTCACTGCCCTCCACATTATGCAAAATGTGTGTCTTAATCATGCACGAGTACTGGGAAATAAATACTGAAATATAGAAGGTTTTCACTTTATGTTCACTTTTTGCACTCTGTATAAAAACAAATGTTTTCTTTTTCTTTTTCGCGTCGCGTTTCTTCACACCCGTTCCTTATCCAGCATACATTCCGTTAAAGGTATATGCACTAGTTATGAGTTTAAGCCTCTAAATATGCTAAAAATGAGCAAATGCCGATGGTGAGTTTATGGGTTATAGCTATATACTTCATTCTTTATTATAAGAATCAAAGGGACGTTTATTAAGTAATCATATAAAAGACATTCATGTCGGTAGGCGCCTAATAACAAGTGTGCAATTCCCAACGTCTAAGCACTCTATGAAATCGCCACTGCCGAAAGCGGGTTTTCAGACAATTTCCGCCAGTGCCATGACTGAAGAGGCCTCAAGCCTAACCCCTATGCGCTACATATTTTATATTATGTTAGAAATGTCAAAGTGTAATATTGTACGTTCCAGCCGGCACGAGTGTACATCCGAATAGCCCCACAATTCCCCTCGCTGCAAGGTCTCCTGGGATTTTTTCGAAAGCTCTATTGAAGTATGCTGGGAGGCCATATGCGCATCCAGTCAATCTGCACTTCACTAGCAGAATTTATTTAGAAAATATAAAAAAGTGTCCTCTAATGGCTAATGCATTGCCCTACGAAAGTTAAAGAAATAATTTCAATAAAAATCACGAAAATAACTGGGAAGGGGGGTATAATCAGTGTAAATTTAAACTGGTTACAAGGGCTGCAGAAGGATTAGTTTCTGGATATTAATTTATCGCATGGCATTTTATGTAACCGACCGACACCACATTGCAAAATGTCCAAATCCTTCATTTGTTTAAGAAACATTGGTTCCAATCATCACCTCATTCCAACGGAAAATAAAAAGGTCTTATTTCCTCTATCCAGGTTCAGAATGAAATATGGTAACGATCACGAAAATTAGCTGATATAAAAGCGGATTAAGGGCTACAGTCAGAGTGGAGAATAGGGTTTAAGATGACAAAAACCGGGATTTAAATCAGACCGATTTTTAACGGCTAATGTAATTCAAACGTCTCCCGAAAAAAAAAAAAAAACAAGATAAAAACGTCTTTATCGTTTACTCTTTATTTGATGATTTCAATTCACACATATGTTCTGTATTTAAATCAAGAATTAGGACACAAGAAAGCTTTATATCGGATTGAACACGAACAAATGGCAGCCGTCTTCCGAGCAAATCGATGCGTTGAGCTTTATTTCTGCCTCTGACACAAAAGATAGCAACGAAAACTGGGACAGTATGACGTCGTACTACAGGAGTATTAGATAACGAAAAAGGAAGGCCAATACAGCCGTTGCGGTAACAAAAATGTATGCTGTTTTTGTTCTAGTATGGCGGAATTTTAATGAACAGAAAGTTGTTAGTTCTGCAGTCGTTTGTTTATACGCATTTATTTCACCAAATGAAAGAATAGATCGAACAGCCTGCCGTGTTCAAAATTCATATAGGATTAATTAGCAACACTTTCTAGTTAGAGTGATGTTATTCTGATCTAAGCAAAAAGATTCTGACCTAAATGTAAAACATCGCCTTCAAAAAATATATTTTGCTTGACCTGATGTGAAGTGTCTACACTGTGTGACACTCAAAATACACGAACGATGTTGTTGCTTTTTGGCTTTTTATTGTAGTGGTTGCCTTAAGACCTACTAGTGCGGTAAAAATTGCTCGTTCGGGGCAGAAACGTGTGCGAGAAAACGTTTGATGCTGATCAACCTCTTCTACAAGTAAAAGGCGACAAATATCGCTCCGCGCTAACCCTGTTGCACAACATACTGCCTACGTAAGATGCGCCCAAAACGTTGGTAGCACTACTGTTATTAAATTTTTTTTTATTTATTTATTCATTCTGCCAGCCGTGAGGCCAAGGCAGGAGTGGTACATATTTTAAAAAACATACCAAGGACACACAAAGAATTCAATAATTCAGTCACATCACTTGGTGACATGGGAAGAAAGAAACATTTCAATTTCCTTCACAAAAGTTGACACACTTTAAGAGTTGACTATACATTCAGGCAGCTTATTCCAGAAATCAATACATTTAACAAAAAAGGAGTGCTTAAAATGATCCGTAGAGTATTGATAGGATTGGATATTTAAGCTATGTTTTATTCTGTGGTACACCGGAGGAGACATCACGACGTATTTTCGGGTATCCAACATCGAATGACCATGAAATATCTGAAAAAAAAGTTTCATTCTATTCGTTTCTAATCTGGTCTTTATGCTAGGCAGGCCTGCTTGCTCCTTGAGTTTTGTGACCGACTCAGTCGACCGGTAGCAATTAAAGATAAATCTAGCAGCCTTATTTTGAATTCTTTCCAATTTATAAATATTTTGATTTGTGAATGGCTCCCAAACCGGACTAGCGTATTCCAGAGTTGGCAAAATTAGACACTTAAAGGCGATTAATTTTACATCGGAACTAGCGAACTCCAACTTTGTTTTAAGCATCCATAGTTTTTGAAAGGCTTTCTTACATACATAGTCAATATGGGAGTTCCAGCTTAAGTCACTTCTTAAGTGCACTCCAAGGTATTTGTATTCGTTAACTTTAACAAGCGGAAGACCATTAATACTGTAGTTAAATTGTAAGTGTTGTTTTTTGCGCGTTACATTCATGTAGACCGTCTTACTTATATTCAGTTCCATCTGCCAGTCAGCACACCATTTCATTATCTTACGCAAGTGCTTGTCCAAATTTAGTTGGTCTTCATTGGAACTGATATTGGAGTAAATCACAGTGTCATCCGCAAAGTGCTTTAAAGTTACCGCGGAGTCAAAGTCCTTTCCCATGTCGCTGATAAATAATATAAAAAGAATATAATAAAGAATAATATAAAAAATGATTATGAAGACGACCACTTTACAAAATAATTTAATTTTACGTGAACCTTTCTCCGAGTTTGTATACAGACATGTGAATGTTTTCTCTAGACATGTACGAAAGTGTGTGAGCTTTTCTCCGGTGAGCTTTTCTTCGGGATTCGTGTGTGAGCTATGAGGTGGCCAGCCAGTAGGCAATGAATCAGGGTCGTAATTACAACTCTAGATTATTTTAGCATTAAAAAAAAAAAAAGGTTTTGTTTTGTCCTTACATTCGGTTAGCGCAAAACACAAATCTTTATAAAGGTATTTGAAATAGTTCTTTGAAATACAAATACCATATTAGATGTGTTTGAAAAAGAATGCAAAAAGTAGAGCTAACATTACAAGTTTTGAGTACCAATAGCGGAGCACGGGTACATCGAAGCATATTAAAACACGTCAAAAACTTTCAAACTGTAGTACTTTTGATAAAGACTTCTCCAGAGGCACTTAAAACTCCTTACGTGTAAGAATGCGAAAGCATTCCTACACGTGTGCATTCCTACAAGCAGCCCGCCACGTCTACCTTTTTCACACGGCGCGCCGGCGGTGACACCACGCTCCCCCACTGCGCAGCCGCGGCGCACCCGCCGGCTCCACGGATTTCGTGACGATGCATCTCAGTTGCTGTGCTTTTCTTTGTGTTTTATTTCTGAGGCGCGTCCGTCGTTCCCAGCCGTACGTGCGATGACTGTACTCCTTATTCATCTCATACTAGAATACTGGGGAAGGGAGAGGGCGGGGGGCACAACAACAGATTTGAGAGAAAAATTACTGAATGATTTGCCGAGCGGACTGTCAACAAGAATGTATATGCACCTTCATTATCAGTCACAAAAACAAAAGTCGAATCCTTGAAACCAGAAATGACTAGGGATTTCTCGTCTTTACGCTAGCGGTTTTTAAACTTCTGAGTTTGTAGGAAATTTCTCTTTCCTTCGCGAATTTCCTTGTTTCTCCTTCAAGAACGTTGAAACCTTGTCGGGAAGCGCGGGGGGGGGGGGGGGGGTGCAGTTCTTATATTTCGTGTCATTCTGTGCTGTTGTTAAATGAAAGTTCTGTTTCCGTCCCCCGTCCTCTATATCTTAACGCGAGAGCAATGAGGAGCTGGTGGCGCAGAAAAGCCGGCGTCGGCGCCAGTGGCAGTATCGGCATCGGTGGGACGAGGAAATCCTGATTCGATAGGGTCATGACGTCTCAGCCAGATGACCTAAAGCGAAAATTTCAAACAACTTACAACGCTCACGTGAAACGTGACGTCACGCTTGGAATGAAAGTGATTAGAACTTGACATGGGGGGGGGGGGGGGTAATGCAAATTAAAGGTCGCCGCATGTCTGAAATGATTTCACTTTCTGAAGTAATTCAATTTGCCTTAAAGAAAAGAAGTGAAGAATTTTAGGCGGGATTCAAACCCACGACCCTTCGGTTGTGAGCCGGACACGCTACTGACTCGGCCACGCAGATTATTATTTTTTATTGTCTGCTTTAAAAAAAAAATGCACACACAATGTTAAAATCACATACATGGTGGATAGTACGCGTGCACGGACTAATAGTCTTTTAAGTTCGCCAGTGCATCCAGAGTTGGCATCCAGTCAGGCGGGCACTCTAAAGACGAATAGACAGATTTTAGTTTGCAGACAGGTTTTATAAAATACAATCTTACTGGGCGCACGTCCACATCCGCATGCCTAACCACCATTCTGCTTCGCCATATTGCACGCAGACCCAGGAGCATGACAAGATCCGCAGCATTTCGTTATTTTTCCCCACGGAAAGGAACCTAACACCATGTGGTGTTAACGGTAAATCTTTTTTGATAGTCCGCTGGAGGGCGTCCCAAAACAGTAAAGCGTCCCGCAGTCTAGGAATACGTGTTCAATAGTTTCCGGCCTTTTGCACAAAAAACAGTCAATACCCCATGGAACAAAAATGTTTCTAAGGTCAAGCCACTCTTTCACAGAAAGGCAGTTTGTGTGTAACTTTAAAAAAAAAATGTTTTTAAACACGGTGCGATTGACATCTTTTTGACTCTGGACAAGACGTCTTGCCCTGGACCTGCATGAAACAGAGCGCGGTACACAGGCATAGGAAAGACACTCTCCATATTATCACGCGCTAAACGCTTTCGCGTGACACTCGCCAAATACTCCTGGGAGAAACGTGCGGTTAGAAAACGGTACGCATCAATGACCTCACGAAGGAAACAACCAAGCCTGCGTTGCTCGCAACAATACGAAAAACGACATACACAGGCAGTTGCTCTCGCAGTCTGTTCTGAATTACAGCACAAAGAGAGGGGTTGGTCTGCTTTCTAAGAACCATAAAACGCGAAACAACTTTCTTTACAAACACGTGAGACAATGACAGTCCCCCTTACAAACGCGAAAGAACAAATTATCGCGACGCACACTTTCACATCCAGACTGCCAGATAAACACAGCGAAGACGCGGTGCAACTTCTGTGCGCTTAATTTAGAGCACGCCAAAACCTGAAGAACATACAGAAGTTTCGCAAGTAAAAAAATATTACACACGGTCGTGCGCATGAAAATGGACATATCCCAGCCTCTCCATTTACTAGCCTTCTCGCGTGTTTCCTCAACTACCGAAAACCAGTACGCATTAGAGTTTTTCTAACGCTGCAGGGGAACACCCTGGTCGGCGTAGACATAAAATTTATACCTTGAAAAACATCTGATTTGGTAGTCTATGGTCTATGCCAAAGGCCACAACACTTCTTCCAATTGAGAGCCGCACCAGTCACTTCGCAATAGTCCTTTCCCTCGCGTGCTGCCTCGACATTACTTCCCTCAGCCTTGCAGGAAAGAGCAACATCATCCGCGTAAGCAAGCAGTTTGATTTCTATATTTTAGAGTGAAAAACCTTTAACAAGACTCTCTAGGAATTCATTACGCTTCTGCAAAATGGCTCTAAATAAATGCTAGGCAGCAACGGCGGCAACGGACATCGTTGTTTGACTCATGACTCGACACTAATGCGCGGTGTCGGTTTGCCGTCAACGACGAGCTGTGTAGTGCATCCACTGTATACCATTTGAACAAAACTAAGAAGAATTTTACCGACTCCAACGTGTTCTAATATTTTATAAAGTACATGATGTGGCACACGATCAAAAGCCTTTTCCAGATCTATCAGGAGCATGGCTACCTGGTCTAGTTCCTCATCGGACAATTCTAATATACTTGTTGCAGTGTGAATATTAGGGGCGAAGGTCCTTGTCCGTCCGTCCGGCCGGCCGGCCGGCCGGCGTCTGTGCTCACATAAAAAGAAAAAAATGTTTGCGCAGTTGACAGGATTCGAACCTCTGCGGGGAGACCCCAATGGATTTCTAGTCCATCGCCTTAACCACTTGCCACGACTGCGGGGCGAGTAGTTGGCTCTGAGATGTGGTAGTAACTCAAGAGCTGGGGATGTCATGGATGAAACGTTGCATGTAGCCGCTCAACGTCTATACAGGAGAGGGCGCTGCGACCAAATGCGTATATAATCGCGTTAAACCATGCATGCATTGGCTCAACGATTATAGACGAGAGGGCGCTGCGGTCCAATGCTGAAATGCGTATATAACCACGTTCCATACCACTCAGTCTCTTTCTGACATGGACCGTTGACTTAAGCGGTGGAGATGCGTTCCCGCGGCTTCTAGCGGATCCAAGCTGATCCGCTAGAAGAACCACAGGCTCTGCATTTCACCGACCAAACAGCAGTAATAATGAGGTTGAAACGCAACCCGGAACTCAGCACTAGCTATGAGCAATAAAAAAAAATCAGTACCATCAGCACTACCTATGAACAATAAAATCAGTATCATCAGCACCACCAGAGCTTCGCCCCAATCAACATCATTCACCACGTAGAGATGCGGTCATTTTTTTACAAAATGGACCGTCCCTTAATACCACAGGTTTTGGTACTCTCCTATTTTACCAATAACAGTTTGTAATCGCCAAGCTAAAACTTTCAATAATATTTTGTAGTCCTCGTTCGCTAATACTATCGGCCGATAGTTCCGGATGTTTCTTAACTTTTGCTCGTCATCTTCTTTGGGAATCAGTACAATGTGCGTGTTTAGAAAAGAAGGCGGCAACGTTCTAGTTCCGTACGCCTCACTTAATACCGCGTGAAGATGACCAGCTACGAGGTGTTTATATTTCTTCTAAAAGCCGGCAGTCAGCCCATCGGGTTTCGGAGATTTTTTTGTCGCCAGCTCATCAATCGCTCGCTCGACCTAAGCCACAATTATAGGCTCTTCAAGCCATTCCTTTACCTCGTCACTGAGGCGTGGCATTACCGCGAGATACTCCTCCAGTCGTGAATCACTGCCGTGATCCTGCCGCCGGAAGAGATTACTGTAGTAATCAGTAAATGCTTTTTCTATGGCTTCGGGACGCCTACTCAGCACGCCATCGAGTATACTCCAAAAATGTTTTTCTTCTTTAAGTATTGTGCTTCCGCGCTTAATGGCCGTTTCGTTGGCTGCTCGCCCAAAAAATGTATTTTTCAGCGCGGGCCCGAACAAGAACTCCTTTATACTTTTCTGCTTCTAGTTCGGCGATTTTATTTTTAACTGTCTTAAGTTGATCCACAAACCTTCTTGGACTTTCGCATTCAAGTTTATATAACCTTTGAAGGTCGTTGAGAAGCAGCCTTTCCTCGCCCTTTTTCTAGTATGCAAGGGTGGTAGAGCGGTTCAAGGCACATCATTTAAATTTACATTTAAACCGTTCCCATTTTACACTCGCGGTGCTATTCTCGTCAGTCATTCAGCTAAACAATAAGTCGATGTTCTCATTAAATACCTTTTTCTGGAGTAGGTTGTTTTTAAGCTTCCACAGTTCCCATCGGAAGCTGTGTTTCTTACGCTTCTCGCCGACAAGGGAGACCGAGGCATGATCGGAAAAAAAGACTGGTGGTACATTGTAGTCGTCAAAGCCAGATAAAACTTCAATAGGCACATACACCCGGTCAAGGCGAGCATGTCTTGAGGACTGAAAATGCGTATACCATACACTTTCGGTACGCCTTCGGAAATTAGCAACATCCTCTAACATAAACTTTGTTATAATCTCTTCTAAAACTTTTGGGCTACTATCGCGTTGAAGATGTCGAGTGGATAGGTCCCGTGCGTCGCATACACAATTAATGTCATCAAACGCAAAAAACTTTCTGTGACAATCTAAATAAATATAGACGCCCTCGAAAAACACTTTTTTTGCGTTCAAGTCATTCGGTGCATATGCATTAATTATCCGGTACCCAACATTGGTAATAATGCAATCACATATAACAAGGATTTCTTTAAAAGCAACATACACCCCCAGACATTCCATTGGCGCGCGTTACGCAAACTTCAAAATAATGTAAGAAATGAGCCTGCAGGCGCGCAGTCTCTTCGTCACTTTGAAATTTTGTCTCCTAAATCGCGAGGATGTCGATCTCGTTGTCAATGAGAAGCCTTCTAACCTGGTATTGTTTGCGACGCGAGGCAAACCCGCGGACGTTCAGCGTCGCGACCTTCAATTTATTGATAAGGTTGGACGTCCTCGCGGAACACGGACTCACATAGTCGAGAGACTCTCACCAGGGGCTGGTTCGGGGCCGCATCAGCCGGCCTGCTTGTCCGGGCCTCTTCTCCTATTTGAAAACAGAGTTCTGTTTCTGCGTGCTTTTCTGCAGATTACTTCGAAATAAAATTGCACTGTTTGTCTTCTATGACAGGCACTCCAGCCCGCTCTTTGTGCACTAATATTTTCTCGGAGCAAAAACGACTCCTTCGCGCATTGTAACCTCACGGTTCCAAACATGATGGCTGCGTGGAGAAAAATGTTGTCGAGACGAATGATCCAGTCGAACTGCGGCCTGTTTTCAGATGACGCCGGGGAGCAATTACGTTGCATTCTGGAAAAGGTTTGTCCGTGCATCTCGCCTGAAAACGAATTGATTCAGACTCGATTTGATGTGCCGGTCTGACAACTATGACAGTTTCCCTAAGACAAGTAGTTTTAAAACTCTTGTCTTTAATTTAAATTTGATCAGGATACTTGGACAATAAATATATCGGTCAAAGTAACTTTTCATATATGTGCTCAAAGCGAGTCTCTAATAAACATTAAGGTGTAATAAAATGTTTGAAGAAATTCATGTCACCATCTTCTTTACTTAACACCCTGCCATTCCACACAGGCCTTAATTGTTACTTTTTAAAATTATATCGGCTTCTGCCCTTTGTGTTCACAAAATGCCGAGTTAGTCATAATTAACTGTGCTATAGGGAGGGGCTTATGCGGCTCGTGAACTGCTTCACTGTGTAGCACTACTATATGCTATACTCCGTTTAGTTGGTGCACTAGAAGTAAGGGTAAAGGAGAGCGAACACAACAGGCCCAATACCTCCAAGAAGGTATAGGACATAACATTTGAGGTTAACAAGCCATTCACCAAAAAAGGTGCTCCATCTGTGTTGAATAGTTCCAGAAATCTATCGATTCCCTTGCACTAGCGCATTTGAATCATTCATTATAAAAAGCAAACAAACAAATCTGTATAACCTTAGGCAAAAATGGGTTACAATGTCCACAGAAATCTGGGTTTTTACTTGGGATTTTAGAGAAATGAGTTCAATTCACTGGAAATAACAAATTGTGTTTTTGTGCAAAAATGTGTTCTTCATTTAAAGGTTGGTGGGGTTGATTTCCTTGCATTTACAATTAGTTAGAAAAGTAAACCGAGGCTGACTCGTTAAAGTAAAAAATAAATACCCCCAAAAAGTACCAACTTTAACCTATAGAGTCGTTTTTTGACTAGCAGTGACTGGCCTTGGCTAGCAATGACTTATTGTCCCGAGGATTGAAAGGATGGTTAAGTAACGTCGACCCATATGCATTATTTGGTACGGCCGGAAGAGACAAAATATATTAGGGGCGAAGCTCCTTATTGGCTAGCCATGTCCGTATGTCCGCCCACCGTCCGGCGAGCCCTTGCTCGTGATCTCACGAGCAGGAGCTCACGAGCTCCTGCTCGTGAGTAGAGCAGCAAGAGCAAGAAAAACATAAAAAAAGAAATAAAAAAAAGAAGAAAAAAGGGGGCTTTGAGATGCCATCCCATCTGTCTTCTTAAAAAAAGAAAAAGAAACAAAAAACACATTCTTCTACTGACATGAATGAAAACGGCACCAAATCAGCACTACCTATGACCAAAATCCGTATCAAGAAAAAGAAGAAAAAAAAGAGTAGGGGGTTCTAAGTTGCCATCCCATCTGTCTTCTTAAAAAAAAGAAAAAGAAAACCACACATTCTCCTACTGACATGAATGAAAACGGCACCATATCAGCACTACCTAAAATCAGTATCATCAGCACCACCCAAGCTTCGCCCCAATCAACATCATTCACCACGTGGAGATGCGGTAATTTTTTTGTTCAAAATGACCAATCATTCACACGTGAAAAACACACGTGTTGCGGCCATGACATATGACGCTTTCCGCACGTTTTCGAAATGCGATTGTGGCGTGTTCAAGCTTGCTAAAATTATGTGTTATATATCATATTGTACTGCACAACATTATCTTTCCTCTGATGTAGGATTTGTTTTCCTAGTGCAAAACGCTAATTCATTAGGCACCCGCGAACATTTGACTTTTCGGCGAAACATGGTTTCGTAGTACAGTGGTACAGGGTGCACAATTGGAGCAATTTCTTTCAAATTTTAGAATGTTATAGAAGAAGAGTGCGTTCATTGTCATTAGAGGCCCTTTTTTCGTTTTTTATTTTATTTTCACAGATATTTACTTTAAAAACTTTACCTCGCGGAAGCACATTCAGTCGCGAATTTTTGGCCGCCTATTCAGTCATTTTATTTGAAACTTTTACATGTGTTTCCAACTATGGTCTAAAGAGCTACGCTAAATTTCATTGTAATATGGCCTAAACGTTTTTCGGGATGCTCACGTGAAAAGTGACGAAAACAGTATTTTTTGGCAAACTTCATTTGGTAGTACAGTGGTACAGCGCTTAGGGATCGGCACATTTGAATAAAATTGTACACCCGCAAAGAAAAACATTCTGCTTTGTCAACAGAGGCCCTTTTTCTAAATATCATCTTTGAATTTCTATAAAAAAAGTTTGAATATAGGCGAAATCACGAATTTGTTGATAGTCAAAACCGAGTATTTTGACCCCTTTTGGCAGACATTTAGGCCGATATTTTTTGTATAAAATGGAGATTACTGTCCCAGGTCCTGATTATTAGCCCACATTTCCGATAACCGTGCCTAATTATTAAAAAATCATAAAAAATACAGAAAATATAAATTGGATGTCTGGTAGCGCCCTCTATGTCGTGGCAACTGAAATGTGACTACGCGAGGTTCAGGAAACTGCCGAGGATGGCGTTGATTCCAGCTGTGGTTGCCAGCTTCGGAAACTGGTTGTACACTTGGCTTCTTGCGTTTCTTGCAAAATAGCGTGCTCGAAAACTTGGTCGAAACTCGTGATGTCCATTATAAAACGGTACTTTCTGCTAATATAGCTTTTAGGAAGAGTTTCAATCGCTTTCATATCGTCAAACGATTTTTTTTTTATGCGAGGCTCCACCGCTTCAGTCTGCTGAATAAATCGTTCATGCAATCGATATCGAAGTTTCAAACGTTTCAAATGGACTTCTTCCAAAACCGACGCGCCCCATCGCGGCGAAATACCACGCAGTGCGCTCTGGGAACTAGTTGGCCGCTCAGTTTCGGTTTCGACTGAGCAGCTTCATCTCATGCTATCACGCCGTGACCGAACGCGCTGCTTACGTTTTCGATCATCTGACTTTTCACGAACATACAATACACTCATTCTCGAGCCATACAAAACGAAGACCGGGGCACTTTCCTTGGTTCCCGAAACACCGGATATTGTGCGTGCGTATGCAAACGGATTAAGTCGTGGCTTAGTCACCTCACCCCACGAGTGCATGTTTGAGCTCAATTTCAATAATCCTGTCTAGTATTAGTGAACTAGAACTGAAATTTGTTCATCTGGAGCCTTACAAGTATTTTGTTTGCCAAACATCCGCTTCTTATTACTTCATTGGGTGAAAAGCAAGCCGCATCCTCACAGGGTATCAAAGTTGATCCCAGCGTTTACGCATGAACTTTTAAGGAAACGCAATAAATTTAACCTCACTACTGCACAAAAGTTACTATGATGTCTTCCTCGTGTCATCATGTATCTCTCACTCAAATTTTATACTGATGGAAGAATAACTTTTCGCAAACGCTGAGATCGGCTAGCTACGACGGAGGCCCTAACAAGCGTCCCCTACTCCTCGCTAAGCCTTTTTGGACGAGCTTTTACTGGCCCAAGATCTGTGCCTGAACGGTGTGTCTGAAATTATCTCGGCATACTCAGACAGGAAGAAAGCAAACACAAAACAAATATTATGGCCATTAACAACCGTCAAACGCACTTTAAATCTGTTCGTTTGGCGCACCGCAGGTTCATACCCGTCCGGCGCACTTCCGGCGAACGGTGCGACATCCTTCACACAAGTGCTCGACTTTTGCTTTCTTAAAATGGTCTGTATGTGGGAATTTGCCTGTATGATTGCAGGATATCTTCATGCGCACACGCGACGTTGAATATTAGTGGAATGCAAGCGGGTGGGGACTTCACTTCGTGCAGTGCTGCGGGTCAGTACAGATAAGAGATAAGAAGTGTGTTAAAATCGAGCTTTTCAACGGCGCCTCCGAGTTTTGCCTCGCATGCTCAGGCATATTAAAAAAAAAAAAAAAACAGTAATTGCAAAAAGTAATATTTCGTTTATGAGCGCACGAACAAACTTCCTGATCAACAACACTAATGTAAAGGCGCGAGCTCAATGTATGCATACTTATTGGTTGCTACAGCTTGTTGATTCGTACACAAGCAAGATCCCCGAGCTTCGCAGCGTCGAGATTCCCAGCACTGGCTCGTCCACATACCTCGATTGGAGCGCTAACAGGAAGGCTCAAGTACAAAAATACAACAAGCATGTGTTAAGACAAGCTATACGTCTCGGGCGTGTGCTAAAGCTTCGAGGTCTGCCCATTTAGGTTAGATTAGAGACCACAAATGCCGCTCTCGGGACCAGAAAACATGAGATAACGGCCGTTTATAGTCCACGCTGTGTGTATAATCTCTTGTCGACGTGTCGATCGAAACCGAAACCATGCCACCCTCCTCCCTGGACAACTAGTTCTCAGAGTGCAACGCGCGCCGTGTTGCATGCCGGGCTTTATGGAAGTAGTCTATTACCGAAATGCCAAAATCGCCACTTCCGCGTCGATACGCAGCGTGACGCACTTGCTTCTGGTGCGTGTGTACGTACGTATTTGCTGCGTGTTTTCGCGTACTTATTGTGCACTGCTTACCTCCGTCTGCGCATGCCTCGCATCCTTGTAACTAACCCTGCTCTATGTGCCTAGCGTGAAGTTTGTGTCTGTCTTTTCGTACGCTGACTAAGCTCGTGTCGGTGTCCTTCCTACTGGCTGCTGTTCGTGTTTGCGTATCGTGTGTGTCGTTTGATTACTAGGTTCCCTGTTTATGGGGCGGAGTAAGCGGTGGTCGTCGCGCCAGGGGTGGGTCGTGATCAGGGAAACAGCTTAGCAGCCGACGCCGACTTCGGCGCGTTTCTTTTGCGCACGCGCGTACTGTCGCTGATATCGCTACTTCGCGCCGTGACGATGCGCTGATCTACAGGCCGATCGGCGTTCGCGTGATATTGTTGAAAATTCTCGAGCGAGTACTTACGTGTCGAAAGCCATAATAGAATTAAAGTGGACATTTGGCCGGCAGCCGGCATACCGTGGCTCTGAAAACAGATTGCTAGGAGTGCCCTCTCATTCGCTCTTTCCGCGCTGGCTGCGCGCAGTCCGTGCTTCTGGCCGCCCCGGCCGCCCAAATGCGTTTTTCTGGTTGGTGCTTGTTTTGTTTTGAATAAACAATAGATTCCTGCTGATATTCTCCTTTATAATCTTCACTCTTGACAACTCTTTTGTGTTCGAAGGAACTCCGTCAATTTTGATGATAATGCATGCGTAAGTACAACTGGAACCTCATAGTTGTGAGAATACTTTTTCTGGGTTGTCTGCACCGTTCTGATAACATGATTGGTCTCCATAAATTGCACTTACCCGCTTCGGGAGCACGGCCAGCGGTGGTTCTCTGTCGGTCATCGAACCTCACACACGTGAAGCGTTGTCAAAGCTGTGATATAGCGGGCGTTTTATTATTATGTTTTTTTTTCTTTTTTTTTCTTTTTCTGACAGAAATGATACTTTTGGTATTCCTACGGGATAACATTATCGGCTGCGTCGGTCGTAAAGGAACGAGCGTAAATTGACAGTTAGTGGCCTAATAAACTAAAATTTGCCATTTGCGAACGCTGGAGCGGGGGGCGACCTCCTCTCCACCGTTCGCTCCGCTGAAGTGGAAAAGGGTGGGAGGAGCTTCCACTTCGTTCTTGACCTGTCACCGACTACAGTTATGAATTCCACTTGTCATTTTGGAGCAATGACGAGATAGAGCTGAGTCATGTATTGCGTTCTCTGAGCTGTAGAACGCAATGCGCGCGGAGTTGCTCCACGCATGCACCAGTCACCAGTAAACACGACCTGTCCTCCGAGGAGGTCGTGCGAGACTCCGACGGACATGGGGGTCGGCCACCTCACCGTCATTACCGTCTACCGTGTCTTCAAAAACACGGGGCGCAATGTGTTTCTGCAGTATAACAAAAATTGAACAAACAAGGTGCAAACTGTTATTGTTTTGCTAAGTGTGGTTCGCAGGGCTGAACAGAATACAAAAACAATACGCCGTGCTGGGATGACGCCGACTACAATGGTACACGATCATAACAAAAGCACAAATCCTGCCACATTCTTTTACTACAGTGATAAGAGCATATATATCTTTGTCCGCGGTGCAGCAACAGAGACATTATTTCCAAATTAGAGTTCGAAGTAAGCCTTCGATGCTAGCACTGACCAACTCATTTCACTCACACACACTTAAAATTTTTACACCCTTATTCGTGTAAATGGCTCGTCCTCTGGCTAACGCCTTTATTCGTGTAAGGGTGTTAGCCACCGGAGGTGATGAAAATCGTGTTAACTGCTAACACCCTAAAAACAATATGGCGGCCAGTATGCGACAGGCGATACGAGCCTGGCGAGCCGTACGCGGCTTCTCGCCGGAGCAAGAGCATACGGCTAGCATGCTGGTTTGGTGTCATCTGTAGGCGCAAGAAACTTTCCAAAAATCTCTATGTCCAAGCGCCAACACCGCAAATAATACGAGTAAGGCCGAAACCGCTGGAGACTGAACAGCCGAGACTGTCGCCGAAGTCTCGCTCGGCCTGCTCAATGCCGGTCGCATTTTCATCGCATCAGAAGCGCTTATAAAGAAGGGATAGCTTTACAAAACACTGACAGGCTGGCTTTATTGAACAAAACGCCCACTTGCCGTGGACGACAAGTTGACAACGAATCGCTCCGACACCCTCTGTCGACAGCGGCTAGGAGGTATCGCACTCGCGCTCCGTGTGGCTCTCGATTAACTATTGCCTGTGCTCACCTCTGTTGCGTGCGTTATCCACTCATGAACGTTTGTGCGTGAACAGTGGCATTCAGCACCTAGAACACGCGATGGGGAAGCCGCCTAACCTCCTTTTGTTGCAATCAGGCAGCATAACACGGCGACACAGCTACCAGCGCAACCGAAGAACTCGGAGCGATCAACACGACGGATGGACTAATGGCATCCAGCCCTCTAATAGGTATAGATCACCAACCGCCACACTTTTCAAATTGGGCGGCGACAACCCCCATCTAGCGACGAAAAAAAAGTGATAGACATTTTTAAAAAGAAAAACCAGATTTTTTTTGCTGCCCGCCGCGCGGTTACATCTACTCGCGACATGGACATACACACAACACTGTACATACACACGGGGATACAAGCACCGATCAATTGCACAACACACAACAAATAGTACATACATCCTACTTATACAAACCAACAAGTGCCCCGAGCGGTATATATGCCCTCCTATTTCGCGCATCGGTTTGCCCAGTGACCACGCTAGTCTTAATCGAGATATGAAAAGATTACGCCAATTTTATCTTTCAATAATATTTTTTCTGAATTTGTCTTAGGTAGATACACATATCCCTTAATAACTTCTTACAGCATAATGTATTATAATGATACGCGCCTAACTTCTAGTAACTCAACGTGAGTGACGAGAAAAAAAAATCGTGTGAATTCTGTCTGGCAACCACACTCGCGGCGTGGTCGTGGTTGTTATGGCGACGGTGTCGGTACGCGCGCCGGCAGCCGTCCAGCTGGTTCGGCCGTTCGGCTACGGCCGAGTGCGCGAGTCCACGG
Organism: Ixodes scapularis; assembly: GCF_016920785.2. Classification (NCBI taxonomy): domain Eukaryota; kingdom Metazoa; phylum Arthropoda; class Arachnida; order Ixodida; family Ixodidae; genus Ixodes; species Ixodes scapularis. The sequence goes on from NW_024609880.1 coordinate 89,743,908, forward strand.
TGAACGCCGCGAACGCAATCGAGAAAACAAAGCGTCGACTACTGAAGCTATACGTAATCGAGTTTCCGCCCGTTCGCTGCCGAATTCTTCGTAGTCTTCTTCCGCCCGTTCGAAAGGGAACAGCCTACCAGTCCGATTACCGCCGTGGCTTCAGGGGCTTCATCTTCGGAGGGAACTGTCAACTGAATTAGTTCCAAAACGCGGGTGCATCAGGCAGCGCAACGTGGCGCGGTCCACGCACAAAGTCTGTAAGTAAACAAAACACTCAATGCCGTTCCATTCTTTTCTTTTTCTTTTTTTTTTTTTAATTTACGGGCGCGCGCGGTGTTTCTGGGTGGCTCAAGGTATGGGAAAGCAACTGGAAAAATCGGCGCCTGATCGACCATGGGGTGAAAACTTCAAGGCGTATCGTATGCAAACGACAGCGTTTGCCGGCGGAAGACTCGGTCGTCCGTGGCGAACGCAATTTGAGTATGTTTAAGGATGTTCTAGCTGCAAAAGAAAGGAGCGCCTTAAAATTTCACAAGGTAAAATACACTGCTGAGGAAACGACGCCCCTTTGCGTGCAGGTGCCGATTTTTCCGGCAGAGTTTAGCGCGCTGTGAAAGGCAGTGTGCACTTAGGGGGAGTTTTGGCATAATATAATGTTGCTCATTGGAAATAAAAAGAAGAAAAAAGAAATGCTGGCATCATATGTTTACACACTCTTAGTCATTTTTGGAATCTTAAGTACCCTTTTTGTGGCAGGTATTGGACGCCAGCACATTTTACGTAGGAACGAGGAGTGGAATCCGGCCAATTCCCTTCCACATTAACATCAAATGAGTGCTGTGAAAGCAAAGAAGAAAGTGAGGGTGAAACAGTTCCTGCAGTAGTAAGTGCCAGAAACAAGAAAAGTGCCCCGAAGTGGAAAATATACTCCCTTGAAAAGGATCCAAAAGAAATAGAGGTTATCAGGTATACCGCCGAGCGTCACAGACCTGGACACTCCATTTTAGTTTTTTAAATGCTCATGCCCTGATGAGCTGTTTACAGCGATATTTGAGGGGACTATCCTGTATGAACTCAATGCCACCATGAACACCATTTTCGGGTTCTGGTCACGCCTCCACGCAGGATGTCCTGCTTCAGATCAAGGAGGATATCCTTGACAGAATCTCCTGTACGACAACACGGGCGGTCCTGGCCCTGGATATAAAGGGCGCCTTTGACAACGTCAGTCACACGCTGGTGTTCGAGAACTTGGCCTCAACTGGGTGCGGGCCCAGGATGTATGATTATGTGCGGGACTTCCTGAGCAACTGGATGGCCACCATCGGAATCGAGTCCGTCCGCTCAAGCATCATCCCGATACCGAGCAAGGGGAACCGGCAAGGCTCGGTCCTGTCACCCACCTTGTTACCTGGCGATGTGCAAGCCGCCTCCTCTACTGGAACGGATTCCCCGGATGAAGCATACACTCTATGCCACTCTACGTGGACGACCTGACGATTTGGGCTACGTCGGGATCGGTCAGTGGGAGGCAAAACTTCCTCGAAGAAGTCATCGAGACGGTGCAGAACCACCTCGAGGCCGGCAACCTCCAGCGCGCCCCCGATAAGTCTCAGCTGTTGCTCCTCTGCGCGGGCAAGCCAATTCCCGAAGAAGAAGAAGGCGGACATCCGCCTCACGTTAAAGGATGGTACCCCCGTGCCGGTGGTGAAGCGGGTTCGGATCCTGGGGCCTTCACCTCCAGCGGAACGGCGGAGCCAAGTACACGGTCGACCGACTCGTCAAGACAACCACGCAAGTCATGCGCATGGTGAGAAGGATAACGAGTCACAGACACGGGCTCGAGGAGTCGGACCTGCTCCGGCTGACCCAACCACTCGTCGTGAGCCACATCGCCTGCGCAAATCCGTATCTCAACCTGCTGTCGAGAGGTAAGGGCAAGATGGACGTGATTATTCGCAAGGGGTACTAGCTGGCACTGGGGGTGCCGCCGTACGCGTCGAACGCCAAGCTCCGGCGGCTGAGTGTAAACAACACCTTCCAGAACTAATCAACATGCACCTAGCCAGTCAGTGGGAGCACCTGGCCCTCACACTGAGTGGGCGGCATGCCCCGAGCTCGCTCGGCATCCCCATCCCCGCATCGCAATGCGAGGCTATCCAGCTGCTGCTGGCCCTTTGGGACAAGATCCAGGTGGCACCAATCCCATGGAAGCTGAACCCATCTTTGCATCCAGGTCGCTGGATGGCTCCTGGTCCCTTAATTCCGCTTAGTCCCGTCGTGTAGCATAGGGCCCCTGGTAGCAATTGGTTGCTAGCCCAGCATTTAAGCATACTCCAGCCTTTTTGTATGTGAAGCAAAACAATTACTGCAACTGAATACTTCTTACCTGACAATAATCATAGTTTGCACTGCTCAATGCCCGTCTGTTTTATCTAAAATACCGCAAGTAAGTACTCCGAGTACCGGTCGGAGTACTGCGGTGCAGGTGAAGTTTCTACTTCACCTGTTGCTTTTCTGTTTTATCTAAAGTACCGCAACTAAGTACTCCGAGTACCGGTCGGAGCTCTGCAATGCCAGGTGAAGTTTCTGCTTATAAAAAAGTGTCTGCCCAAAAGCTTTCTTCGGTACCACGAGCTGCAACAGGAAGCCTGATGCAGAGGCTTTAAGAGCAAGCTCCATGCTTTGAATGTTGCTAAGCATGCGCGCTTGTGCAGTGCAACTGTCGTTCAGAACAACGTGCTCATTCTTGGCATTTCAGTTTCACTTGCACTTAAAGGGATGTTGAACCGAAATCTGGATTCCATAAAACACGGCGGCAAAAGCGTGTAACAAGATGCTACAAACACTAAAACATCACTACAACACTATTTCGAATGGATGACCTTATTTTTAAAAAAAAGGAGGCGCATTTGACAGATTTGTTTGTCTTGTTTCTCCGAGAAGGAAAGGGAACGACCTCGCGTCTTCTCCGCCTCGCCGCCTTGAGCGGGCGAAGCAGAGAGAGGAGAAAATGAGATATCTTGACGTCACGCGCCTCATCGGCCTCATTCAATCTCAACCTCTTTCTCCAAAAATACGGCCGTCCATTCGAGATATCGCCTTGTGACCACGAGTAGTGTTTTAGGGATTGTAGCGTCCCGCCTACGGCTTCTGCATCGTTTTCTGAAATCCAAATTTCGGTTCACCAGCCCTTTAAAGGGAAACGGAGTGTGGCAGCGATGGGATGATTTCTTGTGTCAGCCGGAGTTGCCTACCATTACCACTGTAGGGCAGCAAAGGCTACAGGCATGCAAGAGCGACTTTGCGAAGCGCTTTCGCAGAACAAGAGCTTGCGATAGAGCGTGTACTAGCTTGCACTTGTCGCCTTCGACCGCGCTGTCACCCTGGCAAGCCTTCGGCAACACCTTCAGAATGCCCCCATTCTTCAAGAAAGCCACAATGTTATGAATATACCACAACAATGCCTGGCTTTTATTTTTTTCTAAAAAAGAGCATTTCTGAAACTTTGAAAATGCAGCAGTGCACGCTCATTACCTTCGGTACTGCTTAGTACGTGCTCACTCACGCTCACCTTATCCAGGCTGAAAAGCTTGTGCTCGGACGGGGCGTATTGAACACTGGTGGTGTCTTTTGACTGAAGTAATATACAAAGTATGAACAGGAGTGATAAAGAAACACAACATTTAATGCCGGTCATCTCCACTTTTAAAAAGTATCTCAACGTGAGATTAATTTGACATTTCGTAGTAAGGGTGATGAATTCCAGACAGGGTGACATAAACCGTTTTGATAAAAACGTAAAAACAAAATGTAACTACTCCATACAGGTGTCTAATAGTTTGATGACTAGGAAACAACACGGAGGACTAGAGAAATGTGACGAATATAAACGAATAAAGCTGGTCATGAATTGAAGCATACTTAGGTATGTGAGCCACATAACTTGCAGCTGCCATCTCAAGAAAAACAAACAAAGCCTTTAATGATTTCGAAAATCGGAACAATCCTGGCAGGAGTTTCACAGACTTTGGCGATTGCACTATGTGATCAGCAATCAGGCTACAGGTGTTTTCTGGATTGTATTAATCACCTTGATTGCAACTGGCCGTAGCTGTGAGTAGATTAGAATAAGACAAAGCCTCTCAAGAAGGCAGCTCGTATTGTACGTCTTCTGGCCATGGGCGAAGCCGAAAAGCCAGTAGGCCGCCATGACCACAGTAAAGCCTTCGAAAAGCCAAATGGTTCCCTCCTGCATATAAAAGCAGAATTGATTCAGTCAGAGAATAATAAAGGCCGCACTGATGAGCATGATTTTAAGCATGAAATGCTTTTAGCTCCCGGCCACCAAACTGATGACATATCTTTTCGGGAACTAACGCCAAAAATCACTTCAAAACATCCCAGGTTTCGAAGTTGACTTTTGCGTTGGTTTTCTTATTTGAAACCGGCTTTGAAACCTACTGGGTCTCGAAGTCAGTTTTGGATCAGAAAGGTGTGCACTAGCAGGGTTCAAAATTTGCTGTCAAAATTTTGTTTCCTTGAGACAAGGAAACAAAAAGGAACATACACACCACCGTCTCAAAACCAGCACAGCATACAGCTGTCATTTATTTCCACAAGTCTTCTTCCTTGTCATCCCATACGCTACACATGCTATGGAACCTATTCCTATACACGCTATGAAACCTATTAATTCCGACCTACAGCTTTAAAAAAATTATCCAACATTCAAATTACTTTTTTGTATGCCATCTCACTACCGAATTCTAAACCAAGAGCGCATCATTCGTTTAAACCGTTTGAAGCAATCGCCTGACGAGGAGCCCGTTGTCGTCACGCTTTAACTTTAGTTCACCTTTCTGCCGCCGTCTTGGGGGGGTCTCAGGCATCGTCCCCGCGCAAATATTACCACAACTGTTTAATTGATTGGTGCGGCACACAAACTTCTGTTCGGGCTGGAACTTGGTCAACAGTGTCTGAGATGAGCCCGACGCCCATTTTAGACGTCAAATAAAATTTCGAAATTGCTTTTATAATCTCTTTAAGAGTTTGAATGCATGCGTCTGGAATTCGCAAAATTTAGTGGCCGCGATTATGTCCTCTGTGACCGATTTGCAAAAATAAATGGTTTTACAGTAATGATTCAGATTGTGATTTATTGGGAATTAACCAGTGCTGTTAATAACATGCTCTGTATTGTCCGCTCTGCTGGTGTTTTGTCTGCCGTCATTGCATCCACGCAGCTTGAAAGTGCACTGCTTTATGCGACATGTGGCACGCACACACCATGGCACTCCACTCCATAGCGTGGCATGTGGTGGCAGCAAAAGCCTCTGCCAAAAACATGCTAAGCACAGCATTTGTGTCGGCAGAAAAGATACAAGGCTATTATCTTGTTCCCGAGAGTATAGTATGTTGCAGGTTAAGACGGTACGGTGAGAGGAAGAAGCTCCGTCTACACTTTTTCCACTTTAGCAGAAAGGATGCTATAGAGAGAAGAAGGAAACCGCCAATCGTGGCAAGCAAACCCTTTTTGGACTGGCAGAAGTGATGGGAGACGCCAGGCAGTGTAAAAAAAGGGGAAGGGGGGGGGGTGGACTGCAAACGTGTTTACCAAGAATAAAAAGGGGGAAGAGTGAAAAGAGGTATTCTTCTGTAGATTCCTTTTTCTCCCGGAGCTGTGAATGTGCCATGGCCGGACTGGGTTCAACTCAATGCCCCAAATCATATTTAAAAAAAAAAATTATTGCCGGCAGAGTTTTGCGGACTCCTAAAATGCCTTTACGGAGAGGTTCCACAAACCCTCTTTCCAGAACCGTTGGCCTAGATTGCGGCCATGGGCATCTGCAGTACGTTTTGCAGGAAAAGGAGGGGGAGGGGGGCAAACCTCGTTTTCTTTCAAAGTTATAGGTTTGAAAGCTACACCCCTTCAGAATAATCCCCCCCCCCCCTTTTCCGCCACTTTGCTGACGCCCATGATTGTGGGCACCTCATCACTTACAAAATGTTTCCTAGGACCCATGTGTAGAAAGTAGGAGCCACCATTCAAGCCCCTGTCATGACTACAGTGCAGACATATCACAATAGCAGGGAAGAACAATAAATAATAATGGACAGTCTGACCGGAAACAATATTGGTACAGTTTCAGACTCGCCGCTCAGCTTGTCAGCTGAGCCAGGCTAGAAAAACGAAATTGGCAAAGTCAATGAGTTGCGAGTATAAAGATGCAACAACAAAACCCTACTGGAGTTCTTAGAAAATGTTGGGGCCTTCTTGTCAATGGAAAAGGCACTCAGTAATTAAATCCAATACTCTTTCGGATAGTGAGATTGATATCGTGGTAAGGTGGGTGCTTTTCCCAAGCTCTTGTTTTAGCACCAGTGGGTGTCAAGTTACACACAGCCAGAAAACAAATCAGCATAGCCAAACGAAGCAAAGGACAATCGCATCCGTAAAATAGCCGATGTTCCATATTTCAATTAGTTTTTGATCTCACTCTGCGCAGCACACAATCCATAGCAGACGATTGTCCCTTTTTGGCTCTGTTCGCAGATGACTTGCCAGTCTGTTCGTCGTTTTGTTTCTGTCAGAGAATGATACCTACCTAGTAGCAAACAAACTCATTATTATTCCCTCATGTAAGCAGACGATGCGTCTGGTAGCGGTATTTTATAGCGAGTTCGTTTCACACGCACTGGCACCGTTCGAGTTCTCTCCCAGAATGCATCGCACTCGCAGAGTGTTGCACGGAGAACTGGACTCAAACGAATTCGCCAAATGCACCAAGTGCGGAAGACTGATGCTGCCGCCATCTATGTTGTAGAAAGAATACCGACCTCAAACCGAAACTGGCGCCTTGCTGTTCGGAGTGTTGGGTGGGAATGCGAGAGTACAGTCGCTACCAACGTTTATCTACAAACGTTGGTCGCTGCAGCCTGTAGTTTATAGTTGCGATGACTTCAAGCAACTCGGCTGTCATAGGGATAGTTACAGACGGCGTAAATTTCCGCAACCAGCTGTCTACAAAGCAGCTGGTTGCGATCTTTCAATTCTCATAACCGTTTACACTGAAGAAAATGGATGATGCTGTCCGAGCAGAAGCTTGATCCATTTGAGTATGGCATTATGCGTGGACCACTGAAAGGGTACGCCTTAAAACTAGTCTGCTGGAATACCCAGCAAAACTTTTCGATTTCGATCGTCATTACAGGTGGATCAGATATTAGCTTTGGTGAGGGCGTCAAGAACGAGAGCTTTCTCGAACAAAATATGACGGGGCAAGTTAGCTGAAGTAGGTAAATGTTAAACATGATGATGTTGCCCAAGCCTCGAGTAAAATCACTAAATTTAGCTTTCTCTGATGCTTACTGGGCAGTCAAAGTTTCTGCTGGGGCAGTTTTGTCGACAAATGTTCAATTTTTCACCCGCACACGTTGGTGATAAACATCTCGGGGGCCGCTGATGCATTTGTTCTGAGCATTTCTTTACACACTGGTATATTTCAGCGTTTTTACGGTAACAGAGCGACTTAAAACCTCCAAATAAAGCACGGTTTGTCAACTGCTTCCTTCATGAAATAGGAGACGCTCACAGTTCAAGCTCGCGTTTGATTCCGTTGCCCGCGGGACGCAATTTCTATCAGAAAATCTACTTTTTTTCCTTTCAGTTCCGCGACACATCCTAGCAGACAAACTTTCGTCATCTGCTCCAGCACCTTGCCGGCCTAGCCGGAGCGAGGCACGACGGGATTGCATTTTGGCGCAATCTCGATTTTCTCAGTGCACCGAGTGCATGCACGCGTGGGGTGTCAGCAATGAAACGAACTCGGAGAGTGCAACCACTCGTGGAGTGCCGGCTGAAACGAACCCGCTCCACGCTGCGAGTGGACACGCGTGGGCACGAGTGCCGTGAAACGAACTCGCTAATACTTCTTCAGTGCAAGCCGGTTGAGACCTCAATGACCAAAATCGGGCTCTCGGTGAGATGGAATGGCAAACTGAGAATGATTTCATGACCAGGGGCCAAACAAATAACAGGTGCATTGCATGGTGAGAGTATTAGCACCGAGAAGTTTGGGTGGCGACCTTTTACAGCGAGCCGGGGTGACGTCATGCTGAGGACGAAATTTACCCCCTCACTCGCCCTACAAAGGCCGAGACGACGTTAGCTGTCGGCATATTACTTTCGTTTTTTTGTTTTTTTTGTGCGCATTTTACGTAGGAAATGTGAATTATTATATGCGGCCTTATTGAGGTATGGTCTGTAGCTGCAGGCGAAACTTCAACCAACATTCCGAGCATGGTTTCCAGGGCAGACAGTGCATGAATCACAGCTGGTATATGAAAAGGAAGAAATGCCACCACACTTGCAGGAGCATTGCAATATATTTACATCTCGCACAATCAACGCTGCTGATGATTCGAATAAATTAAGAGGTTTTTTCAACTTTGTTTCTAAACAAAAACGTCTCGGCGAAAAAGCTGCACTCTGCTCAAGCAACATGTTAAATATATTCTGAACCATGGGGAGAAAATTACCAGTGAGACTGCCCAAAGGCCTTTGACTTAAATGCCATTTGTATGCCCGCAAAGCGGGGTCTGATGTTCTCCTAAAGCGCGAGACAAATGGACGGCAGAATTGTCCGATCCGACAGTCCGAACGCCGCTCCAAATTGAGACACACGCACACGCTTCCGACCTTGCAAGCGACACAACGATGCGTTCGGCTCCGCCCAGGAGATCCAACTTCCAAGCACTCCAGCGGAGGTCCGCGTTCATAAATCTCTGGTCCCAGATTGATGGTTTAGCTCGCACGAGCGAAGCTAGGAGCTCGTTCTTGTTAGCACGTGCATTCTTTGCCGGGGCCATCTTTCTCGAATGGATCAGCGGGATCCACGCGTCCGGCTTCCCGTCGCCCGTCCCGTTTTCTTATTCGTCCCGACAGACCAAGTACGTCATCATGACACTCGCGCTAGCTGTGCTGTCATTGGCTGGACGCATCCGACAATCCGTCCGCCGTGCGAAATTATCTGGCGCGTTTGACGCATGTCGGATCGCCGATCTGACGCCTGAAGCGAGCAAATTTTTCGGATCAGGCAGTAGTACTGTCGGATCGGACGTCGGATCGGATGGATTTTTCGCGCATGTGTCTCGCGCTTAACTCATGAATCTGCAAAGAACAGAATTTCAGTGTCTGAAACACTTACACCGCCGCTTCCACAACCCCTTGCACAACCGCCTTATATCGTGTGGAGGGGGCGGGGGGGTTCATCGACGGAGTTGCCTCCACCGATAGCTTTCCATACTTATAACCCAATTATAAAGGTAAACGTGACAAAAACGGTTGGAAAAGCTATGAAAATTCTGTCGGCATAAGTCTCACCCAGCGCCTTGTACACTGGGTAAACGAAGCCCCGCTTCTCAACGTGCTTACAGCTCACAACGGCCGATGTTGACGGTGCCTTTCCCATCCTTAGTCTGACTGTCCATGCTCTCTTTAATCTCGAAGTTTTCGGGTGGTAGAATATGATACCAGCTTCTTTTTGGAAATTGCATTGCAGCGCTGAACAGTTGGTCAGCATGATCACAAACCTCCGATCGTGAGGAAACGGGCGCAGGGAAGCCAGCCAGATGCCAGAACGCGAAGCGGAGTCCGTCACCAGACGTCACGGTACACCTCACCCAATCAAAACGTGGCGACCGCAGCGACACTTGTGTTTGCTCTGAAGACTAATAGTACGCCGTGCAAGCAATACCATTGATCTCCACGACAATTTGCTGGATCGCGTGTCTCCGCTTGGTCGTTGCAGCTCAGGTGCGGCCACCGGATGTCCACCTTGGGACAAAGATTATCAGTCAACCTTTTGGAGCGTTGCGGAGGCTGGGCGGCAGTAAGCTGAAGACATGTTTTCTGCTCGTTCGTTGTCATTTACCGAAGAAGTTTGTTAAAACCCCGAACGGTGAGAATTGCGTTTGAGAACACGTGGAAATTATTACGAAAGCTCAGCACCGCAAGAAAGAGGGGCAACTCGTCTAACGCAAGTCTTACCGTTCTGGCGGCATGATCAAAGCTTCCTTGGCATGCCAAAGTGCTGCATCTTTGTCTTCGCACGCTTGAATACCGATCAAGAATTAATGCCGTGTGGATTTGTTTCGTGAGTGCAGAGTGCATGAAGATGCATGTGCCTCTGAAGCAGCATTTTACTTTACTCTTGCGACTGTATTTGTAACTTGCGGCACTTGCAGTCCAGAAACCGGCATGATCCAGTGGCGACAAAGGAGGGGTAGGAGGCCATGGCGACGGCGACAGATTGCACACAACCATATGGACGGGCCACGTTTGACAAACTTCAGATATCGCCGCTTCATACTTTTGCCTTCGAAAACCTACCTTCTTCCACAGCATTGCTCTATTTGTGCTGTCATGTGATCCATTTGAGTAGATTTGGAACATAGCCGTGGTTAATACATAATAGCAACCACCGATTTCGTTTCCTATTGATAGCAACTCGCTGGAACAGCTGGGTGATAGAGAAGACGCCTATGTGCGACATACCTTCAAAGCTCTGCCATGGCATTGATTCTTGATAAGTATCCAAGCGTGAAAAGGCACAGAGACACAGCAGTTTGGCAGGCCAAGGAAGCTTTGATCACGCCGCAAGACCGGCGAGACTCGACGTTCGACAAGTTGTGCCTTTTTCTTGCGGTGCCGCGCTGTTGCAAAAAAATTTCATGCGTTTTCAAAGGAAATTCTCATTTTTTACACATTGCGAGCGTTTGGCGCTCCTTTCACTAAACAGAGGGGAGCGCCGCCGGAGACTGACACTCGAGCGTGCTCTTCGTGCTCCGAGCATTTCTTGGAGCACAAGTGACTTCTTTGCGCTCCGTGATGTCACGTCCACAAGCAAGATGGCTGTGCTATTGTTGAGATTGTTGAAACAAAGGGCGTAGCATGACAGCTGCTCCTTTTCAGTCCATTAGTGGTTAATCCAGCAGGTAAAAACAATTTGATTTGAAAGCCAAGACAGCAATTAGCATTCCGGAAAAGGTTTGTTCATGTGCCTTGCCTGAGAACAAAGTGATCTATCGAACGAGCGTGCTGATAGCTCGGCGACAGAAAAGTTGCCGAGAAGACAGTGGGACGGCTGCCCTTTTTAAACTGCTTAGTCCAGCTGCAGCGAATAAAGATACTTAGATTGGAAAGCCGAAGCATCAGTTAGCATTGCGGGAAAGGTTTGTTCGTGCATCTCGCCTGAAAATGAATTCATCTATTGAACGGAAGGTTACCGACCGCACAGCGACAGAAAAGTTGTTAAGATGAGAAGACAGTCGGAGCGCTGCCCTTTCTAGGATGCTTTGCCCAGAGAATCAAGATACTTCGAATGGAAAGCCGAAACATCATGTTCATGTCTCGCCTGAAACGAATTGACGTGCTATCTATTGAACGACAGTGTTCCGGTATCGGCATAGCACATCAACAGCTTCCATGGCATTCCGTCTCGCTGCAATACGGAACCACGAAATATCTGGCAAGTGTGAGGGTTTCGTGCGTCGACAAACGGGTTCAAGAATGTTGTCTTTAATTCAAATATAAACAGCTTGCACGGTCAATAAATAGATCAGCCATGGTGCCTTTCCCCGCACGTGCTCGAAGCGAGTCTTCAAACCTCTCAGAAATACTTAAACGTTCGTAGAAACTTCATAACGTCGCCGTCTCTTTTACTTTGTACCCTGCCGCTCTACACTGGCTTTAATTAATTTACCACCGAAATAATTTTGGCTTCTCCCACCCGTATCCACGGGATGCCAGGTTCGTCATAACCGTGCGGTGGGAAGGAGCTTGTGCGGCTCGTCAATAGATTCGGTGTGTCACGCTCCTGTTCGCCATGCGCCGTTTAGTTGCTGTGCCTGGAGTATGAAACTCGGAGTGTCAGAGTAGGAGTAAAGGAGTGTGGACTTAAAGGGGAGCTGCAATCATACTTAAGCGTCTACCTCTTTTGCGGTTTCCACGTCTCTTTGGGTTCGGGCAAGCCAGCGGGCACGGAGAGAATAACTAAATATCAGTGAGTCATATTTTAACTGGACGACGCGGAAACCTCCTCACCTACGAGGGCGACCCGCGTTGCCGAAAGCGCGGAATATGTGACGTCTTTGGTCCTGGGCTTACTACTGGTCAGAGCCGCTAAAAGCTTTTTTTTTAGTCGATACAAAATATAAGTGTCGCAAACCGTTTCAATTATGTATGAAAGGAGATTTTGTTCAGTATTTTAGATCAGAAAAGGAACAAATGCAGTTTATAAAGTACGGAAACAAGAAAAGACCCGTCGACAAACCCGCCACCAAGTGGTGAAAAAAACGGCGCATACAGTAAAACCTCGTTATAACAAAGTTGAAGGAGCGGTCGTAATTATTTCGTTATAACCATTAGTTTGTTATAGCCAATGTCCATTTCTTCCCACTATTAGCAAGCAAGGGGAATTATGATTGCTTTGTTATATCCATTAGTTTGTTATATCCTGTTTTGTTATAAAGAGGTTTTACTGTACTAGAAAAGCGTAGTGGGATGAGGCTCCGACGAACAATGGGCTTAGAAAGGTCCCGGATGTAAGCGGTGGCACTGCGGTCTAATACCGGCTCGAGGATCCGACCGGTTCCGAGCGTTCAAAAGGTTTTCGGCGCGGGCTTGGCTGGCGATTTGACCCTTTGGCGGTATGGCAGCGCGAAGTGGCTCCCGTTCTGAACTGATCTTTACCCCATGTTTGCCGTCGTTTGTGGCCAATGAAGTGTTATGCCGAATTAGTCTTTAATCGCGCGGCAAATGCAATGCGAGCTGCCCTGGCCGCCCGCTTCATACAGCCTAGTCAACACGTGCTTTAGTGGCACCCTCTCGAGCCGTCGACACTGAGTGCGGCAGCCGTGAGCGCTCGATGAGCTCACTACTTCACGGCCACTCAAGCCAGGACCTACGACGTCATGAAGGATGTTATTTTTTGCTTGTTTTTGTAAGTCTAATTTGCCTATAACTTTTAAAGTAAAGCGAAATTTGAGAAAAGAAAAGTTTCTTTAAATTACTACGTTCAGTGCGCTCAGGTTCGGTTCAAATTAAAACCAGTCAAAAAGTTATTGCAGGGCCACTTTAACGCTCCCAATGACGACAAACGAGCAAAAAACATGTCTTCAGCACGCTGCCGGCCAGCTCTGCAACGCTCCAAAAGGTTAATTTTCCGTGTCCCAAGATGGTCGTCCGGCAGCCGCAATCACGGAGCGGGGAAGCGCAATTTAGCAATTGTCGTAGAGATCAGAAATATGAAATGCAAACCCTCCTAGCATCCATCAGGTAAAGATAAGCATTCTGTGCAGTCTATATGCCCATCAATATCAACGCATGTAGCCATTTGCAGGCAGTCGCATCCATTCGAAGATCAATCTGGCCTTCGTCAGGCACCAGCTTTCGCTCTCAGCACAGAGCCACTGTTGGTGGGCTTCCAGGCTGCTCGCATCTTCACCCTCCACAGGCGGGGCAGCCCCGGTCTGTAAATGTAGAATATGAATATGGCAGGTATTATTTGATAACACTTTATGTTTTGGCCGTGTAAAGAAAATCTGTATTCCATTTTCTAACATATCTGTTATGGAATAACAAGGTCAGGTGGAACGGCTCGAGTTCGCTGACTGAAAGACAGAGGGCTTAGCCTGAACCAATATCCGAGCAGCCTTCAATATTGGTGTGGGGGGAGAGAAGGCTGAACCTCTAAAGATGTCTTCAAATGATTCTCTAATTGCTTAACTCCAAAGTTTCAGGCTGCTGCACTTCAATATTCTGAACTTTTTCCAACATATATTTGCGCTGTCGCTAACCATGTTGACGTTTGCCAATTTTTTACACGCCCCTTCTCCTCCAATCAGAACAGCACGAGAGTCCGCCGTGCACAGACTTGGCATCATCGTGTGTCATATATCCCCGATGATTGCCTTCCCCACTAAGATGCATTAAAGCCAAGGCTCGAGCACAAGCTCATAGCATCGCTAGATGGTCGCACTGCACGAACCCTCGTGCAGCTTGAGTATCTACTAGTACTGGTAAAAGCGAGCGAGTTGAAAATGAATACTTAAAATCGAAAAAAATAAAGCGCGAGGGACAAGCACAGGACAACCACGTAAAGCCTGGTTCAAACAGTTGCGTTTGACCGCGTTGCGGCTGCGAGAAACCAGGACATCCCTGCTGCTTATATCGCGTGCCAAGATGATTCTTTGAATTGGAATCCACGCTTCATACGAAGCACAGATGTGCCGGTGACTCGTTTTCGGTTCTAAACGCAACGCAGACAAACACACTCAAACGCAAGTGTCGGAACCGACCTTTACGGTACAGGCTCACAGTAAAGCTGTGAGCCCGAACCGTCTCGCACGTCTAGCCTTCGCTTTAGTACATCTCAGGATGAGACGGAATGTATCATAATAGAACCGATGTGGTTTCACCATTCTCAGCAGAAGTGCGTGAGTAACCGATGCTATTTTCGTGGTCGCTTGCACGTAAACAACCAAGGAGCTTGTACCAGGGTGCTTGTACACAACGCCGGCATTCATCTGGCTTGAAAACAACTTGAGCGTTGGCTTGGCTTGGATGTCAGCTGCCCATTGTGCTCACTTGAACTTCACGAAATCCTCTAAATTGAGCAGGCTGCTTCTTGACTTCTGCTGTCGGCGCGTATGTCTGCAATTCGGCGGTTTCCGAGTTCGACGACTCGGAAATCATGGGTGTACCACCGCAACACCCTCTTAACACGATTTCGGTAGCCGTAGGGTGTAAAAAGGATGTACGAAGGGTGTAGGCCTTTCCGTACACCCTTGAATATTCAAAAATCATGTAAAAATGGTGTAGGAAGGGTGTGAGCTCGGAAAAACACCCTTTTAACACGAACATGGGTGTTAAAATTTTTAGTGTGCAGAGTGAAAACGTGAAACTTCGTATGGTTCGGACAGAGATCGAAAAATAACACGCAGCGCTTCAACTTGGACACCCAAAAATAATGAACTTTAGTGGATCGCACGCAAAAGCTTCGCGTACGCAATAAAATTGCCAGTCAGAAGTACGGTTGCGCAAACAAAATCAGCATATGAGTCATCAAATTATGAGAAAAAAAAGCACTTGTGCGCGTGCCAAAAATATTCGACATTTATTGTTGTCAATATTTGTTTTTCTATCCACGTGCTTATGTCGCAGTGGAAAGCCGTGAAACTCCCCATAAAGTTATTTTGAGCAGTGTTTCCGACGGTGCTCGCTCGATTGTAAAATGCCGCTTTGTTGTTACTTTGGCGAATCAAACAAGGAAGCCACGTTCACCTACAATGTCGTGTCCACAAGAAAAAGGTCGGAATTTCCGCTACTTTTTTTTTCTTTCTTTTATATATATTCTTCTCTTTTGCACAATATCGGGTATGAATTATTATCCTCCCCTGCACTCTCGCTGTGACGAACACTCCGATAAACGAGTCACCCTATGACAAATGACAAAGATGGGGGTTCCGAAAATCTCCTAAAATCGTAGTTTGTTCTCAGAGACACATCCGTGTGTAACAAAAACCGCGGCCTTCTCCACGAAGCTTATAGACCTTTTCATTTCAGTAGTGGCCTGACCGGCGGGTAGAGGGCGCTGGCGCAGTCGCCGCCATTAGGTTGCTTCAATTTGGTCGGTTTCCGTTTCAACGTGCGCGCGATTGTGATGCTGTTTCATGTTACTTTCGATTAATTTTGCGATATAAATTTTTCTTGTAGCACACAGCGAATGAAACAATAGTGCTGAGCCACTTGGCAAACCACGAAGGGGTTTCGAGCCTAAATTGCGATCTTTTTTTACGAACACTATCTGGGTCTGATTCCGTCCATCGTTAACTTCGGCCATGTTCGGCGGTGAAACAACTGCGCTGATACACAGGGAGGAGTACCATTGTCCACGGCCGTACCCGCGGACACTAATTTCCAAAAAAAAAAAAAAATTATCAAGGGCAGGACAAGCTCCGCCTGCAGCGTGCGCTCGTTGCCTGCAGCCCTGCCTTGGCAGCGCGTGCACCGAGCGGTACGGAAGGTAGATAGCTCGCGCTCAAGTCAGATATTAAACTGATCATCTTATATTGCAACAGACTATATTGCATCACTTCTTAGTGAAAAAGCAGGTCGACAACATGATTAACAATCTGCTGAATCACCAAAAACAGATGAACTGACGAGTTTACTGTTCGATGTTTGGCTTCCGCGGACACCAACCTTTTCTAACTTCGAGACTGGAAACGTGTTTTATAATGACTAGAAAAGTTTAATATAATCAGGTAGATAATATAAAAAAGTAATATTGTCCCTGCCTGTTTTATTCAAGGAAATTAAGCACTCGAGAAATATTTTGAAAGACCAGCGTAGGCTGACTAGAAAATTTCTTTAACTAAAGTACTCAATAACAGCATTTCAAAATATTGGCCTTATGAAATAAACTTTTTTTTATATGGACATTTGCTTACGACGCTTTCAAGGTATGAGAATGGTGAGATAAGTGAATGCCAGACTTCAAATAAAGTCTGATATTCATCTTCCATAAAATTTTCTGAATGAAGAATGAGCGGGTTTGTATGGATAATTAAACTTGAGGAAGAAAACGAGAAGGGACGGACAAACACAAACACAATAGAAGTTTGTGTTTGTCCGTCCCTTCTCGTTTTTTCCCTCAAGTTTGATTCTTTTCAGCGTCGCATTTTGTGAATCATAGGCACTATCAAGCTGTCTATGACAGTTTCTTACGCGGGGAGTCCAAATATTTGTGGTGAAATAAATTAATTCAAACTGCATGGTTATATTAAAAAATTGGCTTAAGTAACTGAAAGACTATGGACATGGGACCAAGCACGATATACCATTTTGTGGAATTAATAGATATACCGATAAAGTGAATCCGTATATCACACGCGTGATCAAGAACGTAAAACAGATATAGGTGTGATTTTGCGAACAAACAAATTGCCTAATGTTAAGGTACCATTATTTATAGCATAAAAAATAATTCAAACTAAACGTTTGTTCCCGGGTCTTGTCCACAAGTTCCCTAGTGTAATCAAAAGAAACTGTTTTCGATCTGTTGTAACTACAAAACACCATGCTTTCAGGAAAAACACGTGGCTAATTACGCTGAGTGTTTTTGTTTGCTCCCTTGACACCAATGCGCACTGATATATATGCGCACTGATATATATAATAACATTGGGCTTCCTATGTTCCGCCCTTATTAGTAACCAAACCTCAGTTCTCGTAAGTTATTGGTATTTGGACCCTCGAGGCTCTTTTCAAGTCATATATCTAGTCAATGTGCGCAAGTGCGAACGCTGATTCCTGTTCCTATAAAGCCTTTTCACACGTATCCCGCACGCCGACGGTAAAAAAAAATATTCGAAACGTGTTACAAAATTAACTACAGAAGTTGCACGCACAATGATGTAATGCAATTGCATGGTAAGTATAAGTATCGGAAGACACTTTACGGAGTAAGGCAAGAGACGCGGTGAAGAGCGACGAAAAACACGAATTCAACGCATCCGCCAAGGCGCGGATGGGAGAGCGGAGCAACAAGTTGAAGCAACCTAATGGCGGCCGCATCACGTGATTCCAAGATGGCAGCGCCCATGCGGCGGAGGGTGAAAAGGTCTATACGGACATTCTTGATCAATATCGTTGACTTGAGGTTGAACTTTGCATTTGCTTTGTAAACACAAGCGTGACGTCACGTACGCATCCCACGCGACCCGACTGAAGTCTGAACTGGTGTACTATGCGTGGACAATGGGGCATTATTTTGACTTCCCAGCCGCGACGACCTTGGCGAGGGAGGACAGATGGGGGTCCCGAAAACTCCTAGAATCCTGGTTTGTTCGCAGGGACACATCCGTGTGTAACAAAAACTGCGGCCCTCTCCACGAAGCTTACACGGGCATTCTTGTGTAACTACCCTATTGAAAATTCCATCAAGCTACGTAATTTGGGACACTGACTGCCAGTCAGCAGCCTTGGTGGAACGTGATGGACCATCAGACGTCATGTGATGGTCCATCAGATGACGTCTGAATGCCACTGCCAAGGGATTTTCATCAACAAGGACTGCATTTATATAAGAGTAAAGCTATACGCACTCATAAATATCGCCAAATGCCTCGATAAAACAAAATGTTCGAGAAAAAAAAAAGAAAAAAAAAAGCAGCACCACCGCGCATCGGAACCCGCGACCACATGCGTACAAATCGGACACCTTAGCCGCTATGCTACGCCATCGTTAGAGAAACTCGATTTGACTCTTTGTTTTATACGAAATGCTTTGGCTGCAAATGCAGTTAAGCCGTCAGCATGTTAAGGCCTGTTCACACATGCAGCGGAGCGCTACAAGCATAGCGCTGACCTCGCGCTAAGCGCGTGCTCACGGTAGCGTTCACCTGCTTTGTATCGCACCGTCAAAATTGTTGCACATGGCAGACGATAAGCAGCCGACGACACGTGAGTAGCGCTACATGAGCGCTTCGCTGCATGTGAGAACCGGCCTTTATGCAAAGCACTCGTACATCACTCGCCGTACTTCAGTTCTACTCACCTGCCATGTAGAGTACTTTCGCGTCGTAGAACGATCCTTTTGTTCGCGCATCACCGGCCCAGTAGACCAGGGGTGCTATGTTGCGCTTTTTGCACTCCCAGGAGACTTGGAAGAGGGAAGTGACGTCAACGACTAGAGCAAATGCAGATTGGATGTTGACAGAAGAAAACAAAGTCAACATCCAATCTGCATTTGCTGCGTTGTTGACGTCACTTCCCTCTCCCTAGTCTCCTGGGAGTGCAAAAAGCGCAACATAGCCCCCCTGGTACACCCTGTCGTCTTCAACTACACCGCTAAAGTCCCTTATATCGTCGGAACTCACAACAGGCTGGGTCTTGTCGAGTAGAAATTCTACTAAAACATAAGACATTGTAGAGCCCGGGCAGGAACGACAGGTTGGAGCAAGCGAGCAAACAAAACGAGTCGAGAGCTCTCGTTCATGAAAGCTCGGCGAAGCCTCTATGGGCGAAGCGAAGTGCGAAGTCTCGTGTTCGCCGCTTCGGCGGGCTTCTGATCAAGGTTGTCGGCCGGTTGCGTGTCATATCTCTAACGTCAGCGGTTTTATGGGCTCACGTCCCAAAATCGTTTTCTCGTGCATAGATTACTTTTCGTTTTCATAGATTTGACGATATAGTGATATCCGAACGAACTTTACGTCCTTTGACCGTACGTCTGTCTGCACGTCAAAGCTTTCTGACGTTCAGTCAGAGACAATCGATGTACAGTCAGAATCACCACCAAGACATCCTGATGGCACTTCGCGGCGGCCGACTGCCACCAGGAAACCATCAGAAAGCCGACAAGCGGGGTCTGACTGGAGCTTGACTGTCGGTCAGACTAACTTGTTGGCCAATCAGACATGCTTGACGTACAGTCAGGCACAGTCAGCGGTCCACTAGAAAACATTGACTGCCAAGCAGGGTTACATTGATGGATTTTTCCTTCGGGTACTGAAGATGCCTCCCTCATGGGAGGCGAAACGTCTAATGAAATTGTTTTTTCCTGTCGTGTGAAGTCGGTGTTTAATTATGTTACCAGTCGGCCTGTGTGACCAGTGCTCATTTGAAGAATCGCCTTTGTCTTTCCTGAGCCCTAATCAAAACACCCTCATAACATTTTTTTTTCACTGTTCAGCTACGTTGGCATAGCCTGTAATCGACATAATTTTTGCGAAAGCCTACTTTTATTTTGTAATTATCTGTAACCAATTCTAATTGAAGAAGTGACAAGTATAATAATTATATTATGATTTCATATCAAAATTTGACGAACCGGGAGATGCAACATTCGGTGAAACAGCGTTTCAAAAAAATATCCCGTGCCCGAAACTTGCCTATATGAAAATGTCTAACATGTGTATGTGTTCTAACACAGAAGATGAGTGCAATGTGGCGGCAACAGAAAGGCCTCACAGACAATTGTCAACGAGTTGGAACTTTTTGATGAATTACCCTTTGTCGAGTCATCCTACTACCGATTGGCCTATTCAATCAATTGCCCGTCGACAAATATTGTTCTTGGTTTATTTGCCATCTGCCACAAGGGGAGAGTGTGGGGCTCGTCAGGCCGACATCTGCGAGCATTTTCATCACGCCTCCAGCGCCTGTACCGACTGACGCCGACACGTTGGCCTAGAAATAAATACCCACCGGACAATTCTATAGCCGCTAAATATCTCTACGCGAGCATGATTAGTTTTCAAGGGAGCACCCGCCTGTGTGTGCTTCTTTGAATTACACATACGTCACGGTCAAAACGTTCCGCAGCAAATGAGTGAAGGCCGACCACCCCATTTCGTCCAATTGTCCGTGTATGGGAGATGAAAATGCCACTGCGTCAGAGACAAGCACATCGTTTACGTGTGTGAGCGTTGCTAAAAATAGAGACCACTATCAATGTTTTAGTATACATGGTTTCATTCTTAGTCAGAGCGCAACCAAAGGTTAGATGTCACGAACACACATACACAAAGACAAAAAGCGCTTTATCACGGCGCATTGTATGCGTTGTTATATTAGTGGGTGGAATCACCCAAACAAAGATAGTGAACGCCGTGGCGTTTAGGTGCTGAGCTGTTGGTGATGCTTGATCGGCGCAATGTGTCGGCCGACCTCCAACTGATGGTGATATGAGGCAGGGCAGCTCTGTGGTTTTAATTGTTGGTTATTCTGTTTTCTTTCTTTTTTGCGCGAAATATTGCGGCTCACAACAGCTAGGCATCGTCGACCAATGGAGCTCTGTTTTATTGATTGGCGCTTCATCGAATAGTGGACATTTCATCGAACACCGCTTCATTGAACGCCAACTCATCAAGTAGCTTGACAATGCTTGATCGAATTACGTTTCTGCTATCAAGTTATTGCAGATATTAGAACTACACCCGTCATTTGTTGTAAATAAGAGTAGCCTTTAGCGAAAAGTATGTTGTATAGTTATTTTCGGCCGTCAGCAAACAGTGAAAAATATCTATCTATCTATCTATCTATCTATCTATCTATATATATATATATATATATATATATATATATATATATATATATATTATATATATATATATATTTAAAGTAAAAAATGCGTACTTTCGGAGTTACTCATTGGAAGTTTACTACGTCGTTTCAAGCGGGGACCGCTCTTCATCACCTAATGAAGAACGGTCCCCGCTCGAAACGTCGTAATAAACTTCGAATTAGTAACTCCGACAGTACGCATATTTGACTTTATATATATATATATATACCCGGGTGTTCATTTTTAATTCGAACAGATTTATTTAAAAAAAAAGCCGTGAAAGTTACACTTATGCTGCTTGTGGAGGTGAGTTATACGGCCAGGGGGACACATTATAGGGGGCTAATCGTAACGATCAGTTGCCTAATTAACTAAAATTCTATAATTAACTTTTTAATTGATGAAAATAGACATATGGTTCCAATCAGAAACTTGCTCAGCGTCATCGAAAAAAACTAAATCAGTCATTTTCAGAAAGGCTTAGAGCGCGTGAGAAGCGTAGTAGTGCACTAAAGTTACCACTCGTGGAGCAGGTACAAGGCTAGCAGTTGCGGTAAGACGCCCCGCGCGATTTTTCCGTCTCTTATCTAGCCCCAGACTTGTACCCGCTCCACGAGTCGTAACTTTAGCGCACTACTACGCTTTTCACGCGCTCAAAGTCTTTCTGAAAATGACTGTTTTAGTGGTTTTCGGTGACGCTGTGCAAGTTTCTAATTGGAACCATATGCCTATTTTCATTAATTAAAAAGTTAATTAACGAATTTTATATGGCCAACTGATCGTTACGATTAGCCCCCTATAATGCGTCCCCCCTGGCCGAATAACTCACCTACACAAACCGTATCAGTGCATCTTTTACGGATTTTTTTTAATAAATCTGTTCGAATTAAAAATGATACACCCGGTGTATATATATATATATATATATATATATATATATATATATGTATATATATATATATATATATATATATATATATATATATATATATATATATATATATATATATATATATATATATATATATATATATATATATTACTAATACAATGTCTGGACATTTACACTCACCAAGTAACCATTTTCGGCTGTGATTTGAGGCTGTGTTGTGTCTATCCCGCTCTTATTTATATCTTTTTTTTGTTTCTCCCGTTTCTGGTTTTTTTAGTATAGGCTTTTACCAGCTCGCTTGCGCGTCTCTTCTAGTTTCAAGTGAAACAAGTTTGTAAATTAGGGTGACACTATAAAGGCGTGAAATCCTATGCCAATTTTATTTCCATTTGGTGGGCCACGTACGAATTTTGAAATATATATTTTTATCCAAATAATCTATTAGTAAATCGAATGGCGATTCGGACGAATTTACAATGACGGGAGGAACGAATTTGCAAATTTCATGGCAATTAGGAAATTTCAGCCATCCTTGGTTTCCGATTGGTCGCGTTCATTAGCGGCTTCTTCCGCACAGAGTAGCCTCGAGTCAGAATTCGCGGAGTCTCTACTGACCGGCCAAAAAAGTGCGGCGCTCCAACTGCTCCCGCCCAGACGACTTGATGTATTTGTTTACACCCAGGACATCGGCCGCGATCGGCGATTGAGGTTCTCTTAGCTGACGCAAGCGTTAGCGGACGCCTCATATTTCCGTACTCTCATTTAGCTACAGAAAAAAAAAAAATCATCCAGTCTATGTTCACTATGTTCACCACTGACAAGATAGTCGGTAGTCGACGAGTTTCCGTGCGAAGCCGATCAAAACGAAGCACCAGATCAACGTTTACCTCGCTTCCTTTTACGGCTGCCATCAGGAAAGATCTGGCTTGTCGCGTTCGCTCAACGTCACTCCGAATATTGTTTGTGCCCCGCGCACCATCCTGTTGCAGCTATCTTTTTATTGTCCCCGTGTGATTTTTTTTTATGTTCTTACCGGTGTTTGATCATAATTCGGTCATTAAAATAGTTTTTGCTGCCGACCCTGCCATTCGTTTGACCCTCTCGCAGCAAAGGAATATTATGGCGGCATTACACACGAAATAAAAATGTAGACACTCCGTCCTATAACTCAAATTACATCACAATGCGTTCACACAACTGTAGTGCGGAGGTACGATGAGCAAGGTCTGAGAAAATATTAATTTCAGTATCTTCAAAAGACCGACGAAACAAAATAACAAAAGAAAGAACCGCCAATCGGCAGCGCGTGCAAGCAGAGGCAGCGGTGACAGGAAGCGCCAGGTGTGTCTTTCGTACGGCCGGCATCCAGGGCGCGCTCAGATGTATACTGGTGCGCTCATGAACTCATGAGACGTTGACGCACTGTCCGAAGGTGTACTCTTTTTTACTCGCAGGATTGCAACGCTGGGGAATGTAGGCGTGTGATTTCAAAAAGCGCTTTCCATCATTTCTACGCGCGAGTGCTCCTGCAACCCAAGCATTTTATACAGTTACGTCCTCGCGCCCGTGCCTTTGCCAGCCCCGTACACAACTTATGCAGTATCGAAAAAGCATAGTTCAAAATTGACGGTCCCACTTTTCCATACCGCTTCAAAACCCCATTTCACTCAAATCACTACAGCCGGACAATTTGGGGCAGGGGGCCTCCAGTTGGGGATTATCCGGTACATTGTCCTCCCAACAATGAATGTGGGCGCGACGCGCCAGAGGATGAACGCGTGAAAGAGTGGAGAAGGAAACTCAAGGTCGGGCAAGCGACGGGAAAAAGGGTTTCGAAATTGGCGCGCAGGTTCCGCAGCGTTTCCTCACACGGACAGCCAACGCCGCCCTGGTGGTTCAACTAATGTCTTGTTCAAGATGACCGCCGTGGTACCGCAGCCTTAAGAGTAAATTCCCACACTGGCATAAACAATAAAAACAAATTTGTTTCGCTAAGAAATGCTCACTTGATACGCAACTGAAGAGATGGTTCAGTAAAAAAAAAGTAATGTCCACCTTTATGCACACATTTTGTACAGCTGAAAGAGACAAAAGACCTTGTTAAAAAATAGCAATCCTTGTGATGTGTAAATTTTACTGTTCAAGGCGCTATATGAGCAGTTCACCGCACAAGTGCTTAATTAAAACATTGTGAGAAAAGGTGTTCCTTCAAAGTAAAATCATTCTTTAAAATACTTCGTGACTTTTACCTTCGAAGTGCTATAATGCATAAAATGCTGTATTTAAGACGGAGTCGTTTTTTATATTGTTCATTTTATTTTAAACTGAATTCGTGTAATAGCTCACATGACGTCGAATCACCTGACATCACTTTTCCCGCCAAATTTAGCGGGGTAACTGAATTGGTGCATAGGTCGCGTGACGTCAATTTTCCCGCTAAATTTAGCGTGAAACCTTATTTTAATGGAACCCTGACGTCAGGTAACTTGACATCAATTTACCCGCCAAATTTAGCAGGCGAACTGAATTGGTGCATAGATCAGGTGACATTAATTTCTCCTCTAAATTTAGCGGAGAAACTGAATTGTTGCATAAGTCTCGTGACGTTTACTTTCCCGCTAAATTTATTGGATAGCTTAAATTTCTCTCTAGGACCCGTGACGTTAGGTCACGTGACATCAATTTCCCTGATAAATTCATACGCGAAACTGAACTGGGGTAGACGTCACGCGACGAATGAACACAACTTCGCAATAGGAGGTAGCGCGTTGAAAGCAATCATGATTTAGAAAACAGGTGCTCACATGATATGCATCTGTACAAACAGGTTTTGACTATTAATGATGTTGTTTGCGGGTTTTTTGGCGCAACAGCAACGGAGGCCATACTGCGCCAGACTAAATTAACTAATGAAACTCCTATGGTTACCTCATTACAAAAAGATGATCCTGAAAACAACTGGGACTAGATCTGGTGTATAAGGCCAGTACTAGTAATATATGATAAAACTCGATCAAGAGGAATGAGAGGGTGCTTTCCCAGCAAAAGAGCGGGATAAAATGTAATACAAAATCTAAAAAACTCAGGAAAATGAGCGCGACGTTCGGTGTCGAATTCCGGGCAGATCCACAAAATATGAAGTATAGTAAGATTGTCTCCACAGTGCTCACAAACTGGTGGATCCTCCCCATAAAGGAGATATCTGTGTGTAAGGAAGGAGTGCCCGATTCGAAGCCGGCACAATACAACTTCGTGAAAGCGGTTCTTAAGTGAGGAGCTCTCCCAAGACCCAAGGACTGGTTTGCTTACATGGAGCTTGTTATTAGACTCCATGGCCCACTCTGCCTGCCATAGACGAAAAAGTGATGACTTAATTAATGACTTGATATCCTGATAGCGAAAGCTAGCTTGATATCGAGAGCAGTTACCTGAAGATGCAGCGAGCCTGTCTGCCTCTTCATTACCCTTTATTCCCACATGACTCGGAACCCAGCAGAATTTTATATTGTGACCTTTACGTAAAGCTCCATTAAGTTTACTTCGCACCTGTTCCACAAGCATATTCTTAGTGGCTTTTAGAGAGCAAACTGCAGTAATCGCACTTTGAGAGTCCAGAAATATTACGGCCCGTCTAGTCTTAGTCTTCAGAATATAATCCAATGCAAAAGACACAGCATAGATTTCAGCAGTAAATATACTCGCAAATTCCTCTAGACTTGTAACTTTTACAAAACGACCTCAATGCACGGCACACCCGACAAACGATGAAGTCTTGGCACCGTCTGTGTAGAAGTGAGCATAATCTTTATACTTCTCTTCCAGGTCAAGGAATTCCTGCTGAATAACAAGAGCTGATATGCTATTCTTATTAAACTTAGTGAGAGTCCAGTCACAAAAAACACGTACCACATTCCAGGGCGCCACGCAGACTGTGTTTTGAATTAGGTTAAGTTCGTCCAGACGAAGTTGAAGTGAGGAACAAAATTGCTCTACACGAAAACTTAACGGTCTGACGATGCTTGGCTTATTTTCAGAGACGGTAGAATTGAGACCTTTGTATGGAATTATACGTTGGGTGATCAGGGTTTGCTAGGATCCTAGACGCGTAGGTTAGGCTGAGGTATTGACGTCTTTTGCACAGCGACATCTCATTTGATTCCGCATACAAACTAAGTACAGGCGATGTCCGAAAAGCACCCGTTGCCAAACGCAAGCCAAGATGATGTACAGGATCCAACATCTTGAGAGCAGATGGGCGAGCCGATCCGTACACCACGGCGCCATAATCAAGACGAGATCGCACAAGCGCGGTGTACAAATGCAACAGACATTTTCGGTCCGACCCCCATGATTTATGAGCCAAAACTTTCAGAAGGTTTGTGGAACGAAGGCAAATTTCTTTCAGAAATTTCAGATGGGGAATGAAGGTAAGTTTTTTTGTCAAATATGACACCAAGAAACTTGTGCTCCTTCCTAACAGGAATTAGAGTACCGTTTAGTTTCAAAACTGGGTCTAAGGAGAGCCCACGACGTAGGGAAAAAGGTACACAGACTGTCTTTGCAACAGAGAACTTGAAACCATTTTCGTCTGCCCACTTACAAAGTTTGTTTATAGCCAGTTGTAACTGCCGCTCAAAACTAGAAAGATTGCAAGAAGATGAGGAGATCTGTACATCGTCAGCATAAAGAGAGTAGGAAATAGACCGAGGTAGCATTCGTGTGAGAGAATTCATTTTCAGTACAAACAAAGTGACGCTCAAAATGCCTCCCTGTGGGACTCCGTTTTCTTGAACAAAAGGTTTAGAGAGGGTGCTCCCAAGCCGGACTTGAAAGGTTCTGTTTGTTAGAAAGTTGTTAATGCATTGCAACATCCTACCATGGATATTGCAATCATACAAGTCTTTCAGGATACCATATCTCCATGTGGTATCATACGCCTTGTCTAAGTCAAAAAACACTGCAACACAGTGCTGCTTGTTCACAAATGCCTCGCGTATAATGGTTTCCAGGCGAACCAAACTATCGAGAGTAGATCGACCTCGGCGAAACCCGCACTGATTTTTGTCAAGGACCTTTTGCCTTTCTAATATGTATACTAACCGTCTATTTATAAGCCTTTCAAATGTTTTCTCAACACAGCTCGTCAGAGCAATGGGACGGTAACTTGATGGTAGTGAAGGGTCTTTCTGCGGCTTTAGGAGCGGGATGACATGAGCATGCTTCCAGGCATGGGGAAAGCAGGCTTTTTCCCACAATAAATTGAAAAACAAGAGAAGACTTTTCAGGGACTCAGGAGAAAAACGACGAAGCATTTCATAATGAACTGCGTCGGGCCCTGGAGCAGAAACCCTCGTTATGTCAAGTGCCATTTCAAGCTCATTCTGCGTAAAAGGCTGGTTATAAGGCTCAGAGTCTCCTCCAGACATGGAGATATTTTGCCGCTCTGCACGAGATTTAAATCTACTGAACGAATCACTGTAGTTTGCCGAGCTGGATGTGTTATAAAAATGTTCACCAAGGATGTTGGCGATGTCAACTAAAGATGAAGAAGGGGCATCAAAAGTAGGAATTGCAAAGCACCTATAGTCTCCATTTATTTTCCTGTATCTATCCCAAACCTCCTTGGCTGGCACAAAACTATTTATAGAAGAGACATACTTCATCCAGGATTTCCATTTTGACTGCTTCCTGGTCCAACGGGCTTTAGGTTTCCGCTGCCTGAACTCTGCGAGATTACCTGATGTGGGGTATCTGCGAAGTTTGCCCCAAGCCCTGTTTTGATCCGCTAAGGTTGTGGCACACTCCTTGTTCCACCATGGTTTGCATTTTTTTGGCACATTACCAGAGGTTCGTGGAATAGACACCCCAGCAGCATTTAGTATCTGCTCAGTAATATACAGTGTAGCATCTTCCGGTGACATAGAAGAAAGCAGAGAAGGGTCCAAGGTGGAATGTAACCCAAAAAGTGACCAGTCAGCTTTATCTAACTTCCACCTAGGGATACGTTTTAAAAGAGAGGGCAACTGAACAACACTCTCCAAAACAATCCGAAAGTGATCACTGCCAAAAGGGTTGTTGAGAACATTCCACGTAAAGCAAGGAAACAATGAGGGGGATGAAATCGACAGATCTATGGATGTAAATGTGGTGTGAGCTGCACTAAAAAATGTTGCCTCTCTCCCATTAAGAAGGCATAGTCCAGATGCCAATAAAAAACGTTCAACTACACCTCCACGAGAGTCCTGACGAATACTACCCCATAGGGGATGATGGGCATTAAAATCGCCTAGAATCATAAAG
Source organism: Ixodes scapularis (assembly GCF_016920785.2). Lineage (NCBI taxonomy): Eukaryota > Metazoa > Arthropoda > Arachnida > Ixodida > Ixodidae > Ixodes > Ixodes scapularis. The sequence goes on from NW_024609880.1 coordinate 89,772,222, forward strand.
GGTTGTGGGAGCTGACCCACAAGACCCTGCAATTCACTAAGATGTAATGGAGTGTTAGGTGGTAAATAAAGTGATACTACAGTTATGAGGCGGTCTAAAAGAAGGCGCACTGCCACGGCTTCAAGTGGTGTGCAGAGCGGGACCTCAGAGCAGGCGACCCCACCTTGTACAACCACTGCCACGCCACCAGAGGGAGTATCACTAAGACGGTCTTTTCTAAACACTCGGTGACGTCTTAAAATATGAGGAGAGCGATCATGAAGATGAGTTTCCTGGAGAGCAAGAGCTATCGGCCGAAGCTCATCCATGAAATGATTTATATCATCAATATTTCTTAAAAGGCCGCGACAATTCCATTGCATAAAATTCACTTTTGACATTTATAAAATTTGTTTATATAGGAAAGTGTAAATCAATAAAACTCGGTAGTAAAAAGATTAAAACTCGGGAGGGAGACCACTTGGATTACTTCGGCGCAGTAACCAATTTTTTGTTTTTCCCTGCACGGGTCTGCGTCTGCCACTCCATGCTATCCGGGTCAGAAGCAGGAGCAGCCGAGTCGTCCAACTCCATGGACAAGTCTGCCTCTTGAGTCGTGTCGCTGGTGTTGGCCAGCGTTTTCTTCCGGCTTGGATCACGGGGAGCCAGGCCCCGGCCGCGACCAGCCGAAGAGGCAGCGGAGGTGCTGGGCAGAGTATCTTTCAACTCTGCCTGCTCCGGCCCCTTGAGTACAGGGAGAGCAGCACGAGAGTTGTGCCGCTCTTTGGAGGAGGCCCTCTCCAGTGAGTTGGAACGAGAGTGTCGGTCCTTTCCACCGGAGGAAGGCGTCGCGGTCAGGACGGGCATTGGCATTGCCTGCCTGTCCTGAGACTTGGGGGCTGCTGATATGCTCCCTCCAGAAGGTGGGGGAAGCTGCTGCCCCTGCGGGGGGGGGTGGGGGCCCGAAAGGCCACTGCCAGGGCTTCAGCCGAGACCTGGGTGGCCTTCGATTCCGTTCGCGGCGGAGGGCCCCTGCGCACCGCGTCGGAGTATGTGCCTTTCGAAAGAAAGGAGAACCTTTGCTTTGCTTCCGGATAAGATAAGTTTTCTTTTGCTCTTAAGGTGAGGATTTCCTTTTCCTGTCGCCAGGAGGGGCAAGAACGAGAGTACGCAGGGTGAGGACCCTTGCAGTTGGCACAGAAAGCTGCCGCTTCACAGTTGTCGGTTAGATGGTCGTGGCTGCTGCACTTTGCACACGTCTCCTTCCCTCGACAGCTGCGTGATCCGTGGCCATAACGCTGGCAACGGAAGCACCGCTGGGGGTTGGGGACATATGGGCGGATGCGGCAGTTAAGGTATCCTGCCTTGATGGTTTCTGGCAGTGCGTTTCTTTCAAAAGCAAGGATTACGTGTTCCGAAGGAATTTCCTCACCATTTTTACGGAATATGATGCGCTTAACGGCAACAACGCCAACACCTTGGAGTCCCTCGAGAAGTTCTTCCTCACTAGTGTCTAAGAAGTCGTCCTCGGAGAGGACCCCACGGATGGTGTTGAGCGTGCGGTGAGGGCTAACCGACACTTTAACATCAAGAAAACTAGTCAGTTTAAGGATCGCTTCACTCTGTTTTTTGTTGGTTACCTCCACTAGGAGGTCTCCGGAGTGCTGCTTTTTTAGCTTTGTAGGAAAATCCGACAAGGTTTTCTAGTAGCTTCGCAACAACAAAAGGTGACAGCTTTGCAACAGGTTTTTGTTCATCAAGTGAATGAACAACAAAAAACTTCGAAAATGTTTCTCCTTCAGAATCTTTGTCGATGGTCTTGGGTTCAAGACAACGCCTTTTAAAGGCTTGCCCTGAACGAGGTTTGGAAGAGGGGGGCGCCATAGGAGGGCAAAGAGTGTTCAGAACCTGTGGTGTGCCGCCCACCACGAAGCCCAACGAGGGAATAGTTAACGGACCATAACAAAAAGGGCTTTGCTGGAACCGTTAGACTATTAGCACTGCCCAGGTACTATAACCAAGTGTGGTTTTGGAGAAGGGGTCTGTCGCCACCCAAGGTTAGCCCTTGCCGCCAAAGGAGTTGAAAAAGGAAAGAAGAGAAATGAGAAGAGTGAAAAGAAGGAGAAGACAAAGGGAAAAGAAGGGAGGGGATAGTAGAAGTGGCGACTGACTGAATCATCCTGGTCGGGCCAAGCCAGGACACCCGTCAACGGGAAGCGGGGGCCGAAGTGGTGTATTGCCTCACCCGGGGGGCCCCGAAGGGTCCAAACCTACCCCGGGTTCGACTCAACCACCAGGATGCCCTTTTCCCCGGACACGGGAAAGCCACGCACAGCCAGACGTGGGCGGGCGAACCCGCATGGCTCGGAGTCCGTGGAGACGCCACTCTCCAAACACCTGCTTTCACTGGTGCCCCCTGCGGGGGACTATTAATGACTTACTGCCCCCAGGACTGAAGTTCAGTCTCAGTCATGCTTCAGAAATGCTACCTGCACAAACAATATAGGTGTGAGAACCCAAGCCCCAAATTCTCTTTGCCATTGTCCTTCCCCTACTTTTCTGTGCATTTATTTCCTCCTTTGGCAAATCCTAAAGATTTTAAAGCGCTTATCCTACGTCTTTCTGCCAGGGCTCGGTTCACGCTGTAAAAGCTTTGTCTTAGTGGGTAGCACGGAGCTTTTGTTGCTCGCGAAGGCACATTGTTTTTCACCCCATCTTGTTCTTGAAAATAGAAACTTCTCTCTCTTGACCACCATCATTAAGAACTTTTCGCACATCATACACAGGAGGTTGGCATTGCCAGCACAAGCTCATGTCTTCACTTTGAGCATGAATTAAGCATACGTCTGCAATTTGCAATGTCTGATCTAAGGAAAGTTTCTTTTCCGCCAAGCCTCGAGCCGTTTCATTGTTAAAGGAGCAGGACTTATTTATAAAAACTTTCTTTTTATAACCTTCTTTCAGAGAACAATCGCTCTTTCTTAATTATAATCAATTGATCATATTAGGATAATTCTCAAATAAAGGCAGATTCACAAAGTGGATCGAATGACAATTTTCATCCCTGAACCTTTTGTCATGTTACCATCAGGTGGGTGATTCCTGCAATTTGCGCATGATCCGGGGACGCCGAGTGAAAGGGCAGGGTGCATTTTCAAGCGAAGATTTTTGGCGGGTAACTTCAAACGCGATTACGGTAGTGTAGCCACAGCACAGCAATATTTTTGTAGTCGAATGAGCCAAACAAAGATCCCTCACCACTGTGTTTTGTTAATCTCCTCCGGGTTTCATCTCCTCCGTATACATGCACTTGGGCGACCGCCGCTCCGTGGACGACTTGTCACGTGAATAATCCATCAGCGTATTAGTTTGTTGTGTGGATGGGTCATAAGGGGATTACGGAGTCTGCACTCACTCTACTATTTTGTTGACGTTTCCTGCACGTCATGAAAACGTGTTTCGTTTCCAATTAGATATTATCAAAGAAACAAGGAAACTGCATAATATTATCGCCCTTGTTCACCTTAAAGTGCACCAGCACCTTCTACGTCATTGAATCATGTGTAGTAATATATGATTCAAAATTACAAGACTCGGTTACACAAAGCAGAAAGAAAGAGGAGGCCAGGACGACGTATCTTTTCATGTTCTTTAAAAAATAGTTTGATTCATTTGTTTACAATTTGTGAACTCACTTTTTATACATAACATATTTACAGTACTGTAGTTTCTGGAATATAGTTTGCAAAAGAGCGCTGTGCGATCAAATTCAATAAAGGAGTATCTGTTTAGAAACATGCAGTAAAACGACAAAAAATATTGCAATTTTTAAAGGGCAGCAGGCGTGCCCGCATAAGAAAATATTTAGCAGCGCGAATCCCGAGACAATTGCTATTTTTCTACTTGTTACATTTTCCGCGGTACTCGTAACCACACCCCATGATGCCTGTAAGGACATGTATCATTATTTCTCGAACGTCCGGTTCATTCTCCCCATGTCAACCATTTTTTCTTTCCGCCTTCGAATCCCACACGGGTGCGAGGTGCCAACTGTGTTTATACATCATCTCGTTAACACACAATGAAAAAGAACTTTACCCCGGGGTTTCTTAACGCAATACGGATTTCGTTAAAGTCATAGAGTTTACACATTTTTAGTGAATTAACTGATGTTTAAAAGATGGCCATCTCCAGCGAACACCCGTGTACATCCGGAGGGTTTGACAAGTCGCTACTGGATATAGTACGAAATTTAGCACGCAGAAATTAAAGACAGAAAACAAGAATAAAAAAAAAAAAAAACAGGATACGGGATTCAGCAGCGAAAGAGAAAAGAAGCCGTGTTTGTGCACTGCACATTTCGATTATTGATTGCCCAAATCACAGGTTCCGACTAGACAGGATATCGATGTTTCGGAGCTGTCTGTTGCCTGACCAAACATTCATGTTCTGATGTTGCAGATAATTCAGTACTAATATCTCTCAAGGCTCCTGATTATCTTTAAAAACGTAAAGTAGTATTTTCAGGCGTAATGTGCTTCCTGCATAAATTTAATTTCTGCAAAAAAATGTGCTTCCTGCATAAATTCAATTTCTGCAGAACAGCGCGTAGATACACTCTTAAGTTTCCTGTGCTTGAAGAAATCATTAACTGTCGCAGAACCAACAGCTAACCAAAAATTGGCCACATTAATTGTGTCGTCACTTTAGTAACGACACCATTTGTTCGTTCGTTTGATCCACTTTTTCCGAAATGCGTAGTGCTAGTACGCGCAATGCTCGACACTCCTGAGATGGACCTTGCGTGCTTCCAAAACAGATCCTCAATCTTGCACAAGCCTTGTTACAATAGTCCCTTTCGCGGGGAAGAAAGCACTAGCTTCTACACTGGTCGCTGAAGAGCTTTAATTTTCTGCAATTTACCAAATCCTGAAAAGTCTCACTCAGTACATTATTACTACATTAAGACGCATATTTATTGTTTTTAAGAGAAAAGTAAACACCCCAGGATCGATGTTTTCACAGCGATAGCTGTTGTGGGCTTTTCCCACCACGAGAAATCACGTCCGTTGTTGATGTATCAGTTTTATTGTTGTAACAGTTGGCGATGTAGTGCGTCTGTGGTCGATGCTGCCATATTCTTAGAAAGGATTGTCCGCCGCCTGCAGGAGTCAAACCTTAGTCCGCTGCGTGGAAAGCGGATGCGTTACCACTAAACTATGCCACAGCTTTTTTTATTTTTTTTATCGCAGGATTACGCAGCACAAACAAGTTCAGACAATGCGTACAGTCTTTTGATTGGCACATCTCACTGAATACTTTTAAGTATTTTTAGAAGCCTTTCACGCTCGCCGAACCCACTCAGGAACAGTATACTGTAGTTCCCAGGTACCACTTATTTGAGTCACAAATTCAACAAAGTATGCAAACACCCGCAAACACCACATGCTTTATTTACCAATTAATGTTATAAGGTCGTAAGGTACAAGTTCCTGTGTAGTTACCGGAAGGAAACGTGTCGAAGGGGCTGTAATTTCTAATTCTTTTTTTTTCAAGGTACTTTGTAAAACATCCCAAAACAACAAGGCATCCCAACATAAAATAAACACCTGTTCTATAGCTTGGGGTATTTCATACAGCAGCCAGTTGCTGGTCCTAGGAAAAAAATATCATTCTCGTGAAGCCAGGCTTTCACGGGGAGCGTCGAGGTAGGAAGTTTGAAAAACAAACTTTTGGCACGCGGCTGGATTTACATTCTCTTGATGCGACAGAGAACGTCCTGGCATGATCCCCGATTGCTCAATGTACGATACAAATGCTCTTGAAAAAGAGCGTTACAGAGTTCTGTGGACAAAGATTTTCTTGTCACGCTTGACAAATATTCCCTGCAGTAGCATTCTGCCAAAACAATTTATTCATCAACGACCTCTTTCATGAATCGGACAATTTTGATGGCTGCCCGCCGTAACTCGAAGCCAGAAACAAACGTAGGTGCCCCCCCCCCCCCCCCCACACACACACACACTTTGGTGGGGCCCGCCGCGACACCCCCCCCCCCCCCCCCCCGCCCCTCTCTCGAGGCCCGTCGCGACACCCCCCTAAGCGTTGCACCCGGGGCGCCCCCCCCCCCCCCTTGTGACGCCACGGAATCTAAGGAAACATTACTCTTAACTGTTCTTAATGTAAACGCAACCACCTACTCCGAAGTGCTCTCGTCAACCATCCGGCACGCTCCGTGCTCGCGTTTCTTTTTTCTTTGCGTCGTGCTCCAGTCAGGCCCCTCAAGGCGAAAGTCTTGCTCCTGAACGCGATCCATGGGCTCAGAACCGCCGCCCATTTTCAAGTCGACATCAGAGGTGTCTTCTGAACTTCGCCCGTCCTCATCGACTGTCTTCATTTTCAGTCTTTTCTAATGGCCTGGGGCGGCATTGCCAATGTCTGTGCCTTGCAATGTGTCTTGTAATGTGCCCCGCTTCTGACCGGCGGAAGACACGTGTGCATGGGTTATGGTTGCATACCTAGTGCCGGCCGTCTTTATTCATTTAGGCTTCTTCGTTGGTAAAGAACACCGAGTTATCTTCCTCTGGGGCAGGCTGAATTACGGTGGCGTACGTTTGGATACAATCTTCTTGCTCGTGAATTAAACAATGGCACCTGTCGCATCGAAGGACGCAGCGGTGTCTGCGGATGCGACCTGTCCCCTTACACCGGAGGCAGAGCAGCGCTCTTCTGGGAACAAGTACTAGAACTTTGCTGGCGAACAGTCGCAGCTGGTGCGGGAGGTTATCCTTGGTCGCGCCTTCCTTCAGAATTATTTTCTCCAGCCTTGTCCACGTCTGGAAATTTTTGAAAGCCTTCCGCTCTTCATATGTCTCAGGCCGAGGGCTCGACACAGTTCTGAGGGCTCGAGGGCCCTCAGTACTGTGTCACCATTGATGTGAATCGTTATCCAGATGATATGTATTCGCACCTCAAGTCATCGGGATTAATGAGCAGACATTTTTTCTTTCACCGCAAGCTCCTTAGCTTCGAGAAGTTTCCGCTTCGCTATCAGAGAGTTGAAAGTAAAGAGCCATGGTTCATCTGGTACGCGCCGGTTCCCTTGAGGTCGTTTAAACCGCCGTGGAGTTCAATCTTTCCCCGAAAATCATCAAACTTGTATGGGCGCCCGGTGATGCCGCAGTGAGCGAATACAGAGTTCAAAACTGCAATACCGGTAGGCAGAGTTCGCAGACCCACATGGAAGCTATTTTGGGACATTTCAGCAGATAAACCACGGCCGGTAAAAGCCGATGAAGACGTTCCGCGGGAGCCCATTTTCTTTGCGTCCGTTTCGCACGGCGTTTCACGCTTTTCGAACAATTCCACAGCCTTAACAACCCCCTCTATACTTAGGGTTCCCGTACTTCCCGTACTATTTTACTTATCCCTTACAATTTACTACCTCAAAATTGCAATTTTATTAAGCCACATTTTAAACAAGTAGCTTAATCGCCTTTAAAACATCTCGATGGTTGCAAGAAGAGTTAGGGTACAGGCGAGCTGGTGAATATTAAGCAACATAATTAAACCGCGGACACGGAAACATGAAGGACAATCTCAACACCGTCTCAGACCAACTGAATACGCAGACATCAGTCTCCAGAAAAGCAAGCCTCCATCCTAACTTGCTGAGGACCAACCAAATAAAAACCTCCACTGACGACTGAGAGAGATCCACCAAAAAGAACGTCTCATGTCGTTCGAGGTACCAGAAGGTTTTCTTCGATGCTCATCAATTCCGTCCTACCCCCACTCCTCATACAACTGATTTTTTTTTTTTATTTCACATCATTTGTGTTGCATCCACCAATTCACGAAGCATCTATCTTTTATCAAGAAGCAATTGGTCATGTTCTCCATCTAACAGTTTTCTTGCTATAATCACGTATCGTCGTTTTATGTACACCTCAATTTTTCTACTCTCGTCAGCGTGCACCGGGCTTTGTTGTCAGGTCCGCTAAGAGTGCTTAAACTGGTGACGTCACCCCTCTCGGATCGCCACTGTTCGTGTGAACGCTTGAGTTGGGGAGGGAGTCCGGCTAGTCAAGCACATCCCTCCACGTGAAGCATCCCCTGTGTGAATACCCAATAAGATAGAGGCAGAGTGTTCACCTTTACTTGAGTTCACATCATCAGTTTGTAGCTGCACACTGAGTTTGATTTTCGCCAAATTGGATGTGGCGAGTTTGTGTATATTTTGCTTCTCACGCAAGTCACCTCGTGTCAACATTTAAGGACCGTTGAACACCTTGGTTTAAAAAAAGTTCTTCAACGCTAGGCGTAAAAAAGTTGTTCCCTGCGAAAAGAACTATGTAAAGGAGGCTTGTGCAAGATTGAGGATATGTTTTCATAGCACGCACTCTCTAAGCCAGAACCGTCGAGCATTGCGCCCACGCGAAATGCGCATATCGAAAAAGGTGGATCAAAAGAGCGAAAAACTGGTGTCGTCACCTAGAATGACGAAACATTATAAGCCACAAATTTTTGTTTAGCTGAAGGTTCGGCAACAGATGATGATTTCTTCCGCCGCACGGAAATAAAGATCGTATTTACGCGCTATCTGCCAAAAATGGCATTTATGCAGGATGCGTTTTACGCCTGAAAATACTGTTGAACGTTTTTAAAGATGACCAGAAGCCCTGTAAGACATAAGTACAGAATTGTCCTCAACATCAGAACATTAATGTTTCATCGTGTGAACCAGCTCTGAAACATCGACCTACCTTGTCGGAGTCTGAGACTCTGGCGATAAATAATCAATGTGCACTGCACAAAAACGGTTTTCTTTTTTTTTCTTTTTTTTCTGTATAAAGTCTTTTTGTTTTCGTGCTTTTGATCTTTTTTTTTTCGCTTTAAAGTCCGTACCCGTAGAGGCATCCCAGTCCCTCCGTGTGCACAGAAAAGTTTCGCTGGAGGTCGCCACCGTTTCAACATTTGTTTGTTCGTAAAGAATGTGTAAACACTGTGACCTTAACGAAATTCGTCTTTTGTCAAGAAACCTTGGGGTATATACTCCTTCATGGACCGGAACTCACTCAATTCTTTGAAAACGAACTGACGCATCTTGCACTCTCGCTGAATTCGCGGGTGCGGAATTCCCTTCTGCACCCGCGGTACATTAACCTCACGTTGGAGCAGTAATGATACATGTCAATGCGGGCATCATGGGGTACGCTTCCGAGTACAGCGGAAAATTTATTAAGTAGAAAAGTAACAATAGCCTGTGGGATTCGCGCTGCTAAATATTTCTTGCCCGCACGCCTGCTAATTTTTAAAACAAATGTCGTTATCTTTTTTTTTTTTTTTTTACCGCACGTTATTTAGCAGCGTTTTTTTTTATTGCACAGAGCTCCTATATTAGGGAAACTACAATACTGTAAAACTGATGTACGTTAAAAGTAAATTAAAAATTTAAAAAAACGAAAACAAAATAAAGCTTAAATGTTAATTTGGAACTTTTTGTTCTTACTTTCATGCCGCCTGTTTTTAAAAATAAATGAGCGGTAGTGGACGCGTGTGTCGTGGTCTATACTACATTTAAGCTTACGCTCGTACGCAGCCGACGCTAGCAGCTAAGGGGACCGAACAGACTGCGTCACAGCGCACCGTCAATGTGTTCGTCATGTTTCCGGAAGTATCCCTTCATCGCAGAACCCGCCAAAAAATTAAAGCGTTCAGTGACTTGCGCTTTTGACGCTGTCTAATTGGTCCATTCGCTTGTAGCGTCGTCTGCGTCTCGAGTTAAGCTGAAACGAGATATAGCATGCTGAAAAACAACGTCACCTACGCATACCACCTGCAAGCTAACGCAAGCAGACGTGTGTTTTTGACAACGAGGTAGAGGGGCTTAGAGTGATAAACCGGAAGTTCGGAAGTGGCACCCCCCCGGTTGCCGCCATGTTTTACGCAAATGTGACCACTCGTCACATGACCAACCCAAATACGTGACGTCAAAGAAAAGATGGCAGCGCCCATGGCCTGCGGGGGAAGTTAGAGACGTGGGCGACTTGATCCGAGCAGAGGAACGCGAATCGCGGCATAGGACCAGTTTAATACAATTTCTACGTTTTTCTTGCTCTCTCACGTAGGTATAACATGAGGATTCCACGGCCCGCGTCTTTTCGTCGCGTTTTCGCTCGTAGTCGACGTGATTCTCGCAAAAGAGTAATACAAAATGAGCCGCACGTTGGTCGGTAATCGCCAAGCGTTGTTTGAACGTCAGTTGAACATCACAGGTTTGCTGTGTGCATCACGCTTGGAAGAACAATTTTGGAACGACAGCAAGCAACTCAAGTCCACTTGAGAAACCCTGTCGGGATTTATTGCAGTCGCCAAATCACCCTGCCGTCGCAGTCTTCCACCGGAACAGAGCAGCTTCTTTGGACTTCACGATGCGTGCCTTGTAGCGAGTTCGGTGAGTGGTTTCTGTCCGCCAGTGTCCCATTGGTGCGAACTCTTCTTTCTTCGGCTGCTACAAAGCTCTGTGTTTACCGGAATGGACGCGATGGTGCCGTGCAAAGTGTCTCGACTGCCGTTGTGTCGCCTCAGCAAGTCGCCAAATCGCCAAGTCCTCCACCGGAACGACGCAGCATCTCTGCACTTCACGACGCGTGCCTTGTAGCGAGTTTGGTGCGAGGCTTTTGTCTGCCCGTGTTCCTTTACTGCAAACTCTTCTTCCTTCGGCTGCCCCAAAGCTCTTTGTTTCCCGGAATAAACGCGATGGTGCCGTGCAGAGTGTCTCGACTGCTGTTGTGTCCGCCTCGGCCAGTCGCCAAATCGCCAAGTCTTCCACTGCAACGAAGCAGCTTCTCTGCACTTCACGACGCGTGACTTGCAGCGAGTTTGGTGCGAGGTTTCTGTCTGCCCGTGTCCCATCAGTGCAAACTCTTCTTCCTTCGGCTGCCCTAAAGCACTGTGTCTCCCAAAATGGATGCAGTGGTGCCCTGCAGAGTATCTCGACAGCCGTTGTGTCCGCCTCGGCCAGACGCCGAATCGCCAAGTCTTCCACTGGAACAAAGCAGCTTCTCTGCACTTCACGAGGCGTGACTTGCAGCGAGTTTGGTGCGAGGTTTCTGTCTGCCCGTGTCCCACCAGTGGAAACTCTTCTTCCTTCGGCTGCCCTAAAGCTCTGTGTCTCCCAAAATGGATGCAGTGGTGCCCTGCAGAGTATCTCGACAGCCGTTGTGTCCGCCTCGGCCAGACGCCAAATCGCCAAGTCTTCCACTGGAACGAAGCAGCTTCTCTGCACTTCACGAGGAGTGACTTGCAGCGAGTTTGGTGCGAGGTTTCTGTCTGCCCGTGTCCCATCAGTGCAAACTCTTCTTCCTTCGGCTGCCCTAAAGCTCTGTGTCTCCCAAAATGGATGCAGTGGTGCCCTGCAGAGTATCTCGACAGCCGTTGTGTCCGCCTCGGCCAGACGCCAAATCGCCAAGTCTTCCACTGGAACGAAGCAGCTTCTCTGCACTTCACGAGGAGTGACTTGCAGCGAGTTTGGTGCGAGGTTTCTGTCTGCCCGTGTCCCATCAGTGCAAACTCTTCTTCCCCCGGCTGCCCTAAAGCTCTGTGTCTCCCAAAATGGATGCATTGGTGCCCTGCAGAGTATCTCGACAGCCGTTGTGTCCGCCTCGGCCAGACGCCAAATCGCCAAGTCTTCCACTGGAACGAAGCAGCTTCTCTGCACTTCACGAGGCGTGACTTGCAGCGAGTTTGGTGCGAGGTTTCTGTCTGCCCGTGTCCCATCAGTGCAAACTCTTCTTCCTTCGGCTGCCCTGAAGCTCTGTGTCTCCCAAAATGGATGCATTGGTGCCCTGCAGAGTATCTCGACAGCCGTTGTGTCCGCCTCGGCCAGACGCCAAATCGCCAAGTCTTCCACTGGAACGAAGCAGCTCCTCTGCACTTCACGACGCGTGACTTGCAGCGAGTTTGGTGCGAGGTTTCTGTCTGCCCGTGTCCCATCAGTGCAAACTCTTCTTCCCCCGGCTGCCCTAAAGCTCTGTGTCTCCCAAAATGGATGCAGTGGTGCCCTGCAGAGTGTCTCCACCGCCGTTGTGTCCGCCTCGGCCAGACGCCAAATCGCAAAGTCTTCCACTGGAACGAAGCAGCTTCTCTGCACTTCACGACACGTGACTTGCGACGAGTTTGGTGCGAGGTTTCTGTCTGCCCGTGTCCCATCAGTGCAAACTCTTCTTCTTTCGGCTGCCCTAAAGCTCTGTGTCTCCCAAAATGGATGCAGTGGTGCCCTGCAGAGTGTCTCCACTGCCGTTGTGTCCGCCTCGGCCAGACGCCAAATCACCAAGTCTTCCACTGGAACGAAGCAGCTTCTCTGCACTTCACGAGGAGTGACTTGCAGCGAGTTTGGTGCGAGGTTTCTGTCTGCCCGTGTCCCATCAGTGCAAACTCTTCTTCCCCCGGCTGCCCTAAAGCTCTGTGTCTCCCAAAATGGATGCATTGGTGCCCTGCAGAGTATCTCGACAGCCGTTGTGTCCGCCTCGGCCAGACGCCAAATCGCCGTCTTCCACTGGAACGAAGCAGCTTCTCTGCACTTCACGAGGCGTGACTTGCAGCGAGTTTGGTGCGAGGTTTCTGTCTGCCCGTGTCCCATCAGTGCAAACTCTTCTTCCTTCGGCTGCCCTGAAGCTCTGTGTCTCCCAAAATGGATGCATTGGTGCCCTGCAGAGTATCTCGACAGCCGTTGTGTCCGCCTCGGCCAGACGCCAAATCGCCAAGTCTTCCACTGGAACGAAGCAGCTTCTCTGCACTTCACGACGCGTGACTTGCAGCGAGTTTGGTGCGAGGTTTCTGTCTGCCCGTGTCCCATCAGTGCAAACTCTTCTTCCTTCGGCTGCCCTGAAGCTCTGTGTCTCCCAAAATGGATGCATTGGTGCCCTGCAGAGTGTCTCCACCGCCGTTGTGTCCGCCTCGGCCAGACGCCAAATCGCCAAGTCTTCCACTGGAACGAAGCAGCTTCTCTGCACTTCACGAGGAGTGACTTGCAGCGAGTTTGGTGCGAGGTTTCTGTCTGCCCGTGTCCCATCAGTGCAAACTCTTCTTCCCCCGGCTGCCCTAAAGCTCTGTGTCTCCCAAAATGGATGCATTGGTGCCCTGCAGAGTATCTCGACAGCCTTTGTGTCCGCCTCGGCCAGACGCCAAATCGCCAAGTCTTCCACTGGAACGAAGCAGCTTCTCTGCACTTCACGAGGCGTGACTTGCAGCGAGTTTGGTGCGAGGTTTCTGTCTGCCCGTGTCCCATCAGTGCAAACTCTTCTTCCTTCGGCTGCCCTGAAGCTCTGTGTCTCCCAAAATGGATGCATTGGTGCCTGCAGAGTATCTCGACAGCCGTTGTGTCCGCCTCGGCCAGACGCCAAATCGCCAAGTCTTCCACTGGAACGAAGCAGCTTCTCTGCACTTCACGACGCGTGACTTGCAGCGAGTTTGGAGCGAGGTTTCTGTCTGCCCGTGTCCCATCAGTGCAAACTCTTCTTCCCCCGGCTGCCCTAAAGCTCTGTGTCTCCCAAAATGGATGCAGTGGTGCCCTGCAGAGTGTCTCCACCGCCGTTGTGTCCGCCTCGGCCAGACGCCAAATCGCCAAGTCTTCCACTGGAACGAAGCAGCTTCTCTGCACTTCACGACACGTGACTTGCGACGAGTTTGGTGCGAGGTTTCTGTCTGCCCGTGTCCCATCAGTGCAAACTCTTCTTCCTTCGGCTGCCCTAAAGCTCCGTGTCTCCCAAAATGGATGCAGTGGTGCCCTGCAGAGTGTCTCCACTGCCATTGTGTCCGTCTCGGCCAGACGCCAAATCACCAAGTCTTCCACTGGAACGAAGCAGCTTCTCTGCACTTCACGAGGAGTGACTTGCAGCGAGTTTGGTGCGAGGTTTCTGTCTGCCCGTGTCCCATCAGTGCAAACTCTTCTTCCCCCGGCTGCCCTAAAGCTCTGTGTCTCCCAAAATGGATGCATTGGTGCCCTGCAGAGTATCTCGACAGCCGTTGTGTCCGCCTCGGCCAGACGCCAAATCGCCAAGTCTTCCACTGGAACGAAGCAGCTTCTCTGCACTTCACGAGGCGTGACTTGCAGCGAGTTTGGTGCGAGGTTTCTGTCTGCCCGTGTCCCATCAGTGCAAACTCTTCTTCCTTCGGCTGCCCTGAAGCTCTGTGTCTCCCAAAATGGATGCATTGGTGCCCTACAGAGTATCTCGACAGCCGTTGTGTCCGCCTCGGCCAGACGCCAAATCGCCAAGTCTTCCACTGGAACGAAGCAGCTTCTCTGCACTTCACGACGCGTGACTTGCAGCGAGTTTGGTGCGAGGTTTCTGTCTGCCCGTGTCCCATCAGTGCAAACTCTTCTTCCTTCGGCTGCCTTAAAGCTCTGTGTCTCCCAAAATGGATGCAGTGGTGCCCTGCAGAGTGCCTCCACTGCCGTTGTGTCCGCCTCGGCCAGCCGCCAAATCACCAAGTTTTTCACTGGAACGAAGCAGCTTCTCTGCACTTCACGACGCGTGACTTGCAGCGAGTTTCGTGCAAGGTTTCTGTCTGCCCGTGTCCCATTCGCGTGAAGTTTCCTGAAGGCTTATCGTTGGCCGAGTGTGTTTGTGCACCACAGCGTGGAGTATGTGGAGTCAACGCTCAAACCGTAGAACCCAGATGTCTGGTGTTCAATCTCAACCTCTGCCCATTTTGATGTCAATGAGCATTGCACCGGCGTCTAGTCGTATTTCCCTATTGCGTAATGCTTGTTAAAGACCCGTAGACTAGCAGTGGTGCTGCACTGGCTAAAGTTGTCATCTAAGCAGAGATGCTGACGTCCATTGGGGCTAAGTGATTTCCCTCTGTCTAAACATACAAAACACCACTCTTTTCCCCTTTCTTCGGGCGAATGCTGGTGGCCGTTGAGCTGTCACAATCTCTGGTCAGTCAAACTATAAAGGCCTCTTGGTCTGTCTGAACTTCGTAGCTTGCAAAGATTCAGAGGCGGTAAAAATGTTTCAGAAGTTGCTTTTTTCTGGAATCATGTTTTTTTTGGTGTGTCCCACCACGTCTTTATGTATGCATTCTGTTGAAGAGGGAAAGTCCTTAGTGCTTCTTCCTCGGTGCTGTAATGCAGCCATGGCCTTGTTACTGCCCTCGAAAGATGACCAACTTCGTGAAAAGCTGTCGGAGAACCACCCCTCTTTCAGCGGCACTTTGCTGACGACACATGTGGTGTATCCGCAGCTTGAAGTAGTACTCCAGCATTGTCTTCATCATGATAGCACAGTGGGAGTGATGGTCAATCGTTTGAGCGAGAAACAGATGGTCAAACCTCCTAAAAAGTGGGGTCTTGGAGGCAATGCCGATTGTCTCCGTCTGCAGCTTTAGAAGCCAGTTTCGGCCCCTTTTGGCCACCTTGTCGAAGTTTCGCCGAAGCACCTTTTCTGCTATTGTGCACAAGTGCAGGACGTCCTGGGACGGGCTGTGGAGGCCACCAGCGTCTTTGGCAAGCACCAAACCACGTTTGTCGCTTGTGACCAGCGCAATTCTGGAGCATTCCGGACACTTGGTTACTTTGGCAAAGTTTACCGCCACATTCCCTGCGATGTACTCGACAACGCACTCAGCGAACTGAGAAAGTGGCTGGTAGGACGTGGTCTCATGGGTTCCTTCGCTCGTTGCAGCTTCATCTCTTGCCTGGACTTGCTGGCGGCAACCTGACGAACTGACAAGGAGTGTTGCGGTGCCGTCGACCTGGCAGTTGCCTCGGGTTGAGGGCTGGACATCGGCGACCAGGCACTTCCTGTAAGCAGAGCGGAACTCGAGTGCCGTTGGGTTGTCGTTGTTGCCCGTCCTGTTACGCACAGTCGCAAAGAACAGTTCCAGGTGGTCCTGGCTCAGCTTCCTTGTCAGCAGGCACCTGAGTGGTGGGCTTGGGCCCCAGACCAGGTCTTCAGCAAGGCCCTTAATGGACTCCAGGACGAGCAGGAAGCCGAGGATTGGAGTCTTCCTTGCTCCTTGACTCAGTGGCTGGCCCGTGAAGTCCTTCAAGCCTCGGAGGTAGTGTGAAGCCTGGTCAATGCGTTTCAGCATGGCGTCCTTGTTGACGGCTCGAATGGGGGCCTTGCTTCCACGTCCAAGGGGGTGACAGGAGTTGCTCAGGTCGAAGATGTTGTCGACTGCTGCTGCAAACTCTGCGGTGGCCTCCACACCCTCGAAGCCTCGGATGCCCTTTGGTGAAAGCAGTCATCCTCAAAGTGCGTTGAGCACAATTTGGAGTACCTGGTGGGTGTCCAGTCTTCACAAGGCATTTCCTCCATCCACGCCCTCAAAAGTTCTGGATCTCCCAATGGGAACCTGTGACAGTATAGGAAAGTGTGGGTGGTGAAGTTTCAGAAAAAAAATTTCGAAAACTATAAAAGTTTTTTTTTTTCTTTTCAGAATACGTAAAAAAAGTACTAATACCTCTGGTCAAGACGTGAACCCTCTTCATAATTGTACAAAAAACTTGTTCTTTTATAGGGTTATTGGAGCTGCTCACTTTTAGGAAACTATATAGCATAATGGTTACGTGTTGGTTTTACTACTGATATCACCCTCCTCTGGAGAGTTGCCATTAGATAAGAATGCCATACTTTCCAAGACAATCAATTCCCCCTTCTGGATGCATGAAAGTAAGTGAAGAAATCAAACATGCTTCCAGCATAATGCAGGTTGTATTAAGGTGCTTTCCCCACAGAGCACGCTTGCAGCCGTTGCAACTCAAGAAGTAAGGGCGACGTGAAGGAGGAAGCAGACGGAACGCTAAAGAGAGGAGGAGGTTTCCTCCTCCCTTCTCCAGCGTTCCGTCTGCTTCCTCCCCCTGGCCATGTCTTACCTTCGCCCTACCTAAGTGATTTCGTTTTTTTTTTTTTTTTTTTTTTTTTCTGCTGGCAGGTCTTTTCCTCCGGAGAGGCAGCCTGGCTCGTCTACCAGTCAACCAAGCCCCAGGGAGGCTCCAGAAGCCAGCGCCGCCACTGGACCGGGAAGCAGTGCTAAGTCGACGCTCGAGACCATGCCCGAACATCTGTCTGTGCGGTGTCACGAAGCCAGCACTGCCACTGGATCTGGAAACAGTGCGGAGTCAACACCTGATGCCACGCTCGAAGATGTGTGTGTGCGGCGCCACGCTTGTTCCGGTGATCACAACTATTCAGCTGTATCGCCACGACAGCACAGGGATCTTCTGCGTAGCACTAGGCGGAAGCTGCAGAGAGCGAGAAAATTGCTCAAGCAGGCCAAAAAGAAGGTCAACCGAAAGACGGCCAGGATAAAAAAGCTGAACGTCCTTCTCCGAGAACTGAGAAGGAGGCTTCCTGGGTCAGCAGTCAACATCGTTGACATCTTCACAGACACGATGCGCAACCTTGTCCTGAGGAGATCCAGGAAACCAAAGAACATGTACGCAGAGGATGTGCGCAAGTTTGCCCTCACGGTACACTTTTACTCGGCAAAAGCATACAAGTTTCTGCGGAAGCACGTCAGGCTGCCACACGCAAGTGCTCTTCGCAAACGGGCCGTGGTGATCGATGGAAACCCAGGCTTCACTAGGGAGTCATTCAACAGAGTAACACAAGAAGTTCAGAAGGGACGACTTCTAGTCAGCTTGATGGTTGACGAGATGAGCATCAAGAAACAAGTCGATTGGGATGGCAAAGAGGTCATCGGGTACTGTGACCTGGGCCACGGCATCCTCAACGACTGCGTCGCCTATGCCAAGCATGCACTTGTGTTTCTGGCGGTCGCAGTCAACAAAAGCTGGAAAATTCCATTAAGCTATGCCCTCATTGACGGCCTGCACGGCAACATTCGGGCCAACCTTGTGCGCCAGTATATCACCAAGCTGGAGGAGGCCGGAGCAGAGTGCATCAGCGTGACGTGCGACGGCACCAACTGCAACATTTCCATGTTGACAGCACTTCGAGTGTGCTTTGCTCCGCCGCTGAGAAGCTGGTTTCCCAACCCTTCTGACCCCTCCAGGAGGGTGTATGGACTCTTGGATGCCTGCCATATGCTCAAACTAATGCGCAACCTGCTCGCCGAGAAGCAATGCATCAGGGATGGGGCAGGTAGGGTCGTCGCATGAAAATATCTCGAGGCCCTGGACAGCCTGCAGCAACAAGAGGGCCTTCATGCTGCCAACAAGCTAAGCAAGAAACACATTGATTTCCAGCGCAAAAAAAAATGAAGGTCTCCCTGGCGGCCCAACCCCTGAGTCGGTCAGTGAGCTGTGCCTTGCTGTATTGTAAGGAGAAGGGCATTCGAGGCTTCGAGGGAGTGGAGGCCACCGCAGAGTTTGCAGCAGCAGTCGACAACATCTTCGACCTGAGCAACTCCTGTCACCCCCTTGGTCATGGAAGCAAGGCCCCCATTCGAGCCGTCAACAAGAACGCCATGCTGAAACGCATTGACCAGGCTTCACACTACCTCCGAGGATTGAAGGACTTCACGGGCCAGCCACTGAGTCAAGGAGCAAGGAAGACTCCAATCCTCGGCTTCCTGCTCGTCCTGGAGTCCAATTAGGGCCTCGCTGAAGACCTGGTCTGGGGCCCAAGTCCACCACTCAGGTGCCTGCTGACGAGGAAGCTCAGCCAGGACCACCTGGAGCTGTTCTTTGCGACTGTGCATAACAAGACGGGCAACAACGACAACCCAACAACACTCGAGTTCCGCTCTGCCTATAGGAAGTGCCTGGTCGCCAATGTCCAGCCCTCAACCCGAGGCAACTGCCAGGTCGACGGCACCGCAACACTCCTTGTCAGCTCGTCAGGTTGCCACCAGCAAGTCCAATCAAGAGATTGAAGCTGCCACAGGTGAAGGCACCCACAAGACAAATTCCTACACGCCACTTTCTCAGTTCGCTGAGTGTGTTGTTGAGTTTATCGCAGGGAAGGTGGCAGTAAACTTTTCCAAAGTAACCAAGTGTCCAGAATGCTCCAGGATTGCGCTGGTCACAAGCGACAAACGTGGTCTGGTGCTTGCCGAAGATGCTGGTGGCCTCCACAGCCTCACCCAGAATGTCCTGCACTTGTGCACAATAGAAAAAAAAGGTGCTTCGGCGAAACTTCGACAAGGTGGCCAAAAGAGGCCGAAACTGGCTCCCAAAGCTGCAGACTGAGACAATCGGCATTGCCCCCAAGACCCCACTTTTCAGGAGGTTTGATCATCCATTTCTCGCTCAGACAACTGATCATACTCCCACTGTGCTATCATTATCAAGACAATGCTGGGGTACTACTTCAAGCTGCAAATACACCACATGTGGCATCAGCAAAGTGCTGCTGAAAGAGGGTGGTTTTCCGACAGCTTTTCACGAAGTTGGTCATTTCTCGAGGGCAGTAACAAGGCCATGGCTGCATTACAGCACCGAGGAAGAAGCACTAAGAACTTTTTCTCTTCAACAGAATGCATACATAAAGACGTGGTGGGACACACCAAAAGAAACATGATTTCAGAAAAAAGCAACTTCTGAAACATTTTTACCGCCTCTGAATCTTTGCAAGCTACGATGTTCAGAGAGACCAAGAGGCCTTCATAGTTTGACTGACCAGAGATTGTGACAGCTCAACGGCCACCAGCATTCGCCCGAAGAAAGGGGAGAAGAGTGGTGTTTTGTATGTTTAGACAGAGGGAAATCACTTAGCCCCAATGGACGTCAGCATCTCTGCTTAGATGACAAGTTTAGCTAGTGCAGCACCACTGCTAGTCTAGGGGTCTTTAAGAAGCATTACGCAGTAGGGAAATACGACTGGACGCCGGTGCAATGCTCATTGACATCAAAATGGGCAGAGGTTGGGATTGAACACCAGACATCTGGTTTCTGTGGTTTGAGCTTTGGCTCCACATACTCCAAGCTGTAGTGCACAAACACACTCGGCCAACGGTCAGCCTTCAGGAGACTTCACACTAATGGTAGACGGGCAGACAAAAACCTTGCACCAAACTCGCTGCAAGTCACGTGTCGTGAATTGCAGAGAAGCTGCTTCGTTCCAGTGGAAGACTTGGCGATTTGGCATCTGGCCGAGGCGGACACAACAGCAGTCGAGACACTCTGTACGGCACCATCGCGCCCATTCCGGGAAACACAGAGCTTTGTAGCAGCTGAAGAAAGAAGAGTTCGCACCAAAGGGACACTGGCAGACAGAAACCTCTCACCGAACTCGCTACAAGGCATGCATCGTGAAGTGCACAGAAACTGCTTCGTTCCAGTGGAAGAATTGGCGATTTGGCGTCTGGCTGAAGCGGACACGTCAGTCGAGACACTCTGCAGGGCAGCACTGCATCCATTTTGGGAGACACAGAGCTTTAGGGCAGCCGAAAGAAGAAGAGTTCGCACTGATGGGACACGGGCAGACAGAAACCTCGCACCAAACTCGCTGCAAGTCACGTGTCGTAAAGTGCAGAGAAGCTGCTTCGTTCCAGTGGAAGACTTGGCGATTTGGCGTGTGGCCGAGGCGGACACAACGGCAGTCGAGACACTCTGCATGGCACCACTGCATCCATTTTAGGAGACATAGAGCTTTGGGGCAGCCGAAGGAAGAAGAGGTTGCACTGATGGGAGACGGGCAGACAGAAACTTCGCACCAAACTCGCTGCAAGTCACGCGTTGTGAAATGCAGAGAAGCTGCTTCGTTCCAGTGGAAGACTTGGCGATTTGGCGTCTGGCCGAGGCGGACACAACAGCAGTCGAGACACTCTGCACGGCACCATCGCGTTTATTCCTGGAAACAAAGAGCTCTGGGGCAGCCGAAGGAAGAAGAGTTTGCACTAAAGGGACACGGGCAGGCAGAAACCTCGCACCAAACTCGCTGCAAGTCACGTGTCGTAAAGTGCAGAGAAGCTGCTTCGTTCCAGTGGAAGACTTGGCGATTTGGCGTCTGGCTGAAGCGGACACGCCAGTCAAGACACTCTGCAGGGCACCACTGCATCCATTTTGGGAGACACAGAGCTTTAGGGCAGCCGAAAGAAGAAGAGTTCGCACTGATGGGACACTGGCAGACAGAAACCACTCACCGAACTCGCTACAAGGCACGCATCGTGAAGTCCAAAGAAGCTGCTCTGTTCCGGTGGAAGACTGCGACGGCAGGGTGATTTGGCGACTGCAATAAATCCCGACAGGGTTTCTCCAGTGGACTTGAGTTGCTTGCTGTCGTTCCAAAATTGTTCTTCCACGCGTGATGCACACAGCAAACCTGTGATGTTCAACTGACGTTCAAACAACGCTTAGCGATTACCGACCAACGTGCGGCTCATTTTGTATTACTCTTTTGCGAGAATCACGTCGACTACGAGCGAAAACCCGACGAAAAGACGCGGGCCGTGGAATTCTTATGTTATACCTACGTGAGAGAGCAAGAAAAACGTAGAAATTGTATTAAACCGGTCCTATGCCGCGATTCGCGTTCCTCTGCTCGGATCAAGTCGCCCACGTCTCTAACGGCCCCCGCAGGCCATGGGCGCTGCCATCTTTTCTTTGACGTCACGTATTTGGGTTGGTCATGTGACGAGTGGTCACATTTGCGTACAATGGCAGCCTCCTTAGGGGGGTCACTTTCGAGTGCAGACCGGAACCCCGGTTTATCGCTCTAAGCCCCTCTACCTCGTTGGTTTTTGAGTATTTTCGCGGCGACATCTGGTCACTTGATTTAACCGGTAGTTCGTAATAAACGTTGAGAATGGCACTGGTGACTTTCTGCAGCAGGCGTCACTTGAATTGTGCATGTTCGCTGGAGTTCGGAGAATTCTATAAGAACGAACTGTTTTAGGGGCGAAGCTCCTAAGGGTCCCGCCTTGTCCGTCCGGCGTCCGTGCTCACATCGACTGCCATCCCATCTGTCTTCTTAAAAAAAAATGTTTTGCGCAGTCGGCAGGATTCGAATCTGCACTCTAAAAAAAGTTTGCGCGTCTACTTTTACGCACAACACTCGGAGAGCCAACCACCGCAACTTACGGAGGCAGCTCAGCGAATGACAATGCCGAAACATATGTTTAGACCAAAAAACGCCGTCTGAGTTGTGACATTGGGCAATGCAAAACGTCACGCTTGCGTTGCTTAATGTTGCAACTCAGACTGTGTTTTTTAGTCTAAACATATGTTTCGGCATCGTCATTCGCTAAGCTGCCCATGCAAGGTGAAGTGATTGGCTCTCCATGTGTTGTGCGTGGAAGTAGACGTACAGACGTTTTTTGGAGTGTGTACGAGGAGACCCCAATGGATTTCTAGCCCATCGCCTTTACCACTCGGCCCCGACTACGGGGCGAGTAGTTGGCTCTGAGATCTGGTAGTAACTCAAGAGGTGGGGATGTCCTGAATGAAACGTTGTATGCAGCGGCTCAACGTCTATACAGGAGAGGGCGCTGAGGTCAAATGCGTATATCATCGCGTTAAACTTTGCATGCAGTGTCTCAACGTTTATGGACGAGAGGGCGCTGCGGTCAAATGCTCAAATGCGTATATAACCACGAAACATACCACATATTCTCTTTCTGACATGGACCGCTGACTTAAGCGGTGGAGATGCGTTCCCACGGCTTTTAGCGGATCCACGCTGATCCGCTAGAAGAACCACTGGCTCTGCATTTTACCTACCATAAAGCAGTAATAATGAAGTCGAAACGCAACCTGGAACTCAGCACTACCTAGGAGCAATAAAAAAATTCAGCACATCAGCACTACCTATGAACCAAAGCCACGAGGTGGTTGGTGCTCAGCTCTTTGACGTCCCAGAGAACTGGTGGTTTATAAAAATAATTCACAAAAGCCACCTCTGCTTGAAGTGTAAATGAATCGTTTACCTACCGATTCTCCAGGTGAACGCCGAAAGAACGAAGGGGTACGAGATCTGTTAAAACGTTTTGAGTATTCTTGTAAGCCAACTTGCCTCCTCTAAGAAGTAATATTGTACAGCCGAAGGCTCTCGTCAAATCTTTAACTTTGTTGTCCGTGTAGCATTTATGCTTTCTTGCACTGGTGACATAAGCAAGCATGACAGGCTTGCAAGGACGGTGTGCCCGGATGTCGATTGGGGTGCAAGTGGCTGTTCCTGTTTGTAAACAGCAAAAGGTGGCACACCAAATGATGAACGAAAGCAATGTAAATGCACGTATTTTTATGTATATGAAAATACGTCATATACATAAAAATACGAACGTATTGTTATGTATTGAAAGACTTCGTATGCTGCCGCTGACGTGGCAGCTCATGCAACTGCAATTTTTAACGGGAAACCCATGCGTGGAGTAATACGCGCTTATCATCTATCACGTGGCTTTGAAGTTTCTATGGTTTTCTAGTTGAAACAAGTGTCAAAATCACAATAGTTTTGTAATGAGCAGCCACAGGTCAAAGAAGGCGGACGCCGACTTGAGAACTGTATGCACTGCAAACTAACATGAAGCCCGAAGCCCTCACACGACGAAGGTCTTTCGCTGCGAAATCAAGGCGAGGGAAGTATTTGTAGAGTCGGTACCTTGGTATTCAACATTGTGTGACAACAAAGAAACCAGATCATTCTTTTTACGTATACATGCGTACCCAATGCAATAAAGATATGACTAGATAACCACAAGGGTTCTGTTGTTGGGTATTACCATGTCAGTTGATACAGTGAATACAGTGATGGTCCGGGTAGTTATATTTTATATTTCTGTAACATATATACTATGTAAAAGTCATGTCCTTGGGAAAAGCTCTAAGCTGTACATGCAGGGTGGGTGCTCACGAAACGCGGGAAAAATGCTTATTGTGAAAAGCACGCATCGCGCAGAAATAGTATCGATGTAATTCTGGTTTCTGCCAAAGGGAAAGCGTAGAGGAAAAAGTGTTTGATATAATTAGGTTAATATTTACTTTTAGTATTTAACTTTCTGATGAATAAATCTAAAGGTACCATTTTAATCAGAAACATGGTGGGCATCATTGGAACTATTAAATCCACTTACATTTTAGAGCTACAAAACGCTTGCGCAGACTTTTACGGTTAATATACACTCAATTTTGACCTGTTTTGGAGAAAAAAAGGGGTCTTAGGGAGGCAACGCAGGGAAACGTACATGTAAAGCTAAACTAGGCACATTATAACCTTTTACACCCTACATAGAGCAGCACCGTTGTGCATCCTTTGGCCGTTCTAGACAATGTCCCTTTGGAGCCGACGTCGTGCGGCAAAGCACCGATGAAGTGCACAAGCTAGTTCAATACGAGTGGAGGCTTGTTGTCGTTTTTCTCTTACGTAGATAAGATGTTACTCAATGTATTGCCATGACAAGTTAGTTCAAGTCGCTGTAAAGGAATAAAAACTAATACATGTTTTTTTTTTAAATATTGACGTGCAATTTTGCAACGTTTAGGAAACGTAGCTGCGTTTTTAGATTATTAATAAAACTACAAAAAAGACTAAGCATACTGTCACGAATGACAATTCATAGGCGATGATATCTGAAGAAACTAAATTTTTAACGGGGCGGGCTTGTACCCAAAACAAAATTGGACCATAAGAAAACAACAAAGCGTCGATGGCGGCATAACAGCAGGATCGTACGCCGGGGCGAGACAGACTGCGCCTCGGCACGCGGAGGCAATTATGTACAGGCGTAGGATTATGAAACAATCGGCGTAGAAGGATCGGCGCGTAGAACATTCGGATCTCGAACAAGCAAGAGGATTTACGAATTTACCCGAATACGAAATTGCAACAATAAATAAAAGACTTTCGCACCCAGGAATCAAACCCTGACTCTTTGCGTGGAAGACAAGAACGATAACCGTTAGGCCCCGCGTCTTTTTTTTTTCTTCTTTATTCTGTGTTAAAAACAGACTACCCAGATCGTTTGGGCAGCTGTAGAGTAAAACATATTTCGTACACAACAGCACATGCAAAGGTTCAAAGGTGCTATTGGCTAAAATAACCATACGACCTAGAGCCTGAGGCAATCAAAAGGCAGAAGGCCGTGCATACATATGCTGATTTCCTCCTCGGCCATACGTTAACAGATGAAATGGAGATGTTGGAATGTAATTTACACAAGGGTGAGAATACTCAGTCTAATGAAACGAGTAGGTGTCGTGGTGATTCCGCACCAGATATTTAAATTCGTCTACGCTTGGGGCCTGGCGAGCAGCATCTGGTAAGTGATTCCACAGGGTAGGCGCTTGGACAAAGAGGGAGGTAGAGGCACTAATGGTGCGGGCAAAGCGCTGTTCAAGTTTCGAGGGGTCTCGCTTAGACCTCCTCAAGTAACCATCGGGGATGGGACAGACACCATGTAGGTACCTGTAGAGGAGGACCCGTCTGAAGAACAGTCGACGTTTATCAAGTCTGGACCACCGGAGGGATTGCAGCCGCCTTTCATAGGGTAGCTTGCTTGCCCTCTTGTCCTGCAAGTAGAGTGCTGTCTTTGTGGCCTTTCTTTGCGTCGACTCTAGTCTCCTCTGTAGGTCAACCTGGTGGGGGCTCCAGACAGAGGAGCAATGCTCCAAAACCGGCAGTACAAGAGCCGTGTACAGTGAACAAAAGGCATGGCTTGGCATCTCTCTTGTTGTCCTGGTTATGAAGCCTCTCAGTTTGCTCGCCCTTTTACAGACGTAGTCAACGCGCCTTCTAAAGGACAGGGTCTTGTCAAACCAAACATCAAGAATCTTAGTGTCTGTGACCTCTTGTATGCGCTTCCCTTGTGCATTGTAGACGACGTCGACGGGTTTCTTTTTTCTTGATATTTTAAGGTACACAGTTTTGTCTGGGTTGAGGAGCAGTCCGTTGACTTCTGACCACCTGCAGATCTTGTGCAGATCGGACTGCAGGATTTGGCGGTCGTGAGAGGAGTGGATTATGCGGTACAGTATGTGATCATCTGCGTACCGAAGAATGTTAGATTGTATGCCGACCGCAAGGTCGTTGATTTAGAGGTTGAAGAGGAGCGGCCCTATAACAGAGCCCTGAGGCACACCCACTCTGACATTGTGCCATTGGCTAAAGGCACCGTGGAAGTTAACTCGCTGACGGCGATTACCCAGGAAGTTCGATACCCATTTAAGGGTTGCTCCGGAGATCCCAAAGCCTGGGAGCTTGGTAAGGATGTAGTCATGGTTCACACTGTCGAAGGCCTTCGAGAAGTCTATGGACAGCACATCTGCTTCCTTCGAGCTGTCCAGGGCACTGCTCAGGTCGTGGTGCAGGAGAGAGAGCAGAGTTTCGCAACTCCGCCCCTTCCTAAAGCCATGTTGAGAGCTGCTGTTGACTTCTAGGTGCGTGGAGATTTTACTACAAATTAAGGTTTCAAATATTTTGCAGAGGATGCAGGTGAGGCTTATTGGCCGGTAACTTTCGAGAGAGTTCAGTGGTTTCCCCGTTCCTTTGTGGACAGGGGTCACATGCGCTAGCTTCCAGACATCAGGGATGAGTGCCCTGGAAAAGGAGTAGTTGTACAGGTCTGCCAATGGGGACGAGAGTGCCGCAGCGCAGGCCTTCAGCAGGAAGGGGGGAATGCCATCTGGGCCAGGGGAGGCGCCAGGTTTCAGCTGGGAGATGGCAGCCGCAACGTCCTCGGTGGTAACGGGTGGAGGGACGAACACAGGAATTGACTCTGTGCGGTTGTGCTTCTCAGCAGGGGGACTTTCAACTTGGGGGGGGGGGGGGAGGGCAGGAGTTCTTAAACGCGGGCACCGCATCGCTGAAGTGTTGGCCAAAGGAGGTGGCGATGACCTGAGCCTTGTCAGTGTATGTACCTCCTATTTGAAACTGGGTAGCAACACTGTTACGTCGTAATGATCCGTAGAACTGCCAGAAACGTCTGGGGCATGTTCTTGCCTGGCTTGCCATGTCGCAGAGGTAATTCCTATAGGATACTCTTATCTCCCTTTTCAGTTGTCTCAAGAGATCCTTGTATGCCGCCCAATGAGTTGCATCCTGTGTTTTTGAGGCCCTTTTGAAGAAGCGCCTAGTCTTGCTTGATAGCTGCTTGATGAGTCCAGTTATCCATGGTTTGCCTTTCTTGTGTTTGGAAGAGATCATAGTATGCGTAGAGTCTCTGCATGCAGCCCAGAGCATATCATAGAATAGGTTCCATGGGTTGTAGTCCGTCAGAAAGTCCGTGCAGAGAAACCAAGGAGCCAGGGCAACAGAGCGTTTAAGTGAGTCACGTCCGTCCTTGTTAAACAAGATTGCCTGCTTTGAGATTATTTGTTTTCTTGTGCAGCTGAAGTTCCAGGACGAGGAGATTCCAATGTGGTCAGAGTTAGATAGCGGGGGAGTGTCAGACACAGATAGTAATTGGGCAGGGTTCCGGCAGAGAAATAGGTCTAGGGTGTGACCCAAAACATTGCCACGGACGTGCGTAGGGAAGCGGACAATCTGTGTGAGGTTCGCATACTGCATAAAGTCCAGGAACTTGGCCTCTGTCTCATTTGTTGGCATCGGATCAACAAAATTTCAGTTGATGTGGAGGTTGAAGTCCCCAGTTAACAGAATGTTCATGTGGCCTTCTTTACGGGAGCTGATCCGATCGAAAACTGCGCACAGCTCAGCGAAGACATCATGACCTGTATTGGGGGCCCTGTACAGTGAACCGAGAATCAGTTTTCCGCCTCGGCAGTTAAGTTCGGTCCAAACCAGCTCGGAGTTGGGAGCCTCTAAGTCTGCACGGCGCACAGGGGAGAATTTACGCTTTACGGCGACCAGGACGCCGCCTCCGCGTCCACTTCTGTCTCTTCTGAACACGGCCAACTCGGGGCCAAATATTTCATGGTCCGGAACAGAGTCACTAAGCCACGTTTCGCACACACGCACACACGAAAAACATGCAACAGGCTAGCCCCGTCAGGCGTTGAGTCCGTACACTCAAATACACTCTTCACTTGAGTAACAAGTTCAGTGAAATACTGTGGAGCAGATTTTGGTTTCTCTACTGCATGGCGGACACCCACACGAGATTTCCACAAGGCAAACAAACTTAACACCATGATCATATCGAGCGGGACACTCTCATGATTGTTAGAGGGAGGAACCGAATAGAATGTGATGTTATATCTATGTCCTTCTTTATGGTGCGCTTAAGGACTCCCAGAACATGATTGCGTCCCAGCAGTCTATGAATACGTGCTCAACTGTCTCAGGCTGCTTGCACAGTAGACAGTTAGCACCCCAAGGTAAAAACATACCTCTCTCAGCCATTCATGCTTTAACTGGCAGTGTGGCACTGTGCAGCCGGAAAAAGAAGGATTTCGCCGCTGGGGGGATCCACATCTTCTTTACACGAACCAAGACATCATCCCCAGGCATGTTAATGAACAAAGTTCTGTACAACGGAGCGGGGAAATTAGATCTTTGGTCAACTTTTTTCTCGTGACAGTGAACAAATGCTTCCGCGAGTAACGCGCCATCAAGAATTCTAAGGCATTCACCACTTCCTTCACAAAACCGACCTTCCTAGCGGGGGGCCAATGGTAGAAGAAACCAGAACGGAAAGCAAGTGAGGAGCTACCCTTGCCTGAAACATTACCTGCAAAAGGGGATGTTTTTGGTTTCTCAAGAAAAGAAAACGTGATACAATTTGTCGGACAAATAGGTGGAACAAACCGAGTCCTCCTTTTGACACTGGACGAAAGAGGTTATCGCGTCTCATTGGTTCCTCCGTGCTTTTCCATATGAAAAGAGCAAACACTCTATCCATTTTTTGTATACTAGTTCGTGCACAGTGTAGGACTTGTAGTACATACCATGACTTGGCGATTAGAAAAACATTGCGGACAGTGGCTCTAGCGAATATCGATATGTCGTGGCCACACCATTTGGTTGCCCGCTCTCTTAAATCCTCAACAACGTCCGCCCAATATTCTGAATTAGTTTGCATATATTGTAGCGGGGTTCCAAGGTATTTGCTCGGAACGCAGCTCTATTTAACACCTCTGAAATATTGAGGCGTGGTATCCCACTCACCGTACCAGGTACCATTACATTTGTCAACATTAACAACGCACCGGTTGCTTTGCAAAATTGTGTACACAGTTCTAAAACACTAGCCACACTCTCTTTGTTACTACAGAACACAGCAATGTCATCTGCAAAACGCTAGAACCTTAGTTTCTACGTCACCCATCCGAAAAACTTGAACTTATTTCGACCGAATAACACTTAAACACAATGGTTCCAAATAAAGAGAAAACAATAAAGGCGACATTGGACAGCCCTGGCGTACAGAGGAAAAAAACATTTATAGCGGGAGACAGTGAATTGTTTAAAATTAGTTTCGTCGTGCACCCCTTATAAGCCATTTTAACACCTTCGATTATAATCTTACCCACATTAGCCCGGTCCAAAACCTCCCAAAGAACGTCGTGACACACCTTGTCGAATGCCTTTGCTAAATCAATTTGCAGCATT
Source organism: Ixodes scapularis (assembly GCF_016920785.2). Classification (NCBI taxonomy): domain Eukaryota; kingdom Metazoa; phylum Arthropoda; class Arachnida; order Ixodida; family Ixodidae; genus Ixodes; species Ixodes scapularis. The sequence goes on from NW_024609880.1 coordinate 89,801,624, forward strand.
GCAATTGAACTTCTTTCAGCTGAAGAGCTTTCCAAAATAGTCCGTGCCACGTGAATGTTTGTCTGGATAGTCCTGCCTTTAATTCCACAGGTCTGGTGTGTTCCGACCAGCCCGCAAATCACATGCTGAATTCGTCTAGCTAAAATTCTGGCAAAAAAATTATAATCAACATTAGAAAGTACTATAGGTCTATAACCAGTTACACGCTGTCGCACACTTATATCATCGGATTTGGGAATTAGCACTATGTGTGACCGGAGGAACGATGGAGGCAACGTTTGAAAACCATAAACTTCATGTACTACCCTAAGGAGAAACGGAGACAGGTCGCTCTTCAATTTCTGGTAAAACTCTCCTCCAAGACCATCCCGGCCGGGTGTCTTGTGTGACGCTAAGCCGTCAATCGCGCTTTCTACTTCACTCAACGTGATTGGTTCCTCGAGCCACTCTTTTTCCTCGTTTGATAACTCGGGCGCTTCCAGAAGCATCGTCCTAATATCTGTCATACTCGTCGGCATACCCTGGCCTCCAAAAAGCTGCTCGTAATATTTGACGGAAGCGAGTTCAACTATGTCTTTGTCAGTGCTGATAACACCTTGATGCTCAACGGCGGCGATTTTTTTATCTGAAGCGTACTTCCTTTCATCCGCCAAGGCGCGGCTAGTGGGCTGTTCCCCCAAAAGAAATTTGCGTGCTCTTGCTCGGACTATCGCACCTCGATAGCGTTCTTGGTGAAAACCGACAAATCTTGCTTGTGCTTCTTTAATCGCCGAGTAATGCAGACCGGGATGTTTTTGTTCGTCCTGCAGTAGGCTAAACAAATATTTGCTCATCATCCTCTCTTCGTTTTTGGCGTGGAACTTTAAAACAGACGACCTTTCTATAGCGCGTGATTTAACTTCTTGCTTAAAGTATTCCCACATTTCCATGCAACTCATGGTATTATCTGCGAGCACCGCCTCAAAAGCTTCTTTTACTTCTTTACAGAAAGTCTCGTCGTTCAACAAATTGACATTTAATTTCCATAGTTCCCATTTAAAATTCGGTGCCCTCTTTTTTCCGCACCACAACGTAACTGTGACAAGAGAGTGATCGCTAAAAAATAGCGGTTTCACGTGATAGTCTGAGACGACATTGCATATCTCTGCCGTAACATAAATCCTATTCAAACGCGCGTGGGACGACTGCTGGAAATGGGTAAACCGAAATTCTTTTCCCGAATTCTGGAGATGGGCTACGTCTTCTAATTTATATTCATTTATCAGGTCATTGAAAAACTGTAGCACTCCGATCGAAATTTTTCTTGGCGCATACCCTGTCCTCGTCGCTACATACACAATTAAAATCCCCCAAAAACACAATAACCTTGTCGCACTGTAGATACTGCTCCAAAAACTGAAAAAGTAAGACTCTTTTGCTGATGTTATTAGGCGCGTAAAGACTTATTACACGCACTCCTTGGTTTAAACAATTCAAATCACAGATAATCAGTCTGCCTTGATCATCTGTGATAACGCTGGAAACGTTGAGCTGCTTGGACTTTTTTAAAAAATAAGAAACACCCAGCGGACGCTCCAACAGAGTGACTTACCCAAACCTCGTAGTAGCGGAGGAAAGGTTTCAGTGCTTGTTCAATGTGGTCACTGTTTTCCATTTTTGTTTCCTGCAATGCCAGAATATCTAGCTCTTGCTCCCATACTAGACGCTGCAGTTGGTATTGTTTCTTTTTGGAGCTAAGTCGACCCACATTTAAAGTCGCAAAACGGAGAGGCTCAAGACGTGCAAACATAGTCTTACGCGTTTGTTTTTAAACTAATAGGCAAGCGTTTCCCTCTACAAAGGTCAACAACCATTGCATTTTCTCATGCGCAATTCGCTTCGTGTCACTCACTGTGAGTTTTTCTTACTGCGATCGTCCGGGGGCATCCGAGATTTGAACACAAGGCGAGCTTTCTTAGGTCCTTGAGGTCTCCACGACGTTGAACCTTGCTGCTCTTCGCCAGGCGCGTCCGGGACGGAAGGTCGGTCCAGCCGACTTTCCCTTGTCGGGCCGGTCTCGTTTATAGGCTCATGATGCCCGGTGCTTGGATAGAACTGCTGGCGCTGGTCGCCGTCGGCCGCTGTACAAATGGAAGTTTCCTTCGACGCTGTCGTTTCTGCGTGAGGGTATTCACGGATGTCATTGTTGTCATTTTGGTGCTTTGTGAACTCCTAGGTTCCGTCGTGAGACGCCTCTGCTCCATCGTCGTTCCCCGCTCCAGTGTCCGGCCTTTTTGGCGAGTCGTCTGGCGCCTTCGGTGCAGCGGTCTCTACAGCTTCCTCTGCCTCGGTTGCGTCCATGAACATCTCCGACTCATCCTGCTCCTTGCGGTCCCGAGCGACGGAAGTATACGTTGTCACGCATTCCTCCCTCGCATATCCAAAACGGTTGCAGTCGGTGCATCGGAGAACGCGACATTCTCGCCGGATGTGCCCGGTTTGTCTGCAGCGCAGGCACAGAGGTGCTCTCCCTGGCACCAGGACGAGGACTCTGCATCCCTCCAGTCGCACTACGTGGGGAATTTTGTCGACCGTCATACCCTCATGGAGAGTCATTTGAACGAGAAGGGTGTTTGACTCGACGTTTTCAAAACCTTGTTCTCTGAAGCGCTCCTTGGTTATACTGGACACCTTCCCGAACTTTTGCAGCTCCTTTTGCACTTTGAAGTTTGGTACATCATATGGCACCCAGTGAAGTTTTAGCTTGACTTCATTGCTCGCCAGGTCTAGCACGAGGCACCGCCCTCCCTTCACCACGAGTTCTTTCGCGTTCACCAGCTTTTGCTTCGCAGCTAAGGAATGCAGTCTCAACATCCACACATGACTCACCTGGTACGCACCTGCTGATGCCAAGTCTCTCATGATGTCCAGTTTTTCCAGCTCTTGTCTGAAGTCCTGTATGCGGTAGGGGCGTTTCTTCACATCGCAGTGTAAAAACACCGCGTTCGTCGCGATGTATCCAGCGGGCAGGGATGGCAGCATAACCTGATAATCGTTTACAGTTTCCTTCGCGTTATCTGCAGCAGAAGTACCACGGCCAGAAACGGCCGATGTAACCGCCCCTGCGGAGCGCATGACTCGACGTCCTTCTGCTATCGCTGCCGGAAGAAGAATCCTCCGTTAGGCCACGCGTCCGCGCGGCCACGGCCGCGTTGCCTTATTGGCCAAATCTGCGCGCGGCAATATGATATTCGTAAAAGTAGTTTCAAGATAATTATATTGATATATTTCGCTTCCTTAATTATATCAAGCATTTAGTTGCTAAATAAGTTATATATGTGTCTCTAAAACGTGTTTATTTTACGCGTTTCGTAATTCTTGTTTTGCATAAAAATCTTTCACTTTATATTTTTTAAATATTTTGCGTACATGTCGCAAACCTTTCATAAAACAAGTAGAAAAAAGTATTACTACGTGCATGCTTCGGTGTGAAATTGACGGATGTGCAAAATGCCATAGCGAAACACCGGCAATCTCCACGTCTCGAGCTTCGAAATTATACATTTCAGGAACAAAATTACCTACGGCATTCGCAATAGCTGAATGTTCCTCCCAAGAACATGGCTTTAATATATACTTTTATAAAATAATGTCAAATGTGGCCCGGGTCATCAGTGCACGATCTGGCGTGGAAACACTCTCCTGATATTTTAGTGACAGCTAAGTAGCGAGAATCCTCGGGATGTGGAAAGATGGAGTTGCTGGGAGAAACCATAAAACACCCCTGCCACGCGCGCTGCGTACCATTTTTTTTAAAATAAATCTTTTGTTTTACACAAAAAATAACGCACTTTTTTTGATAATGAAACTGAAGTCGTTCGCTTCCCAAAGTCATTACACGACGCTTCATCGAGTTAGCCACCAGGGCTCAATTAGCATTGTCTTTTAAGACGCCAGCTACAGGAACAGCCAACACTTACTCCCGGGGCTGTATCCAGCTGCCGGGAAATAAAGTTGTGATCGTGTAGGTATTGAGCGACGCAAGCCCTTGATTGACAATCGCTGCAATACTCTTCATGAAATAGAAATTCTATAATCACCATAGGAAACGTCTAAACATTCCAATACAACTTATTGCCATCCTCCCTGTACCTTAAGAGACCAACCTTAAAAGCAATTTTGCTTTCACTTTGTAGAAACGTATCATAAGGAAAATGGCACCAGTGAATCAAACACAAAACTAGAAATTTTCTTGCGTCGTGTTTGCTTGACTACATGTACCATTAGGGTTATTCATTTTTTGACGAGGTTGCCTAAGCAATATAAACGTTTATCGGTACCTGTTATCAACCTATTCATACACTTACGAAAAATTTCCCTCCAGTTTTCTGCAACTAGTTTGGAGACAATTTTTCCCAGGAACTGATAAAAACTTCAAATATATTATTTGGAAACATCCAACGCGCAATGCCGAACTTAGTGGGCGAAAATTTCTGACCGATGAGATTCTGAAACCCATATACGGTCTTTGACTAAATGCATAATTCTCGAGGAAACCGCCTGTTTTCAGAAATGGAGTTCTTCACCTCTTCCAATTAGTATCGACAGTCATTAGGGGACTATGTCAAAACATTAATAAAAGTATAGATGGCGCACACTTTTGAAAAGGGTCTATTCAAGGGTTGCTGACAGGCTGTCGTTGGCGGCATTGTGAATTGCAGAAGAGCATACTGCAATGTTCGCTGGTGTCCTATCATTTTTAAAACAGCCTTTGTTTTTGTCGTGGGGAACAGTGGATTCCACCGCTGCCACCATTTTGTGATCGAGACGGGTTATCGATGACAACTGGTTAATTGCATACTATAAGCGGTCTTGTGGGCTGTCCGGCTGGCGCCATCGATGACATGATGGGCCTTGTCTGCTAGCCCTCTTTCGCGTCTTTTTGCTTATGGTTGCCACATGAGGTGTTCCGCTCGGCGGTGGGCCCCGGTGTTGTCCACAGCAGTTCTAAATTACAATAGAAGAAACAAACAAGGTTAAAAATCTGTAACAATGTAGCACACAGTTATGTTTAGGCTCGCCTTGAGACGACAATCTTTTTCAACATTTTGACATTGCAGGGCAAGCACAATTCTGGAAATGTCGCCGTCTAAACCAGCAAGCACGCCCTATCAAAGAAATGAGGATTCATTTCCACCACCTGTCCATGATCGGACGAGCAGCTGAAATCTCATTGCATTTGAAGTCACAATAACTGCAGTTTCAGTCTCACGAGTTCACATGCAGCAACCGCTGAAATAGCGATGTGCTATTTTTGCTATGATCATCATATATAGACCCAAACGCGGGCGGCAATAAACGTTCGAGGTTGTCCTGTCGACATGTCGCATGCTACCGTGTCGTCAGAGCCATGCACCCGCACATCTTCGAAGACAAGTGTTACTGAAGCCTTTCGGAGTTTTTGAAGTTCGGCATCAGCGCGTTGGGCTGCTGCAAGCTCCCCATGGGGGACCAGATGAGGTTCGTGAGAGCATCGATTCATCACACCAATCCTGGAGAGCGCATCAGCCGCGCATTTTCTGTGCCATTGACGAAGCGGATATTGGTCGTGAATTCTGAGATGAAAGCAATTTGTAGCACCTCTCGCGGTGCGTGTGCAAGTTTGTTGAATGTTAGTGCAAATTTCAGTGGTTCATGATCAATCAGGGCAAAAAAAATTTGGCCTTCAACAAAATGCCGGAAGTGTTTGATTGCGAGGTATATTCGCGACTCCAGCAACCTATATAAACGCCACCACCAAACAAACATGAAGGCTGGGAACAGGTCGCGTCGGCTCGGCCGGGCCACCTGAACGGGTGGTGTATTCAATTTAACAGATTTTCTTTCGTTTAATGCCCTATTTTATAGTTATTTGAACCTCGACGGTTAAGTGTAGCCGGTGCACATCAACTTGCAGAGGATAGTTTTGATTTTTGCCGGTGCTTTTTGTGCTTTTCATGTCAAACTTTTGTTTCCGAGATTTGGTTCCAAAACCGGAACTATGGGCTCCAGAGAGACGGTAATAGGCTATAATCAGTTTTTATCAGCTAAGGAAAGCGCCGATGACTACCGAATTGTTCCACCGAGAGAAATTTTCAACTAACTCGCATGCCTCAACGGTGCAACTTACCTGTCCGCGAAATCGAGGCTTTGTGCGTATCCGCGTTTAAGAAATAGCTCCAGTCATCTGCTTGGTCAACAAAACAGGCTGCAGAAAAATTACGAAAATTAAGCAAGCGCTTCTTGAGCCATTGAGCATGTTCACCTGCTGGCGCCCCACTAAGCATCTGATAATAGCATTTCTATTCAGGTTTTAGAAGCAATCAAGAAGTCATTTTGACGAATATGCGGGTTTTGTATTATATCACGTACGATGGGGGGGGGGGGGGGGGGTCGGGGGTGTCCCACTAAAGCGATATTAGTCTATTTTTCGGGTTGAAATATGAGCTTAGTTGACTAGCTATTAGGTGAACTGCCGAATAAATTTATAGTTGACAGACAGAGGGATACTACTTAAACCTAGCCAAATGGTTTCAGCCGGCAGCACGGAGACGAATGCGGACAAACTAAAGAGAGACTTCACAAGAGATTCAGGCGGGACTTCTCTGCTTTGAACTTGACATCGAATCCTGAACTGAGTAAATGATTATTTTTTTGTGGCCGGACAACCCGAGCAATTCACACGTATATTACTGCTGGCTTCGACGGGGGTATAATATAAATATTGGAGGCGCAATAGATCATAATGTCGTGACAGCTTCTAACTTTGCGAGACGCGTCTCCCACTTTTTGAAAGCAGACAATTTCCCTCATTTATCGTATGTGGCGAGCAGGTTTTCCGGAATCAAGTAATTGCAAAATCAGCCCAACTCCTTCGGTGCGGTCCAGAAGCTTTTTCGGCAAAAAGCAGCCAAGATGAATATATAGCAAACGCACCGACCGGCGTGGCTGGCTCAAGTTTGAAGCTAATCGAACACAACCAAACTCAAGAAAAGCAGCTATCGAACCTTCCCATTCGCTTGACTGCAAGATTGGTGTTCCCTCCAGTGAAACACCTCGTCTGTCGTCCTCAATCCACTGTTTTACATCCTTATAAATAAACCACTTATCGTCACTTTGAATGTGATTCGAGACTGACAAGAAATCAGAACGTTTTTCGGTGATTCCTCCCCAACCAAAAAATCGAAAGCACGCGACCGTGTGTTGTGGAGTAAGTTGGCTTTCAAATACGTGATGGAAGGAAACAAGCTATTGACGCTTCACCACACTAATGAACACTCAGGCAAACTTAAGAAATATTCGGACCTTCGTCAAATTACATTGTCACCACCGCGCCGACAACACGTGTCCGCGAAAGCCGCCAGAGAGGCGGAGGGGTGCAAAGCGACCCGTTTCGGCTGGTCCCCGGTTTTGGCGCTTGGTAGCGTTCGTTTTGCTGTAGTCGCGAATAGCCAGCAGCTCCTTCCAAAAGGTGCTGTACCGAACTTCTGTTGGTGACAGTTTTCTTGAGAAGAATGCCAATGGATGCCAGTTATCTTTTACCTGATGTTGTAGGACAGCTCCCACAGCACGATCAGAGGCGTCAACCACACTGGGGATGGGTGTGTGGCGCTTCGGGTGCATTAGGCATGTGGCATTGGTAATGGCATTTTTAACTGCCTCAAAGGCATGATGGGCAGCCTCATTCCACTGCAGTAGTGACGTTTTCGTCTTGTTTCCTTAAAGCATTGAGAAAAGTGGTTGACTTATATTAGCGCAACGTGGGATGAATCGATGATAAACATTAGAAAGCCCCAAGAACTCACGAAGCTTCGTTGTCGTCGTCGGTGTTGGAAAAGTTTTGGTGATGTCGACCGTCTCATGCAGTGTTCGGATCCCGCGGTTATCTACGTCGTGTCCAAGAAAACGTATTTCCTTGACACCGAACTCACATTTTGTCGCATTGACGACGAGCCCGTATTTTTTCAATCGAAAAAAGAGCTGTCGAAAATGGTCGGCGTGTTCTTCAGGTGGGCGACTGAACAGCAAGATGTCATCGATGTAAGCGAATGTGAATGTCAAGCCGCGAAGAACTTGACCAACAAAACGCTGGAAGGTTTGCGCGGCGTTCCGGAGTCCGAACGGCATTCTCAAGAACTCGAACAAACCAAACGGTCAAAGGATCGCAGTTTTGACAATGTCTATATAGGTTCGATGGCAATTTGGTGGTAGGCTTTAACCAAACCCACTTTGCTGAAAATATTGGCCAATTTTACCATGCCGCCGCGGTCTTGAATGTGTGGGATCAAGTACCGATCTCGCACTGTACTCTTATTTAGTGCTCGACAGTCCCCACAGGGTCGCCAGTATAAGTCTTTTGTTGGTATCATGTGGAGTGGAGAAGACCACCAAGTTCGAGCATGTGGTCAAACTTATCCCTGGCAATCTGAAGACGGTCGGTTGTCAAACGTCGTCAACTTGGGAAAAACCGGGGGGCCCTTGTTCTCAGTGTGATGGGTGACGTTGTGCTTCACGCTTTCATCAGGGACCGGGGGGCGAGGGCGGAAGGCTTGAGGAAACTCGTTGACAACGTCGTTCCATGGAGTGTCCATTTCTGCTAACGGACTCAGAGGTGTCACCTTCGATAAGAGAACTCGGGCGCTAACTGCGTGTCGGCGTCGAAGAGCACGTTCCTTCTCAAGTCAACTGTGAGGGCGAACCTTAGCAAGAAGTCTGCTCCGGTTATGGCTTGCTCGACGTCAACGCTGGTGAAAAGCCAGCGGAACGCCCTGCGGAGCCCGATGTCCAGTGTCAGCGACTTTTGTCCGTACGCCTTGATTGAAGACCCGTTTACTGCTTGGAGTGGCGAAGGCTCTTGCCGTTGCCCATGTTCCTCCATTGTAGGGGGCACATCGCTTACCTCTGCACCAGTGTCTACCAGAAAACGCACCTTCGTTTGGCGTTCGGTGACGTAGAATAGTCAACTTGAGGTGGGGCCCTCGGCACTGGCAGCCTTCAGCGCCTGCCCAAGCCGTTTCCTGAGTAAGTACATGGCGGGCGACATTGCCTTGCGTGTTGTCCATAGCGTCGGTGATACCAGCATACCTCTGATTCGGAGTAGAGGGACTTGTGGCGTGCGTAGTTCTGGTTGCGGCGGACATTCTTTTTCGCGGTCGGAGAAGGGGACGGTCGTACGCGTAGGCTCCGGAGCTCTTGACTCAGCTGGTCCACCCTGACCTCCATGCGACCTCCATGCATTGCCGAATGCCTCCCGTGAACTAATGTTATGGCTGCCTCGCGCAAGCGCCAAAGGCTTGGTGAGATCGGTCTATTGATGTGTCAATTGTTCTTGCCTTGTCTCCGAGGAGCTCTTCTATTCGTCGAAGAAACTCGGTAGGATTTCGATCACCCAACTCCTCGGAAGTCAAAAGCTGTTGCAGTCGGCGCGGTTCGGATTTCGTTGTGCGTCGTATCAACGCCTCTCGTAGTTTCTCTTAAGGTTGGTAGTCTGAAGGTGAGCGCGGTATGTCCCGCACCATGCCCACTGTTGCTTGTGGAAGAGTCGAAACCACGTAATCAAACTTCGTCGGGGACTACGCAATTTTATACTTTTGGAAAATGAATTCTGTCGTTAGAAACGGTAGTTCGGAATCGACTGACCAGAACTTGGGAAAATTAATGGTCGTTGCCGTCGTCCCCAAGATTAATGGGGTCTGAGCAGAGACGGTGTCATCGCCTTGACTCATGATGCAAGTAGAAAGCTGAGCTCACCGAAAACCAACGTTCTTAAAGCTGTGTGGCTGGGTCACGTCAGTTGTCTATTGTTACTGCGTTACTAATTTATGGAAGTGCGTTAATCTACAACTCGTTTTTTTTATTTACACTATTTACAGTATAGTTTATGTCATTCTAAACGTCTCGTCTCCGCTGTTTGCGATCCTGGTTGCCGACTCCTCGTTTTTGCGCTTCTTTCTTATCTTCTTATCGTAACCGGTCACTACAACCTCGAGTATTTGGAGCGGCAGCTGGCTCTCAAAACGTCCCGTCAGATATCTTGCCTAATGTTATCGCGAAGATGTCGACAGCTACGTTGAACACCCTTTCAACTGAGGCACAGAATGAGAGTGTCACATTGTGACTCACGAATGCTCGATGCACTTTGCATATTGCTGCTCAAGCGAAGCGATGGACGTGCTTCTTACCTTGAAGAAGGAGCAAAGCTTCGTCGTGACAGCCGGTGCCTGATACTGTCGGAATCACGAAACTAAAAAAAGTCGTCATACAACCACTTACCGGCAAATATTGCCACATGGTAGCAAACAAAGTTGGTCATGTAGAATGGTTACACGTGAAAATTAAATAATAAAAAAGGTTTCGATCCATGTCCTTCCCTCTACTCTGAACAGGTCGAGTCTCGGTTTGAGACGTTGATGAATAAGAAAACTTTTTCTATGTAGATTTCAAGAATAAATAATTAAAAAAAAACTGGATTCTCCTAAAACCCTTATTTAGAACGTCTGTAAAAACAAGGCAATGTAAACTCACGTTTGCGGTACGTATACCATTCTTGATGGCGTTCAAAAACGCGGAGAGCACGGGCCGGCAATTGTGTACACCAGTCTTCTCCAGATACATGTCCGTTGTAGTCAAGGGCAGCGAAGGGCAGAGGACCAGTCTTGTACGCGTTGCTGAACAAAAGTAACCGATTAAAATTACAATTACTTTATTAAAAGAATGTATCTGATTACAGAAGTCAGTTGCTGCATCACAAAATTCATTTAAAATGAGCAGAAAGTAATTTATTACTTTCACTTTCCTTTTTTAACTTGTTATTATGAAATTAAAATTGCATACATATGTTCAAAGTGGTGACGTTTTGCTTCTTTTTGAGATTCATACCTCGTTAAGCTTCAAAAGTAGTTGTCACTGGATGTTCTCGTCGGCCAGCTTCCCCCATTTGCGCAAAAGTGCAGAACACAGTCGTCTATGCGATGGCAAACCCGGATCGTAACAGCCCGCACACAGGAAACGAGGCACTCTCGACCCATCTACAGTCAGAAGGTCACTGAGCGCGTTGACATTTTAATCCTTGTGGTATCTTAGTAACTTTTCGGGTTTCTTTAGAGGTAAAAAAATGTGTCCAACGGGAAGCGAGAGAGACGAGTGGCGCACGGGCAAACAGAGCGATTTTTACGTAAAGAAAACTGAAGTCAATGATTTTAGCTCTTTCGGAAACATATAATTGATTATTGTATTTGATTACAGAAAAACAGTAATTGAGTTACAGAAAACGTTACCACATAAAAAAGTAATGGAAGCGTTAAAATTCTATAATAAATTTACTTTCGTACGATTTTGCAGGATACTGAGCCCCACTCACGAGATTCACTTCCTCCTCAAGCCCGGAATCTCCAGCCTACGTCAGCTACCATTTTTGTTTATTAGTAAAAAATTGTGTTTGAGATAATATCTGTCATGCTGGGTAAAACAAGAGGACAAAAAGACCATTATCATTTCCGAAGTGCTCGAAAAAGGGTGATGCACAAAAAGCGTGACTGAGTTACAGATAACCTGGCTGGAATTCATGAATAAACTGGAACAACCCTAGCAGTTGGACTACAGAAAAGGAAGTTGTTATTGAAACTTTGTAAAATAAGGTAAGAGGAAGGAAAGAATAAACACCCTTTCCCCTAAAGCCGGGGTCACATTGCTTATACGTCATACATAAGACAGTTTGCATACAGACTCGAACGTGAGTCACCGCGAGATCCGTGCTTCGAATGCCGCACGGTGATGAGTTCAAGGAGAAACGTTGGCCCGCGGCGTTCGAACCAAAAGAGATTGCGGTGACACGTGTTTGCAGACTGTCTTTCGTATGGTGGGTGTGAGCAGTGTGACACCAGCTTAAGGGTAGATGGAAAGTGTTCTGAAAATTGTGTGCAGCAACGAACGAGGTTGGTTGTATTAGATTTAACACCTTCACTTAATATCGCATCGGTTTTATGATATTAAGTTTTCTCACTATGACTGAGAGGCTACATTGTCAATTCTATCTGTGCAATTACTGCCTCGAGTTTCTCAATGAGGCTCACAACCACTTGGTCTCCTCCTCTCCCCGTTTTCAATTCCGAAAAATAAACAAAAAGACAGAAAAAAAAATATAAAACTTGCCCGCACTCTTTTTTTTTTTTTTACAAATATTTATTAGATTTTGTGACTTCACTATGGTAAGCAGAGAAAAAAAAAGGTTTCAGGGGTTCGGCGATGTAAAGAAATGATTTGTTGAACCAGAGTGGGAAACCTCCTTTTGCGCTGGTCAATGCTCCTGACCGCGCCAATGAGTCAAATTTAGCAAAATGAACACACTTTCTGTCGTGAAGGGGGGAGGGGGGTTCTGAAGAGAAAATTAAATTCAAGGGTTAGCAACGACTGCGTAATGCAAATATGCAAGAAAACTATTTTATAATTACTCTAGCGAATATGTAATAATTTCATTACTAAAATTCTGATAAATGTAGGTATTACATGTAATATCGTTACTTGTAACGAAGAACGTACAAGTCTGGTTAAAGGATTCCTCGACCTCCAGCGAACATGGGCGATTCAAGTAACGCCGACTTCGCAGAGTCACAGTGCCTTTCTGAACGTTCATTACGCACTACAGGTTCAATAAATTGCAGGCATGTCGCCGCAAAATATGTGACTGTTTGCTTTGCCTCGCAGGTAATATGTGTAGATGACGCCGTTTTTCAGTGCGCTAGATTACGACGAGAGTGCACTACCGCTTGTTTGTTTTCAAGATCAGGCGGCCTGAAAAGAAAAAAAAGAGTTCGACATTAACAGATGATTTTTAATATTTATTTCTTCGGTTTTTTTTAATTTTTTAATTCACCTTAAACGCACAGTAATTTTCCAGAGTACTGTAGTTTCTGGAATATATATCGCAAACACAAAAAAACTAACGGTATTAGATAACGCTAAAATATGAAGAAAAAAAAGTTTTGCACTTTTCTTACGAGGCAGCACACGTGGGCCTAAGATCATATTAAGCAGCGACAATCCCACAGAATATTGTTGTTTTTCTACATATAACATTTTTCACAAAATTCGTAACAACTCATGATGCGTGTATACGGATGTACCATTGTTGCCCGATCGTGCTGTTAATTTACGTCGAGCCTAGCGTTTCGCTTCCCCACCCTCGAATTCCAGGAGGGTGCCATGCACGTGCCTACTGAATTTTTGCTCGCTTTGTTTGCAGACAGTTGAGAAGTTCGTTTCGTGCCCGAAATGGCTGCACCCAGAGGCTTCATAACGGAAGACAGATTTTGTAAAAGCCGTAGTGTTTACAGTTTCCTTTGAATAAACACATGTTGAAAGGATTGTGACCTCCAGCGAAAACTCTGTAAACACCCGGAGGGGTTGGCATTGCCTCTATCGTATGTGTGCGAGTTTGAGTGCAGAGAAATCAAAAGCAAGAGGAAAAAGAGCGTGATATGGGATGACGGCGGAGAAGAAAAAACAAATATCCGTGTTAGGGCACTGCGCACTTTGAGTATTTAGTGTCCAATTCTCAGGTTCCGACCAGATAGGCCATCAATGTTTCAGTGCTGGCAGTTATCTGATCAAAAATTGAAGTCACCGATGTTCTCAAAAATTAAATACTAACGTCTTTCAATGCTTATGTTTATCTTCAGAGACGTCCAGCAGTTCTTTCAGGCGTAACATGTTTCCAGTATAAATTATATTTCGGCAGAAAGTGGCATAAATATACGCACTTCATTCCGGTACAGCGGCCGAAAACAATATTTAAAATAGCTTTGACACTAAAGTGGAGAGAAAAACATGGTATATCATATCGTGCTCAAACTTCTCTCTCTTAAAGGTACCACGAGGAGGTTTCTGAGATCGCCTAATTGTGGCGATAGCTCACTCTGAGGCTGTAAGCATCGTAGAAATCTATAAATCATAACAATGCGCGACCGATTTTTCTATTAAATTAGCAATAAAAAATATAATACACCGAGGCCATATCCGGCGATGGGAGGAGCATTGTTCCAGAAGCCAGGACGACATGTGACCAACGAAAACTGGACATTCCGTTGAGATTGCAAAAGCTGTTATTACAAAATAAGTACGCTTTTTTAAGTGATAAAAGCAAATAAGGGCAGCCGAAAAATGTTATTTTTTTGCGGAGACCGAACATAATGGGCGATAATTGTCTTAAAAACAATGCATTTTTTTTTTATTTCCTTGCCGCGGGAGTGATGTGTCCGTTCGTCAGCTTTCGAGCGTGCTCTCGCTGGGTTGAATCGTAGTCCGGGCTGCATCGGCAACGAGCCGCGCGCATTCGAAATATCGCTCTGCGGTTCCACCGTTCGGGGGCGCGAGGATCCTATGCTGCTATAGACCTATTTCACAAAGATGCCGTTATCTTCAAATATTGTCCCTTCCAGTATGGGCGAAAACTGTGTTTTGCCGTAGCCACCCCAATACAATGGATTTAGGATATAAGCACCACAGCCACTCATCCTCGTTTCGTCTGCCCTCTATTATTTTACTATTTTCAGGATGAAACGTTTCATAATTTTTTGTTGTAAGCGAAAAGCGTCTACTGACTGACAGTGGTTCTGGTTTCGGAACATGCTCTTCCCATCGCCGGAGATTATCACGGTGTGTTGCGAGCTTTGATAGCTTTTGCAATGGGGAAATGGGCTCCATGTCATCATCGTTTAGAGGTTTTTAGGATGGTTAAAAGTGCTTTATTACCATATTTAGGCAATTTCAAGAATCTCCCCTGGAGACCTTTAATGCTGGCATCTAAGGTGCGACAGGCAATTATTATTCTATAACAAAAAAAAAAACGAAACATAAAAAATTCAAAAGACGAGATTATGGAAGTAACTGACAGCCCACAAACGGCATTTTGCGCTTTAAATATAAACTTCCGCCGCTCTCGCAATCTTCTTCACAACCGAGCAGACAAAAACAAACTAAGATATGACCAATTACACGCTGAATAAAGAATCCTTAGTGCAACCGCAAGGCCTCTCTCAGTCGTGGGATGGCTACGCTCTGAATCCCGTGATAAATACCAGAGCATCCTATATAGCTTCTACACTCTAATATGAAACAACTGCCCCGTGGTAGTCAAAATAACGTTTTGGAAGCTCTGACTAACCCACAGGATGAGTGACTAGCCATTGGGCAAAGTGACGGCCCGAAACCGCTGTGGAATGACCGCTTTTCTGCAGGTGACCAGGGAGGTTCACTCTCAGATCTAATGTTCCCGTGCAGGCAGAATCCTTAGTAGAGAGTCAAAATAAAATTGAAAAACAAAGTTCTCTCCAACCTGCGGCACACGAGGTATAACAGGTTTAAGCCAATTAACAATAATAAAAAAAAGAATCTCGTGCAGGGAGTTGTAAATGATATGTTACTTAGATAACTCCCAAATGAATATAAAATATATTCTTCGTTAGCTTTCGTGATCCTTCAACATCCGCGAAGGTCCTATGTGTTTAGGAATTTGTATAAATTGGTGGAATGAAAATGTCAGCGTGAGCAGCAAGCCTGATTCTCGACGGCCATTGGAGACTTGGAGACAGTTGAGCTACGCTCAGCATCATAACAACAAAATGCCGTGCGCTTGGTTTGACGTTAATGTTTGCCAAAGCGAGGTAAGGATATTCTTTTTTTTTCATATTGTACTCTAAAGATTAATGTAAAAGAAGATACCAGTCGTATAACTGATTGCATTAATTCATTGAACACCGAGACCGATCATCGACAGGGTCAGCATGTTCAGAGGTATGACTGTGTCGCCCGTACTGTTTTCCTGAATCTCGGACTTTGGTAGAAACTCTGATCTGCACCCGCCGTGGTTGTGACCTCCCGCTTGCGCGTAGCGCGTGAAATTTCAATTCAGTAGCGGGTTCCAGTTTAGCGGAAGTGTAGTAATTGGCTTTTACTAGAATGTTGCATCGTCCCGGTTGCTATGTATGCTGCTAAAAGGGCCAGCTCAAGCCCGTACTCGCGCCTCGTTTACCGTTCGTATTATTCGGCTCGATGTTCTGCTCTATGATTCAGTGAACCCAAACCTAAAGGGCAATGACCTCTGCCTCGTCTCCCGTCAGGAAGACGAGGCAGGGGTGATTTACTGTATGTCTCCTGTATGTCCCCTGCTGCCAAGCAGCAGCCTAAAGGTCGAACCATCAACATCGTCAAACGTAGTAATTCAGAGAATTACTACGTCTTGGTGCGTCGGCTACCACTAAATTTGTGTGCGTTGACTGCTCCTTTTTCTTTTTTTTTTTTGGTGTGTCAGCCGAGCTTGCCGGCCCAACCCGTTCTCTCGATTGTTTAACTCTTTCCCGGGCAGAAAAAGAGTCCCCGCGGTTTTTCACGGTGTTCTTGCGCTTGTGGTCGTTCAATGTTTTAAGAGCAGCATGAATTCTTCAGCCAATCAAGTGACACTAAAATCGAGAGTACCGAAAACTATGTGAAACAACTCCGTATCCACATGCAGGACCTTCAACCTTATCTACGCAAGGGTACTGTCGACACGTTACACGTCCATTCCGGCTGATATTCTGCTGTGTAGACACGTCTTTCTCAGAAATGGCAGAGTCAACAAACCCCTACAGCCCCCGTACGATGGACCGTTTAAGGTTCTAAAACGCAGTGACAAAACTTTGACACTTCTGGCAAAAGACAACGGGAAAGTCGTCTCGTCAGGCAGACTTAAGGATGCCCACCTTGACTCCGATTTTGGTGTACAAGATGCAACGCCGTTTCGAACACCTCGACAAGATCAGTTTCAGACAGACAATGCATAAAAGTACACTCGGGACAAAACCTACGAAACCTCACGACAATGGTTTCCTCAAAAATATAAACGCTTGTCACCTCCGCCTTCTCACTAAGGGAAGAGGGGGGGGGGGGGGGGGGGGGGGGGCGAGTACTTGTAGTGACCACTTACGAAAAGAAAAGAAGAAAGAAGCGCGATCACGAGGAGTCTGCAACCACGATCGCGAGCAGCGGAGACGAGATGTTCCGAACGACGTAAACCGTACTGTACATATTTGAAATAAAAAACGTGATGTAGAGTAACGCATTCCTACAAGCTCAATAGTTAGGACGTGCGCCAACAATAAACACTCAAATAACCCACTCCCTTGTATATCTTGGTTGAGGACAGCAATTTTGGAAGTCGTTCACGAAAGCAACGTCTTACTTCTGGTGGTAACGACCCCTTACTTTTATAGACGAGGAAATTGTAATTATAATTAATCAGAATTTAGCCTCAAGTAATTCTAACTGTAATTCCTTAATTTTTTTTAACGTAAGCCCTGGTAAACGCTAACGTCTTGCAGCGACCGATGCGTGAATAAAAAAAAAACACTGAATCTGTGATAAAAACAAAACCCAAGTACAAGAAACCATACTTATAGTGCATTTCACTTAAGTAAGGCCACAGTTAACACTCCGACTCGTGGAGGCAATCAAGCAGCCCCAGAAATGCTTCATCACGGCGTGAGCGTGTTCGCGCGTTCGCCGTCACCGACTCAAGAAATAACTCGAAGTAAATGCAGCGCGATCGTGCGCTTTCTTCTCTGCGCGAATGGTTTAACCGGTGATTGCAATCCCACGACGACAACGAGCGTAATGACGATGCTCTTCTGATGATCCTTGATAGGTTTCCTTAAATCGTAGCATCGGCTGCGGTGGAACTTACACTTGAAACGAGGTATATAATATCTGTAAACGATAATTATATTCGTATCTTCTTCCTGCTGCGGTAACTGGTACTGCTTTAATTAAAAAGCCACCGACAGGGAAGTTCAACCCAACGTCTAAAGACGAAACATATCGGAAAATCAAAAAAAAAAAACTCGTCACCGAGGCAGATTTATTAGATGTTCTACAAAGCGCCCCCCCCCCCCCCCCAAAAAAAAAAAAAAAAAAAAAAACATATATATGGAGATTTTTTTTTCTTTCGCAGCAATAAATTATGCATGGCCGAACGCTCATTCTCCGCTGAAAGGTATCGCTAGAGGTTCAAACCAGATTCCAAAGTTTCAGCTCAAACCAATATTTGATTCAAATGCGATTTTTCTGCAAATTCCAAATTGGAGAATGGGTCCCATGCAGTGTCGTCCATTTTCGGTTTCTGACGTCATAGAGCTCCATGTATTCGAAAAGTCCGTTGGCCAACATTTTCCCATTTACACTTTAAGAAAATAAATTTCAACTTTTTGATAAAATATCGGTTCACGCGGAAAATTTGGGATTTGCTTGGACAATTAGCGCAACCTTCAAGTGGAGAATGAGCGTTCGGCTGTGCTTAGTTTGCCTTTACTGTGAAAAAATCCCTGCAATTGTTTTCGGGGCCGCCATGTATATTACGGGAATTCATTTAGCATTATAGGATAACCACTTAAGAATGGCGAGAAATGAACACACGATGTCATTAAGTGTTAAACATAGCAGTAACGTGTCGTTTGCCGAACGCAACTGAACTGACCGCGATAAACAACCTCGCGAACAGTTTAGTGCGGGCTTGATAAGAAATGAAAATGCTGACCAAAATGTAAAGCCTGTTATTGTTTTATTTTATACGGGCACAACTACAATCCGAATTTTCTTTCGCGATTCTTATCAAACTTGTTCGGGAAAGAGGTTTCCGGGTTTATCAGTACATACCAAAAACAGCGAACCCTCTATTTCTATCTAAACCCCAATGTGTTTTTGTTTGTGTTTCGAATTCGTGACAATATACAGTAATGTCTAGTTGACACGGATCCGATTAATATGGGTATCCACTAGGCTCCTTCGTTTTCGGGTTTTATCATTTTTAAAGTCGAGGTGTAATAATCGGCTTTGAAAATTGGCCGATCTTCATAAAAGTTTATATTGTTTATGAAGATCTGCTTTTCCAGGTTAGATTTAGAAAGATAGCAGTATAATCAAGAAGTGGTCGCTTTTAATACAAATATATTGCTAATAAAGTACTATACACAAGATAGCGTTGAAACATAGTAACAGCTCACATAGAATGTAAAATATTTCGTAAATCATTTTTGCTTACATAATATTTTGCATGTGCAGCATATCTCTGTCTCCATTCTAGACCTGTACAATTTTCGGACACAGTATCTAAGTTGAGAGAACGTTCCTCAGCATTACCACTTACGTACGTTTGAAATGAGCAGTTTCTCGCCTTCCTTTTTTTGCGCTTCTAGAAACGGAAAAAATAAGAAGGCCGAAGGATACTTAACAAAGGTCATAAAGACCACTGTTGATTGTGTGATTCTATGTAACTGGAGATCATTGAATCCAAAAGAATCTAGGATTGTTTCCGTGGTGTTAAGTCAGAGCATGTGTCGCTACTAACTCTTTGCTGCAATTTAATTCCTGAATTCGGGGAAAAATTGGGCTTAACCCTATTTTCAAGAAACATATACGGTACGTGAATATCAGGAAATTTACGGTTTTACCCGATAACAAAGGACCCTAGGTATACCTCGCTATATAGACCCTGTGGAAACGACCTAAGTGGACTCTTGCATTCTTTGCCGTTATTATGGCCGCTTTTCTGGAGGAACGGAGGTGCCCATATTAACGAGTCATGCCTGTATCACTTGCAGGTCAACGCACTTACCCTACTGGAAGCAGTAACTGTTTTCAATGTTGTGTATGTTTATTTGAATTACAAACTAAATATAGGTTTATCGTTTAATCTAGGAATGACAGACGTCCGGCACCCGGGTAACATTAAGTAGGCTGTGAGGCAAAACCCATTGCTGAGACAAAAATAAATAAACAGTTTTATTTACTTAGAAAACGGCGTCGGCACACACCAGTGTCACTTCCAAAAATCCGCCTTCTTCGTCCCTTACAAAAATTTTTAATGAATTTCTTTGGAAAGTTTATGGAGTCTACTCAATATGTCTTTTTGAGTCTCAATAGAAATGCAAATGAGTTTTGTAACGAATCCGTAAGGAGTTTACGAAAACTATTGGCCACCGTCAATTGAATTGATGTTTCGACAAAGCTACCGCATAAAGTTTCTAATGTATTTCATAAGAATATAATTTGAAAGTCTATTGACACCGTTTCGAGTCTGTGTTGAAAAACAATTGATTTTTTGTAACGAGTCCCTAAGGAGTTTACGAAAACTATTGGCCACCGTGTTTCAATTGAGGTTCAGTCGTGCCACCTCATAAGAATTTCTAATAGATTTCAATTGAAAGTCTAGATACACTGCTTTGAGTCTCTGTTGAAAATCAAATGTTTTTTTCTACCACGTTGTACTTGAGGTTTTGACGTGCCATCTCATTAGGTATATTCCGACGAGTCGGAACATACTTAATGAGATGGTCCATCAAAACCTGAATTGCAACGCAGTAGAAAATAAGATTTGATTTTCAACAGAGACTCAAAGCAGTGTGTCTAGACTTTAAAATGAAATGTATTAGAATTTATACTCCTGGCGTGGGTTTCTAGATAGACGGCTCTGAGAGGGAAGGCGGCAATAGGTTGCATGACATGTGGTCCGGATCTAACCGTTGTTTTGAAGGAAGGGGAAAGTGAGTGCAAGTGTCACTTTTATGTATGCCTATATACGCATGCAGTGTTCGGAAAATGCCTGCATAAAACCGTGTGAAGGAGTAATAACTGGTTTATTAAAAATGCAAAATTCGAGTATACGGTACACTGCTTCATGTCCATGGGGGACCTTGTACAGCCTTCGTGCCCATGGGAGACCTTGTACTGCCTTCATGTCCATGGGAGACCTTGTACTGGTAACCTATAAAGAAAAAAGATGCACAGTTACACGTTGATCTGCTTATCTAAACTTCAATGTCCGCGCAAGGCATCCTGTTCACAGCGCAGCACTACCTCAGCGCTGAATCAGTATTACAAACCGGGACATCAGTCCTTTAGGAAAGGAGGACCCTCAGAACACACGATACAAGCCATGGAAGTAGCAGTGACTCGTTGCCTTAACAGGACTGAGTTAGCGCTGCATTGTATGTGTGAACCAGCCCTAAATGCGGAAAGTCACATTCAAAATTCCTACATTTTTGCTCACCCAGGCACTTAATTTACAAACTACCTTGATAGTTTAATGAGTGGCACTAATAACATTGTCAGGGGCACCATAATGCAAAAGTATATTTTGCCCCCAAATCTGCGAGAATCAATCGCTCACTGTTTTCGCCGCGGCATTGCACTCTTTTATTTCGGCTTTTGAAAACGTCTACCAAAGATAAGCGAGCAGATGTTATCGCTTATGAAGTTTACCAAATTTGAACATAGAGAAGCTAAGACTTATAAGCATCTCGCAGAATTAACATGGCAATTTGGGCCAACTGATCCATGATCGTAGACAAGCGCTGCAAAAAACACATGGACAATAAGTGGTGGTAAACACTGGCGCCAGTGTTTTATGTCCACTTGTTGTCCCTGTGTATTTTTATTTAATTTTTTTGTCTGTTTACTATCTTGAACAAGTATTTTTAATCACAACGGACAGGAAGGAAACGGTAATAGGGTTCTATGCGGATCATAAAGCCATGCTCCGAATGAATGATTATCAACTGCAGGTTTCACAACAGTGGCGGATCCAGGGGGAAAGTGGGGGGGACCCCCTTTTTCCCCCTCTTCTCGGAGGACAATTGGACATGAGTGGACCCCCCTTGAACAAGAAAGAATGGGAGAATAGTATCCTTAAAAATTTTCCGCCCACCCCAAAACAAACAAAGGTCTGGATCCGCCACACTAAGTTTCAATTATTGGGAGGATCGAGACATCAGAGGCCGAGTTCAAAAAGCAAACACGATACCCGAGAACAAATCCGTATTAACAAAACAAAATTTGTCGCAACTGTTGAGTGACTTACAACGAAATATTACGACATTATCCAAAGTGTCTCACAAACTTTTTAGGGCAAACATGGCCGCACATCACTTGGCTATTTCGCCACGACCAGCAATGAATATAGAAGCGTGGGCAAGAGGCATGTGTTTTGCGCACTGTTCACATGCATCCCTACTTGAAGCAGTATAAGGGCAACGCTAAACTACACACGGAGGATTCAGCCGACGAGTCTGCCGAGCTGTCCATCCTGCCCGTTAAAGCTAACAAGGTGCAGGACTGCGATCAACGGCGAGATGCGCCAATGAATCAACGAAAGCAAATGCCACACAAATCTTCAGTGCACGCAAAAGGATCCTTCACCTATGAATGGCGTGAACCTGATTTGGTGATCATTAGCGCCCCCTCGTACTTCAGTAGTGATTTTCAAAGTGGTGAGCAGCTGTGCGACCCTACCACACGAAAGGGCACATTCCTGACTGGATGTGCCTTTTTAATGCCAAAGCATTATATGTCCATGGAGCGAAAAATCCGAGTTGTACCAAACGTTAACAGAGGAATAAAAGAAAGAATAAAATGTGCTTTCACGGCTGAGATTTGAACCCGGTGCTGCTGTGTGAGAGCCGGGCATGCTAGCTGCTGTGCAATCTCAGCCGCTTCGGAATGCGACATTACTCTCCCCTCAAAAAGAAGCTTGTCCCATTACAGCAAAAGATGGCATGTCTTTACCCGTTTTTTGTCCCTGTTTATCTGAGACTGTTTTTTCATCATGTTTGACGGCATCAGCGTTGATGTGCCCGAAAGATGGTCATAAAAATATGTCCTCGGTTCGATGACATCACACTTCACGTGACGCCATGACGTACCATGACGTGCGACGCTGTATTATGTAACGTAATACAAATATTAGAGGGGTACTTAATTATACATACGTGGATTGAATGCGAAAGCATTGCCATTCCTAACAATAGAGGAAAAAAAAAGTAAGTGCCGTTAGGAATGACAATGCTTTCGCATTCAATCCAGAAAGGGATACCTAAGTGCCCCTGTAAAATTTTGAGGGGAATAGAGCTCAAATAAACGCCGTACGGTGCAGTATATCCATGATTAAGTTGCTGCTAGTCGTGAGGCTTAATGTTTTGCACCAACAATACCATAGTTTTTCCTTGGTTGCGACGAAGTGCCACTGCGCTACGAACTTGCTAGAAATTTCTGCATATGCGACCACTTTCTTCTGGAAACCTATGGTGACCTGCCACTCACTTTTGCCCAAAAACAGTGAAAATACCAGATGTGAAAACAGCCATAACAAGCATTAAAGAAATCAAGATGGGGGTCATAGCATTAGCTTCCCAACGTGGCGAGACTAGCACAGGATTTCTGTTACTCGCCGTTTAAGACAGGAGTCGACTTTTTCCGGTCTGATCTTGAAAACAAAGTTTGGTTCCGTTAATTTTGTAGCAGAAAGCCCGTGCTTTCCCGTTTGTGGGGTCATTTTCTTGGTTCAAAATATGATGCAGAGTCCTTCCCATAAAAATGCATGGGTGCCCGCGAGGACTCTTCGAAATGGTTAAATTAACTGAGGTCATTATACTCTGTTGCCACTCTAGAATAGCACAAGGCCCTCCCAAAAAGCCCTTCACTCTTTTTAATAAGCAAACACTAGAGAGGAGGAGAGCCGAGAGGACACCGCCAATCATGGCGAGCAAAGGGAATTGTGGGAGGGGCATGTGCTATTCTATAGACCGACATGCTGTTTACAAACAATCCCGCGTTTGTCCACACCAGGTGTGGGCACTGCGCGTGCACAGAAACTGAATTCGCGTGAAGTGAAGCGTCTGCGCATGCGCAGTGCCGTCTGCAGCGCCACCGCAGCTGCGTGACGCCAGGGCCGCGTGTCGGTCTATAGTTGCAACGGACTATAACAAAAGTTTACACTACTATGAAAACAAAAAGACCAAGTATGCACAGAAATTCGCAGGAAGTGTAGCAGGGATAGAATAGAAAAAACTGCAGCTGCAATATTTACCCTTTAAATTTCCCTCGACAGCACAGCAGAGATGACATGCTGGTCGTCAGCGCCTGGAGAGCCACCCCCTTGTACTGGGAGCACATGTAGTCTGAAATGAACAACAAACAAAAAATTAAATGCATGAACAATCCGCACATGCTGTTATTTTGCTTCATTGGCCGCTTCAGAGAAAGCAAGCATGCACACCGTTGTCCAACCATGTCAACTGCTAGCCGAAACTTTCTGCCACCAGGATTAAGATATTGCTTGCGCTATAAAAAAAGAACATTTACACACTACCCAGCTGGCACGCTGAAAGTTCAAACATTGAAGAAACTACAACATGAAACTTCAATGCAAGTGCTACGCCTCGTGGACAATACACAAAAGTATGTTCAGTGTAAACCTTGGTGCACTGCAAGGCTGATTTACCTCAGCCAGTTTGGAACATCTGCAGTTCCATTCTTTTCAAGATATTATGCCTGAAAATTTGTGACAAATTAACTGGGTTAAAATTTTTTAATCGACACCCTGCCCAAATATTTAGGAAGTATACTAGTGGGTTAATTTCTAACTTACCATAATTATTTTCGGCATCCTGAAGGCGTCACTTCAGGGTCTTTTCATATTGGATTTACCTCGCCCACACAGGTGCAACCACACTGAAATGTTTGCAAAGTTTCAGGCAGGGTAATTAAACGTCTGCAGTTTCTCTCGAACACCGCTGTCACAAATTTTCTCTTTTTTGCCATTTTGGTCTGTTTATAGGTGGTTTGGGGGCAGGGTCAATTACAATCCTCGCACATGTTTACCTGAGCGTCAAAGGCTTGAGCTCGGATGAGACTATACTCCTTTTCATACTTAAGGTGCAACGCTGTCAAAGCTACTGGCGCGAGCGTGGGGCTTGGTCTTGTTGATCATTTGCACGCCTTCTCGCACAAACAAAACCGTAGATGAAGCCACGCACTCGCGCCAGTAGCTTTGACAGCGTTGCACGCTAAGTATAAGGCAGAGTATAATGCCGGCCGAGCTTCAAACCAATGGAAAGAGGAAGACAAGCGTTTCAGGTTGACCAACCACGAACCTGTGACAACCGCATAGGTCATTCAACATATGTCTTATACCGCTTAAACACTGTGTCGAACTGCATTTTGAAGTCAGTCCCAATTCCAACGGTGTATGAACAGGGGCATTCATTTCGTGGCATGCCTTGAAATTAATCGAAGTGACGCAAGCTGGGAACACACTGCTGCTGCTTCATTTGGGAATAACTGCGGCCCTCGGCTTGATCACATCACAATTGCAAAATGAAAGAGAAAAAAAAGAGGCAAAAGGAACAACTGCTTTATCAAAAGTTCTAACCGACAAATGTCAACCCAGTTCAATTCTAGAAAGCCAGGGGACCGAAGTTTGTCGTAACAGTACACTTTAGTCCACTTCCATAACTTCAAAACAAAAGATGGATATCCTCTTCAACCATTTTGACTGAAAAGGAATATTGTCTCTGCATGAACCGAATTCCAAGGAAGTCTAACTTCGGAAATGTAATGAAGTATTATCAATGTAATCAATTTATAGTTGAAAGACATGAGTACACTGCTAGACCAATAAGACATTTCCTAAAGCAACGGACTGAAAGTAGCATTAGGAATTCAATACGTGCTCTGTTGACATGAGCTACACTTTCTCGGACCATACACAGAATGAGTGGTAACTTTTCATTACGCTACACATAGATCCAAACATTAGGACAGATAAAGCAAACCCAACTAGTTAAAAAAAGAAAAAAAACATTCTAGCTTAACGAGAAAATAGGGAGTTTTAGAATATCGGGCGCTACTTTACCGCGCGTTACGGACGGCAAAATAGCGAGGATTGCGGCGAAGAGTTTTAGAATAGCGTTTCTCTGAAGGGGACCCCTTCAAACGCAAGCATCTCGCGCTTAAAACGCCACCAAGATGTCGCGGCAGCTTTAATTAAAAAGTTAGAACGTTTTATCTTGAAAATTAAACAAGCTTTTTGTCCAGAGTAACATTTTTGTAGTTTTTTTACACTCAATGCCGCATGTTTTGTTTTTGTCGCTGCCAAGCTGCTCTGTTGTACTTCCGAAGCCCAGACGATCCACTACCCAGGCATGCTTACATGTCTGCCGGGTCCATATCACAAGAGCGAATGACATTTTAGCGAACGGCGACATTTGAGCGAATGGTCGTTTTAGCGAATAACGGGGGCGCGCGTTAACCCATCCGTTGCGCTGCGCTTTACGCCGCTTCGCGGCGACAGTCTGCGGCAACTCATTACAAGAATGTGAACCCATGTGGCCCACCCGAAAACGCCGCTTCGCGGCGTCTGACTATTCGCTAAAGTGTCGTTCGATGAAACGTGGGCGTTCGCTAATACGTCATTCGATCAAGTGAGTGCCTCCCATGTCTGCCGCGATCGTAAGTACACGCGCCTCGATAGCTTTGAGCTGTGAATCCAGCGATCCGTGGCGTTTTCAATACGCGTCGACCATACCGACCGCGGTCGCCGAGTGCGACTCACGCAGTTCCCGAGCGGGCGACGGCGTCGAAGACGCATTCAACGGAGATGTCGAGGGGCGCCGCCTTTTGCGGTACGCCGCCTTTTGCGGTACCCACGCTATTATCGATAAATAACGGGCCCCAAAGCTCGAGTCCGAAGCTTGTTTTGGGTCTGCGCATGCACAGCAGCCACGAGATTATTCTAAAACTCCATAATGTTCACTTCTCGTTAAACGCGTACAATGCAAACAAAGTACACTTACCAACTGCGTTGAGTTGCTCGTTCTGTTGCGTCGTCGGCCTTCCGCGCTCTTCTTGAACATAATCATCACAAGAGAAAACTTCACAGATAGAATAACTTGATTAAATTAGCACATTTCCATTTCTAAATACATTTCCATACCGCGAAACGGCGAAACACCCAACCGTCGCAAAAATGGCGAAACCATGCCGGAAAAAAAAAAACATACAAAGAACTGGTGTCGCTACCGATGGGGCGTCGAAGACGCGATCCTTAAGATATGAAAACGAAACCAGTAAAAGTTACAATACTGAAACCGAAACTGACCAAAAGGCGCCGTAAATAGATCTGTTCACATGATGCATCTTGTTGGCGAATCTTGTGTCGCGAAACTAGGTTTCGGGAAACAGACTCCCCGTCTGAACGCAACCGAAAAAGTGGCGCGCCTTCGAAAAAAGTGGCGCGTGTTTCTCGCTTCTGGAGCAATTTTTCGCTTAAACCTCACCGACCCCCGTCAATCTCCCGAAGGAGAAACGCGGACGCTGCCAATGGCCGCTCGACTTCGCTATGACGTCTGACCTTCGAGGAGGAGCGAGCTTTTGGAGGAGTCTGATCTTTGGCCGATTCCGTATCCGAGCCGAAGCCGAAAGAAAACAAAACAAACATGTCGAGCGACATACGGGCGACGAGTCTTGGTCATGCTCGGTTGCAGGCGTTGCAG
Organism: Ixodes scapularis; assembly: GCF_016920785.2. Lineage (NCBI taxonomy): Eukaryota > Metazoa > Arthropoda > Arachnida > Ixodida > Ixodidae > Ixodes > Ixodes scapularis. The sequence goes on from NW_024609880.1 coordinate 89,828,998, forward strand.
GTGTGTTAACGGCGCCTACAGTACGGATTGGGGGCGCGGTGCAGATTCGTCAACAGTCGCGGCGGGTGCAAGCACTGTATATAAACATGGTGACTGGGGATAACGTTCTTTATTAGCGGTGCAAAAATGTCCGAAATGCTTCGAGATCATCTCGCGGTTTTTCCCGGGTTTGGCAGAACTAGTAAACCCGTTGACCCGAATCTGACGAAATTCATTGAGTGGCATTAATAAAACAGGCTGTCTCTTCACACTGTGCGTACTTCATATCATTTTGATGCGAGACGCTTAATATTCCCGGTGCAGACAAGGTTTGGCGAAATTCTCGTGAGTCAATACGTCACAGGTCTCGCGCGTCAAACTCCACGTGTGAACAGGCCGATTTTGCGAAATCTTGGTTTCGCTAAACTGTGGCGCGTTGAAGACATACATCGTTTGAATAAGCCTTTAAAAGTAAAAGAGGGTGAATACAGTTATTATTTTAAGCACAGGAAATAAATCTGTATATCAGAACTAGCACCGACGCGCTATTTGCTTCGGGTGCAATGCAGTAGGGAGTAGATATATTGATTTTTTTTTCGATAACACTCATTTCAATGTGTAATGAGTAAACACAAAAGAATCGCTATTGATTGGGTAACGATAAACCTCACTTGAATTTGTAATGAGTAAACTCAAAAGAATTGATATTGATTGGGTAACGATAAACCTCACTTGAATTTGTAATGAGTAAACTCAAAAGAATAGATATGGAGTGGGTAATGATAAAACTCATTTAACGATGAGTTTCTTACGAGTTTCATTTGACTCTATAAAACACAGTAGAAGCTCAATTGAAACTCATTGTTCATTTTTGTAAGGGGTTGCCGGTGTCACAGTGTTTATACATCATATAAAGAACAGTCTGCATATAGATTCTAACGCGAATCACCGCGAGACCCGTGCTTCGAATGCCGCATGGCAGTGAGTTCAAGGAAAAACTTGGCGCGCGGCAGTCAATCAAGGGATAATGCGGTGACTCCTGTTTTTGCAGACTCTGTTTTGTATGACGTATGTGCACTCTTACCCCAGCTTAAAGAATCAACTTTAACCCCTTGAGCCCTAAAGATAACTAACCCCAGAGCGACAAGAGTTCACTCATATTTTATTGTTCTGGCTCGTACATTTTGCGCCGCCAAGTGTGGCTTTGTTTCGTCTTTCTTGTGCGCTGCAGAGCTCTGCGTGAACGGAAAAAGCACAAGTTATGCCACTACCAGATGTTGCCAAATAGCTTGCTTCTGAGGGCTGGAAGCCTACCATGAGTAACAACGGTCATCTGTTTTTTTTTTGCGTGCTTTTTGTCTACGCCCTGTTTTACTCCTCCTCCACAGGAAGCTTCCAGTTGCACACTTTTAGGTGATTCTTTTGTTGGCCCTCGAACTGTTGATTGGCTCACGAAGAAGAGGGCTGGTATCACACAACGTATAAATACTCAAACCCCCAAAACGTTGAAGATGCTCTTATTTGTTTGCTCTTTAGGCACAACATGAAGCTTGCTTTAAGCTTGGCCTTTTTTTTTGTGTGGAGTTCTTGTGAGAACCTACGGCAAAACAACTACTACTAGGCCTCGATTGGGAAGCTATGGCAACACAAATACTACTGCGCCTCGAGGGAGATTTCATGACAGTATGACCACAGCTTTCCCCGAAGATCCGTCAAAAAATGACGCAATGAAAGTAAGTGCATCTTTGTAATTACAAAGTTGCAACCAACTGTTTGTTTGATTTTTTATGCAATCCCGAGTAACTTTTTGTAATTTATCGACTGTAGAAAAACGTGAGAAGGAAATTAAGAAACGCGCACTCCTAGAGAACAAACATAAACATGAGTGCTTTAGTAATGCGCATTGTTTAACGTATAAATTACAAAAAAAAAATTATCGCTACTCTAGAAGTTGCTGAAATAATAAAGTTTACACAAGAGGGCTTTTGTTACTTGGCCTTACCAATTTATTGGGACAGACGAACTCTGGGACAGACGAGCTCTTATTTAGCACAATTATTTTCTCACCATCACAGTTTACATACTCAAATTATGTTAAGGTTGGTATAGGAAAAATATCGGTTTTATGGTTTGTATTGAACGTTGTCATATCTTATGAACAACTTACTCCAACGCAGACCTCCGCTTCGTCGCAGATAGATTTTATTGATATTCGTTGAATATCATCCTGATGTAGCTGGAAGGCGTTGCTCATTGAGGAGCTTCCGGACGTCTGGCACGTCTGCTTGCACCTGTGACTTCACTGGCAGACACGCTTCACACATGGTCATTTGCGTTAAAACAATTTATTAAAAAAATCAGGTATAAAAATTTTGTAAGATGAAATAAAATAAAAATTATGTAGTGCGGCATGCCGGCGCATTTGTTGCCGGAGCGTAGTAAGAGGACATTATCTGAAGTTCGTCCCTCCTGCTCCTCAATCCGTACTGACATACATCGCGTAGCTGCAACAAGGGCCAAAAACGAAGACGCGTTCTAAGAAACGGAAAACTAAAGGGTCTTTCACGCACTTGCACCTGCTTATGACAGTGTGCCTTAAACCTCTTAAAATCTCTTACGACTAGAGAACACACTACGCCATCGATAGGGTAGTCGTGGAAGACATGGCATTTTTGTACATTTTTTTAGCCAGAATATTTTTTTACATTGTTATAAACGATTATTTCTTATAGGTACTACTTACATTTGACCTCGCAGCAAATACTGCAGAACTCTCGCTTTCGTGACATCAAGTTCCAGGGTCACCTCAGAAATGGCGCTGACGTACCAGTGTGTTCTTTCGTCGAGAGAGATCACAAGAGCTCGGTCCTAAGAAAACACAACGATGTGAACGGGTCTTAAGTCTTGGTTTCCACACACGTAGATTTTTGAACGTCATTTAGGTCGTTTCCGTAAGGCGAGACGAGACCCGATCTCCAAATGCAAACAAACGGAATGTTTGATGGCCTTCACTCGGTGTGCAGATGGCACCAGACGCGCCATGTCAACTGTAGCGTTTACACAGTCCTGCTCGCGTTGTCTGGCGTTCAGATTTGTAATCATAAATGTTGGTATTTTATTAATATAACTGATACTTGGTCGAGAAAACTCATACTTCGCAAAAATATTGCAATTTGTAAATAAAAGAGGAACTGTTAAAAAAACAAAATTTCGAATCCGTACGTTTAGATAACTTAAACCAGTATATTTGAAATAGTAAAGATCGCCCAGAAAAACGTTTGTTGGGATACGCTGCTCCTCTAGTCGTAGTATTTATCAATCGCCATAAAATTGAGAATAATATCAGTGATACGGCTCTGATAAAAGCATGACTAAAACATACAGTAAATCAACTTCTAAGAATTACTAACCTGTCACCTGAACAAATTGTGTATAAATACTTTCTTTTTTATGCAATCAATAGACGTAAGGCAAAAACAAATATATTGATGAATTATAACATTCTTCCACACGATCGCTTGCAGATTAGTTCGCCATCTCAATAATATTGTGGATTTCTGTGTGTTGGTATTCGACTGGTTATATCCAAATGTGGTTGCCCTTTCTAATTTGGCTATTTCCTCTGAAGCACGACTACACAAAAAATATATACCCCATAAATAGATACATAATAAAGCTGACGCCAAGATTCATAACTTTTACATTCCGAATTACATCATTAATACCTACACAAAATAGAAAGAAGCTAACAAGCATTTTAACAGTCAAACATTTCATAAAGGAGGTATCCTGGTCTTTTTAAAATCGTTACGACACTAAAGAAATAAGTAAAGATGGCTAGGAACTGCATTTGATGCTCTTCGAGCTTTGTCATATGTGAAATCTGCCTCCTGTATTGGTATTCTTCATTTGATGAATGGACGTTAAGCTAAATACAATTGACAGCACGTCAGCCTCACATGACGTATAGGTCTGTGACGTCTCGCCTTAGTAGTAAACTCCTTCAACATTCTTCTATTGCTTTAATATACCGACGCTCTTCGAAGCACGCAAACACCAAATGAACGTTGATACAAAGGACAGCCTTTGCTTCAGGGCAAATTACACGCTGCGCCGCAGTATTAAGGTATTTACTTATAAAAATATCGGCGGTTTCATTTTTTTTAAACCCATGTTCCAGAAAAAAAAAAAAAAAACACTGGTCGCAAAGTGGCAAAAAATGAATAAAAATTAACAACATGCATTTAGTCCACTAGTCGGCAAAATATTAGACGCTGGAAAAAAAAAATAACCTATCTGCGTTAAACCCTTATTTCAATATTATCTTTTACACGTTTCGCCTATTGGAACGCAGAAGACCCGAACCACGAACTTCATCTCGCCATAACGCCGTCTCCTTCATCATGATAATGTCCGCCCGTTATGGCCACCGTTACCATGGCAACGAGGCGTCCCCCGGATAGATGTACACGCGAACACCAGAGCCGTATATGTAGAGAGTTTGGTCAATGGGAGGCGCGGGCAGAGTTAGGGCGTGCACCAGACTTGGAAAGAGGGCTTGGCATGCTCTCTTGACCAACCAGAAGCCGAAAAGAATCCCCTAGCGGTGGTAGCGAGAAACAGTTCTGATCAAAGGTCTATGTTCGTGAATGGTTTCAATAAGCGCGTAAGAGTGAAGCGTAGAAACTCTTCGTGGTTGAAAATAGGGTGCACATGTTGTTTTTATCATGATCATGCAGAAAGATGTAAGAAACGAATGCGCCGCTCAATTCTCTTTTACTCGGACAGAGTGTGACCGCTCAGACAGCAGATTCCCGGCCCTCGGCGCTTGGCTTACGGATTATGTCGATCGTTCCGCTCGTCGCTCTCCTCCACCATCATTTTGGATGAGCTGATTGAGTTATCACGTGTGCCATATTTTCAGTCATCGAGAGTTACTCTAATGCAGTTATCAGGTTTGTTTCTCGCGACCACAGCCAGGGTAATATTTCCGGCTTCTGGTTCGTCACATTCGAATTTCTGAAGACGCCCTGGAACACGCCCAGCCCGCTTTCAGCCAATGGCGCCTCCTCATTTGTCTCCTATACTTCCCAACGAATGGCCGAACTCTCTACATATACGGCTCTGGCGAAGACATACGTCTCAAGCCAGCAAGGGCCTACGCCTTGCGTTTCCCGAAGATCGTCTGCTAAACTTCGACGGGTAGCAGGTCGACGGAGCCTCTTGGGAGTTACAAGCTAGGCTCCGAAACAAACCGCGTCATTCCCGGTAACTCCTAGGTTTGGATATTGACCAATTAACTATATACTCAAGCCCGAGGTTGCACCAAGCTTCAACTGAACCGCCAAGGGTTCGGCAGGCGACCGTTTCCTGCTCCCAGCAGCGCCCCGCACCAGCGCGTCCTGTTTTGGCTAGCGTCATCCACTTTAGCTTTCGATGCTCACCAAATGGCGTCCGCTATTGCTCACTTCAGCGTCTGCGTTCGCGTGTCCATTTATCCAGTAACGCTTCGTTGCCATGGTGACAGTGCGCATAGTACGCAGACTTTATCAGGCGGAAGGACACGGCGGTGTGGCGAGATCATGTGCGGGCTTCGGTTTTGTTGCCGTGCTTTTCAATGGAAGGAACGTGAACGCAGAGACTTTGAAATAAGAACTTCACGAAGATGGCTCATTTTCTTCAATGGCTAATATTTTTCAAGCCTTGCACTAAAAGCACGTTTTTAACAGAAAAAAAATAGCAATATTATCATTTTCTTTCCGGCAGCATAAGGTTAAGTTGCTGACGTGCCGGATTATGTTTGGTAAATCGCACGTATATTTGGCTTCACTCGGGTCTCGTCATCTATAACATTTTGTCCTTTTATATAAGATTTAATATCCATATTTTAAACAAACTATTATTAAATATACTAAAATATGGATGTGCCAATTTAAATACATAGTGCAATCGATAAGTTGATGAGAATTTGAAATGCAAATTTACTTTAAGAACACGATGCACGACGTAATAATGTGTATTGTTACACTCTTCGCAGGTGGTCGAAATGAACGCTACGCAATGGGTCAAGTGGCGCACGTATAATCTGACAGATCCTTTCAAAGGTAACCCTGTATAGTATGAAAACTTCAAGGTTATGAAAGAGATAATACCTTGGAACTACACATTACAGTACAGCTACAGAAGTGGGAATAGGTAATCGTTATTACTATCATGCTATCATACTCCGAGAAGTATTTACTTTCTTCCCACAAATATTAAACATGCCTTTCTTGTGCAGTTGGCTCGCACGCAATGAAACCCTGGTTTTGGAATATCTCGACATACTACCCCTTCCCCCAAATGACATGTTCTTTGCAAGGACTCCGCGTAAGTATTAACACACTTAGCAACTAAACATATTCATACTCCAATGATAAATTTAGTAAACCTTGTTTTAGTAGACCGATCTCACCAGTCAGTTTGGCTAAGCCATCGTTTTCGAAATGCATCAATGGAATTTGAGTTTTCTGCACGAGTGACAGCATTACTCAGCTCTGCTCGTGCACAGCACAAAATGGCGCTAGCCTGCTCGCTGCATGCAAGCGCTGGCTGATGGCTACCTTCTGGGGACTAAAGTTATGGCAGCTTCACGCTTGCGTAAAATGATTGATGAGATCCATGGCGGTAGTAACATTTATTTTTGAAGCTCTCTCACGTTGGATTTTGAGCGTGACTCGTATCCGATCAACTTGGACTGCTTGCCTGTCAGTTGTTGCCAATTACACACATAATACTTATTTTATTAAAAAATAGACAAAGATTAGCTTTTTATTCCTTAAAAAATAATATTTTATACAGATACCGACGTTAATAAAATAATTAGAAGGTATTGCTTTACAAATCTTAATTTTATGCAAGCCTTACTGCCTGAAAAGGCCACTAGTGGTGTTGCGTTATTTCTCATAAGGCTGTAACCTGTAACGGGTTGCAAAAGTTCTACTAAAACTTGAAATTGCGGTTCCGCTATGCTACATATAGCGGAGGCCGTAGGGGATTGCGGATTGCGTATAGCGGCGGTGTCTAAACGAACTACTAAAATACTTCATTGGCGTGAGGCGCGCACTTTAGTGCTCGCGTCAGGCGTCGCTTTGGCACCTTGCAAACTACCATATCGTTTCATATCAATATTCGAGTTTGCTGTGCCTTTTACGGTGCTGAACGACAACGGACTGTTCACAACCCCTTACAAAGCAACGTGATAAAATCGGAAGTGTGGTTGACATACACTTTTTTGACACTGCTTGCTCAGATAACGTCTTGTATATCACTTCTTCACAAATTGCATAAAGAAATGTTTAGTATATCAAGAGTCTAACAGTGAACAGAAAAATTCATTTGTCGTTAATCGTGGAGCCAAATAAACTGCATTCCGCGTTCTGCGAGCTATCTTGGCACCACTCTGCCGCACAGTATAGTGTCCCTAAACCCTTGCTGTCGCGCGCTTGACTTTTCCCGCGCACACATTGGCGTCCAACGAACCCAACGCGCCGACGGAGCGCGCCACTAGTGTTTTAAAGCGTTCTATCGTAGCCGGCGGAGCGGCAGCCAGCAGGTTTGAGTAGAGATTCAAACGCTCGCACCAGGGATTAAAAAAAACCCTCTCTGGAGAGCCTTTCTAATTCGCACAGCTGCAAGGAGGACAATGAAAGAACGGCGATTGAGGTCGCCTACTACAGCGGCACGACAAAACATAGCGTCGAAAAATCAAACTATAGGTACAGATTCTAACAATTGATTAGATGTGCGAAGAGACTTTATGTGTAGCGCAACACTTTGACCAACCCGTGAGCACCAGAGCTGCATCCAGCTGCCCAACTCGGCCATGCACGTTGCAGGATTAGTTTTGTTTTTTTATTGACCGCAATATTGGTTATGATACATATTTTCAGTATTTTCACAGTCCTATTAACACTATGTTTCGGTTGGCACAATTGGATGAATACATCTTGAATCTGACCAAAATAGGGAAACATCACAATACATGGTTCTCACGTGACGTCACTTCCTCTACTCCCGCCCACCGGCCGCCATTGCCAGGTACTGAGAAGCAGCCTCGAACGCTCTCGCCGCCGCATGTGCGGCACTCAATTGCGACTTCGCTACGGAAATTGTATCGCCTGTACAGCGCGATGGCGAAAGCCATTCACCATGAGGTCTGCCCTTCCTATTTCTGATAGCTTGTGGGCCCCACATGTGCTCGGTATGAGCCTAAAAAGAAGATGTGCGACGGCGTCGATCAGTACACGTTACGAGTCGGCGCGGACACTATTCTAGATGCGGTCGTGCTGCCAGCGACCGACGCACGTGGACATAATGAAACTACCTGGTTTTGTAGACGGACTACTTGTCCCTGAAACAAATAAAGGCCTTCAAGGCCCTAGTTGCCCAAAACTGCTTCACGAGTAGATGGGTGAAGAGCATGACCGCGACGCGTCTCCGATCGAAGCGTATCGTCGTGCTGAGCGAGACGCGTTGGTAGGCAATAAAACAAGCGTTTTTATGAAAGCCGAAGGTTGGGTAAACCTTAGGTAAATCTTAGCTGGGTAAACTCGGCACCGCCGCCGCAACACGGGCGACACAAAAGTGCTACAAGCACTACACAATTACGGAAATGCTGCGAGAAAGGTAAAAGCACATCCCTGCCGTGTGACGCTACCAGGCACCAAACACTGTCTCGGCCGCTATGGCAAGACGAGCAGGGTGCGAACAAGAACATCCATCAGTCCAGTGCAGTTGAGCAACGTATTTCTTACCGGTAATGAGGTGACGACCGCAGTCACTGACACTTCCGATGTATGCGAGCAACCCAGAGGCTTCGGCGTTTCTCGGACAGTAGCTTTGTACTCTCACACTGTTGCGTTTTCACCTTTGGCAAACGGTGCAGCCCTACATTTGGCTCTGTGTTACCCTGCTGTACAGAGAACTTGCTTCTGCTTCGGCAGCCGAACATCGCGCACATTAGCATGACTGTACGTACCACTGCGACCGCGACCGTACACCAAAAAAAAAAAAAAAAGAAAAAGAAACGCGCACTGTGCGCGCCGCGAACGCTGTAGCGACGCAGCCAACGCAGCAGCGGCCAACGTTGCCGGCGCCGATCCCGAGACCGAGACTACGTCAGTACCTGGTAATGGCGCTGACATATCCCATAATCCCCGACTGTGATGTCCATGAGAACTACGTATATACTCACCATCATTAAGATATACCTTAGCCTTAAATATTGATGTGAACTATATATCGAGTCGCATCAAACATCCAATTAATCTTTAAAAAAGGCTCGAGGTACACCTAAGGACTTCTCAATAGTTGTGAATGCGAAAGCATGCAAAGCCGCTCGCCCGCTCCCTTATTTTGTCTGCTGCGTACTTTTCATTACCGGTCGGCGCGCGCGCATATCTGGGTGCGCTGACCTTGGACGCTTTATGTTAACGGCGCGCTGACGGACACGCAGCGCCAAGGGGTGAGCGGTCGTTGAAACTGACGCGCAGCGGCCAATCGGAGGCTCGTCGACGCGCGCCAGCCAATGGTACCGAAGTTGAAAATCATTCAGCTTTGCTCCGCTCCTTTGGGATCGGGAAATTCGGGTGCCGTTATCTAGCCTTTCGCGAGGGTTCATAGCTGGGAGCAGGCTTCACTTAGAGAAAGGATTTAAGGTGCCGTTGGGCGCGGCTCGCTTCATGAGACAGTAGGCTTTCGCATTAAAAAAGATCCATAATATCAATTTAGAAAAATCCCAATTTTCACGTAGGCACATACAACTGCCTAGCAGAACTGATTTATTTGGGAATACTAACTTTATACAGCAAACAAGAAACAATGGTTCTCACCTGGTAAAAATAGTTTATTCTTCCTTTTACTTGTTATACAGTTCCGCACTCTCAAATATAAATGTTGTTTATGGCTTTTAAGAATAGATTGAATTTTACCCACAGTTGACCCACCAACGGACAATTATGTGTTGTATTCCAACTATGTGAACTGCACCGTTCTTCAAATATCAATTCCAAGTCAAGGAAGTGAGCTCTCAAATGTTTATTGAGTTATATTTGTTTCTCAAGCGTGAATCTCTTCCACTTGCATTTCTCTCTTCTTTTATTGACGTCGGTGGCCTAGTGAATAAAAGATCAGCAATTTGAGTCATTAACAATTTAGGTCATTACTGCTATTGAAAACAACAAAACACTTGGACATAAACTGTATTTATTAATAAAGTTATTTATTTATTTATTTATTTTCAAAACGTTGCCGTCGACAAGCCACTAGCAGGTATCTATACCGGGGTCACCAAGACATCAGCAAAAATACAGCTATTTAGGAATGAACTAAAAAGAAGTGAAAAGTAAACACTGACAGCAAAACAAAAAAACATGTTAAAACAGAGCGCGCAAAACATGTATTAAAAGCGAGCAAACACATTCCCTTTTAATTAGGTTGGAAACGAACAGCGGTGATAATACTGCTTGTGGTTAATAGGTCAGAGTTTTCGACTTCCGGACATACGTAAAGAATAGAATGATGTAAAATAAAAACGTATAAGAAAACAGAAATATATGTTACCTAATAACAGGCTCATGAAAAATTGTTTATTTAAAGGAGTCGAATAAAGTTTTTAGTACAATTTTAAACCGATAGGGTTTTCTATTTTCTTTTGTGATGAAATGGTTGTCAACATGTGCCCACTTGTTTAGACCAATTTCAACTTACTTTATCTCTGCAAATAAGTGGAACCTCCCGCTTTGTGAATGTTAGAGACTAATTGTATTGCACAGCAAAGAGAAACGTATTTGATTGCTTTAGACTTCAATATGCTTTTTGTTAACCGTGTTCACCACCTTCTTTTTTTTTTTTTATTAGAACATCATTGTGACCTCTGGATGGCCAATACGACTGCTTCCGAAGAACCGCCCCGGCTCTGCCTGAAAAATTTTGCACAATATTGCAACACGACGCAAATCTTCAACGTTTTCTTTCCCAATTGTACAGCCGGGAAATATTCCCGTTTGCTTTGAGTAGAGGTCTAAATCCTAAACGCCTGCAGTATTCACATCAAGATCTCTATTTAAAGTGATTGTTTATGTTTTCTTTCTACCCGCAAAAATTATCTAGACTTTATGGGTTTTCGTTAATGACTGGCGCAAATAAAGTATATTGTTCCAAGCACCATTCCCATTTTCCATTATTTCATGCTAAATATTCTTATAGCTAATAGGTTGGTACGAGGTGTTCTGGAACACTATTCGGGCTTAAAAAGGGCTTAAAATAGGCCATTGAAAAAAGTACCATGAAACTTTTCGCAAAGGTGTTTTTAAATGGTGCATTGATCATACTCAAATTTCGTTGGTGTATACGTTTCTGGGGAAAAGAAGCAAGAAAATAAATGCTTGTTTTTTTTATGCACGGGAAGTAAAGAAGCAATTACCTTCAGGTTGACGCTCCTACTCAAATATCATACCTCACATGCTTGGATCTGCTGGATCTACTTTAGGGTGTTCATCTCCAAGAAGCTGTCGAAAGTTTGTACTATGTGGTGCCTTATGTGAGTTGCAGCGTCATCTCGACAATTCGCTATCGTTTTCCTTCCAGGCAAAGGGAACAAAAACTAGTTGTTTTCTTTTTTGCATCCTTTTTTTATATTCCTTTACTCATTTTCAATTCATATAGAAAGGCTTCCAATTCAGAGCTTGCCAAAAAGCTTGGGTTTGTTCAATCCAAGAAATAAATCGCATATGCAGACTTCGACTTTTATTTCAACCACTCAAGGGGCAGTATAAAATTAACGTAGTTGAATATACAACTTTTTCTAATAGGTATGCCACCCGTGAAAGGAACCCGCTTACCATTAAATTTTATCAACCGCGTATCAATAGTTTCAAAGTTTCTTCATTTCTTCGAACGATTGCAAAATGGAATGGGTTTCCTTACAAAACTAATAGTCAAGATTCTGTCAGTGCGTGTGTTTTCAGCTTGTGTTATGATTGATGGAACTCCTTTGTACTTTTATGGCTTTGTTCTACGTTTTTCCACCCTGGTACGATCCTTCAAAAGGGTTCAGCAGTATTTGTAAAACAAATAATAAATAAATAAACCTACAGCTCTAAAATTTGTGCATGAACAATGCATTACCTAGGCTGTGTTCCAAATCTTACCCGAATAACCTGTCTCCTACGTCAGCGGGTAATATCACGTGACATCGCGAGTAAACGATCCGCGACTCGAGTTTGGAACGGCCGGGATAATCACCTGTATACTACGCGGATTGGCTTTTTCTTGGGCTACGGCAAAAAGAAACATAGTGGCGATGGCGGAAAATTGCAGACTATTTCTTTTGATCATGGAGAAAGCACCCATTTTCGAAGAGACGATACTATTAACCGCTTCAATGTTTTCTTGTTGACAGTGACGACGCGGTGTCTTCTGGGCTGGCTCCACCAGCTCCTTATGCTCACCTTCCTTTTGGACTATTCAGATCAAAATTACTACTCCTTTCAGTTGGACATCCGAAATTTGTTTTTATTAACCAGCACAGGTGCCCCCAAGGCATGCGTTCCACGCATCGTAATTTGCACCGATTACGTTTTCCGGAAGATGCTTCCATACGGTGTAGCGGTACAGCGCAGCGGGCTTTCGCTACAGTGGTATGCAACTTACGTTAGCTTAATGACCCCAATATGATTACAAAATCACAGAAAGAATTTCCAAACCCCCCTATTTCTTGGGGAAGAAGGTATCGTGGGTTTTTTGACAGGTCATTTACATGAAATCTTCGAAGCCTTCACTGCTTTACAAGCGTTATCCTCTTATTACACACACTCTTGGAAACAAAGAAAAAAGACTTCCACATCATCCACTGCGTTCGAACATTTTCCGCCTTGAACGTAAGAACACGAGATCCCTCCATCGCCGAGTACGAAGATGCGGAGAAGCCTCTGTTTACGCTCGCACCCTGATAATAATAACAGGTATTAGCCCCGAGAAGTTCCTGTGGCGCCCCCTTACGGCGAACCGGGGTGACGTCACGGCGAGGAGAGAATTTTTCCCTGACTCGGCCCGCTCGCCCTGTGGAGGCTGTGACGACGCTAGCTGACGGCGCGCTCGTTTCTACTTAATTTTTTTTTTAACGTGTTTTTCGTAGGAAGTGTAAATTTTTCTATGAACCTTTATTGAGGTATGGCCTGTAGCTACAGGCGAAACTTCAACCAACATTTTAAGCATGGTTGACAGGGCAGGCAACACATGAGTCACAGCTGGTATATGAAAATAAAGAAATATGGCCACAATTGCAGGAGCATCACTATAGATTTACATCTCGCACAATAAATGCTGCTGATGGTCTGAATGAATTGGCAGGTTATGTATACTATTTTTTTTTGTATCTCTGTTTTTAAACAAGATCGCCGAAGCAGAAAAGCTGCATGCTGCTCGAGCAATATGTTAAATACAGTCTGGGCCATCAAGAAAGAATCACAAGTAAGACAGCCCAAGTGCAGGGGGAAAGTAAAAAAAACAAACAAACAAGGAACATTTATTATATACATTGCTTGCATTTGACCTTTGCTGGATTCGGATAGCATTTCAATGAACTACACGGGTGGTATTTGTGGACTTGTTTATATCAACCCTCAAGTAATGTATAACAAACGTAAGCGAAGGTGTCTAGCTCGTTATTAGCCCCTTATGCGCTAAAATTAAGATTTTACTTAAATCGAATTGTCCTGAAGCTAAAATACCAGAAGCCTTTCTCACGCAGACTGCCGCCCTTCAGAGGTTCCACATTTTCTGATGGTAGTGCTGCATCTACCACTGGACAGACGTTCGAATGCTTGCTTTTACTCCTGTTTTCCTCTGATATCAGAGAGTCCAGCTGTAGGGAGTTTGGAGGCTGAGGAAGCTTTTGGGGACCTGCAGCAGTGTCTCTTTTAATTGGAAATGACAATTCAGACTAAACGGTGTATTTTTGGAATAGGCAGGAATAAAGAATGTCAGGAAAAAGTATAAACATTCCATATTACGGCACTATTGCCGTGCATAGTTTGGCAGTTCAATACATATCATACAGACAACTGGGGGCGATTCGGCCGTTTTTGCTAGCTGCTACCATACAAACTAATTTCCAGTAATTGTGCAGCTTCTAAGAAATATGCGTGCATACATGTATAAACTATATAATTAATTCGCGAAAAAGCTACATTTATGTAAAACAAACAACCCTGTTCCACGAGCACTTTCAAGATCATCAGACGCACGGCCTTTAAAACATCTGCGAACCAGCGCATGCAGAGTGGCAGCGCAGAGTTAATTTGCCGGTCGCGAGTTAATTTGCCGACTACCCAAAGGCCCATGATATAAATGCCACTTCAAATGCCTTGAAAGCGGGATCTAATATCGTCTTAAATCATGAACGTGCAAGGAACAGAATTCCAGCGTCTGAAACGCTTGCGCCATCGTTTCACCGACCCCTCGCAAGATTGCCTTGTGTCGTGTGGACGGACGGGGAGGTTCATCGGCGGAATCGCCTCCGCCGAAAGCTTTCGGGGTTTGTAACCCAATTTTAAACGTAAAAGGGACAAGCAGGCTTATAAAATGTACGGAAGCACGTCAATACCGGCCTAACTCAACGTCTTGCACATAAGGTAAACGAAGTCCAGCTCCTCGAAGAGCTTGGGGCACACAACGCCAAACCAGGAAACCGGTGCTGGGAGGCGAGCCGATGCGAGATCGCGGAACGGAGTACTCCCCCTGACGTCATAGTACACCTCACCCAATCCGGGCGCGGCGACCGCAGCGACGCTTGTGTTCGCTCTCGGGGCTAATACCTTCCCGCAGAAGGTGCACGGTCAGGATGTGGTGCGTGCGCTGAAAACCACAAATCGCAATAACCACACCGAAATGGCTGCACCTTATTCTCTGCCATTTAGAACGTCTGCCACCAAACTCAACGGAACAAACGAGCTTTGACGGCTGTGGACGCGGAAAGCAGACGACGAGCAGACGGCGAACAGATCACGTGACGTATTTACTCAATTTGATCTGACGTCACCCACCGATCCAGGAGGGTAGCGTGAGTAATTACTCCGGAGTAAACAACCCGCTTTTGCGAACGCTAGTTCTGGCGTCATCGAGTAAGCGCGAGTAAGTTTTGAAACGCCACGGTGCAAAACCTTAACTCCGGAGTCGGATCGAGTAAATTTTGGAACACAGCCATAATAGCACATTTGTGGAAAGTTTCATGACACTACTTCTACGAATGTTTACAACTGAAGAGCGGTGAAAAATCAACCGCCCCCTCCCCGCCAACCCCTTCCAAAAAATAAAAAGCAAACGAAGAAAAGCGACGGTGCAAGCAGGGTCATGTAGGTTTTAGCCGTGAAATTATAACTAAGCATAAGTGTCGAGAAAATAGAGGTTTAAATGTAAACATTTTCGACGGACATCCGTCTGGTTAGGAATGATTAATAAATCTTCAACTTTGAAACTCTAACCAAGCTTCATTAAAAAGCAAAAATCCCGACGTTTCGGAACAAACTCGGTCCCTTGATCACGGGTGAAATGTTTTTGTCCCGCGGAACGGCCTGCCCACGAACCGTTCGTGGGCAGGCCGTTCCGCGGGAAAAAAACAGTCACCCGTGATCAAGGGACCGAGTTGGTTCCGTAACGTCGGGATGTTTGCTTTTTAATAAAGCTTGGTTAGAGCTTCAAAGTTGAAGATTTAGAAAATAGAGGTCAACAAACTCGTAAAAGCGCCCTCTCACCACGGATGGGGTAACTAGCCACTTTTTATGTTTCGTTTTTATTGTTTTGGTTTTCTAAACCGGCGGCCGCCATGGCATTTTGTTTACTGGCTTCTCAAGTCCGCTTGCGTGGCGCCTTCCCTTTATTGTGACGTGCGCACCACTGGACGATGATCACAGGTGATAAATTCACACAAGAGAAACACCACATTCAATGTTGCGGTTGTTGACGAGTATTAGGAAACAGTCACAGTGGTACAAACAGTTTGGATTTTAGCCTTCAAGCTGTGTGCATAAAATATGATAATCCAAAGGTCAATTAACATAGCCGAAACAGGTAGAGGTAAAGTCGCGGTAAAGGCTTTTCAAGACAGCCATTCATAAACCGTGCGAAAAGAAATGAACCGACGCTACATTGCTTCACATAAATAGGGTGATTACAAACCAGTTGCTTTAACAGTAACCACAGGCTAATGTGGTTACAAGCAAAGCTATATTCAAATTCTATATTTATCCCTGAATCAGAGAAAGGTGGCAGAGAAAAAATCAACTCACACGCTGCTTGACCAGCCTCTGCCCCCCATAGCAGCCCAGGGAAGAACAAACATAAACGTGAAGACACTAGCATTTGACATATTCATTATAGCATGGTAAAGACATCATATATATTGCTAAAAAGAAGAATGTAAACAAAGGGGAGAGAAAAAAGAAACGAAAAAGTACGTCAGAAATAACAACACGCGCAAAACGCATACAATCGTGTTATACAAAATCTTTTTTTTTTTTTTTTTTTTTTGCATGGGAGTAACTAAGCAAAAAGTGAACATATTTGTTTGGAGGACATATTGAAGATATCTATATCGAGTTCATAAAACGATTCAGAAGATGTGGGCGGGTAGAATTTAACATGTGATTCCCATAGTTTGTTCTCGAATGTGGCACTATCCATATCTCAGCATTACGAGTTGAATAATTAGCTCGCCTAAGTTCAAGTTGGGAAATTGATAAATACATATTTTCGTTCTGCCTAAAAGACCTTTTGTAGGAAAGTGCAAGTTTATAACTATAGTGACTTGAAATTTGTACTATATTAAATTTATAAAATAATGACTTGGTATGACTAATCTATGCTGCATGACATAAACCTCGAATTGCTTTTTTTTTCTTGAAGATTATGTATTATTTTAAGATTTATAGCAGTCGTGTTACTCGATAGTAAAAAGCAATAGTTGTAGTAAATGTAAAAGAAAGACTTGTATATAAGTAGCATAACATGCAGAGATGGGAATCATATTTCGGTATTTATATATAATCCCAACAGCTTTCGATAGCTTATTACTTATCTGTTGCACAGTTTCGTCCCAACACAGGTATTCATTAAATATTATTCCTAATACTTTTACATTTTCTACTATATCTATTTCATTTCCACCAAGTGAAGAAATACTTATGTATGTACATTTTGTATTACGTTATCTGAATTAGTTTATTTTTATTTACATTTATTTTTAAGGAATTTAATATAGTCCAAGCATTTAGGTTATCAAGATATTGATTTGCTTTCTGCATAATTTGGTCAGCGTGGTTCCCCGAGAAAGAGAGGTGTCATCTGCATATATGATGTACCTAACGGTATCATCAATATGTACTATATAATTGATATATAAATCAAAAAGAAGTGGCCCGAGTATACTGCCTTGAGGCACACCTGCTATTAATTTCCTGAGATCTGATCTATTTTTATTGATTTCTACACACTGATAGCAGTTTTCCAAGTAACTTTTAATCAGCTCAGAGCGACACCGCGAACACCTAGCATATATAACTTTTGAATTAACGTTACATGATTAAGGCGATCGAATGCTTTCGAAAAATCTATAAACACTCCGAGCGTAACCAGTTTATTTTAATATTGTTTAAAATTAATTATTTTTGCTTTAACAGCGCACTCTAAAAAAAAGTCTCTTCGTCTACTTTCCCGCACAACACTCGGAGAGCCAATCACCACAACTTATTGAACCAGCTCAGCGAATGACACTGCCGAAACATATGTTTAGACCAAAAAACGCAGTCTGAGTTGTGACATTAAGCAATGCAAAACGTCACGCTTGCATTGCTTAATGTCACAACTCAGTCTGAGTTTTTTCGTCTAAACATATGTTTCAGCATCGTCATTCACTGAGCTTCCTCCGTACGTTGCGCTGATTGGTTCTCCGAGTGTTGTGCGTGAAAGTAGACGCACAGACTTTTTTTAGAGTGCGCGAGTTCAGTGGAGCGACCTTTTCTGAACCCATTCTGACAAGGTGTCAGGATTGAAAATTTGTCACAAAAACAGTGTAATCGTTTATGTAAAAACGTTTTCTAGACCTTTCGAACATATTGGTAATACGAAAATAGGCCTATAATTTCCTAAGTTATTTTTATCCCCAGCTTTATGAAAAACTGAAACTTTTGCCACCGGCATTTTCTTAGGAAAAACCCCTGTTTGCAACGCTAGATTAAAGATATGTGTCAAACACGGAACAATAGGCCGTAGTACATGCTTAATAGGTTTAATTTGAAGTTGATAAAAATCACTGCTCCTGCTATTTTTAAGTCTTGAAAAACTGAGTATACTTCATCTTCATCAGTTGGACGAAAAAACAAACTGTCATTTACGCTGACCATGTATTTGGAAGCATGCTCACTATGTGTACTATAAAGAAGCTCAACAAAATATTCATTAAACTTTTCTGCTAAAGCCACACCACTTATGCCAATACCATCAATTTTAAGTGTTTTATCTTATATATATGCAATCCATTTTTCATTAAACAATTGTACTTTTTCCAGACCACATCTGACCGCATATCTCCATTAAAGGCCGCCGTACAGTTCGCGCTTTCCATTTTTTCTGCGTTTCCTCCTCTCCTGCCCTCCTTTCCTTCCTTCACCACCCTCCTCCACCTGTTTACCGCCCTCCCCCGAGGGGACAACACGGAGAATGGACTAGGAGACGCCTCCGTTAATCCGGCCTAACCCGCCGAAGAGGGGGCCTGCTGCTTGACCAAAAATTATTTCGCTGCTCGGGAAAAAAAAAAAAAAAAAAAAAAAAAAAAAAAAAACGCCGCAGGCAGCGATTAAATGCGCTTTGCCGGATGCGCAACGCTCCGTCCGCCTTGAACAAACTTGTATGCATTGGACTAACATTTTTCGAAGCCCGGCAGGTTTAGTGTAGGTCCTATCATATGGTCCTGCAAGACTTCCCTGTCCGCCACAAGCTAGCCAATAATTCAAGAACATAACGACGGCAGCGTATTCAAACAGTAAAATAAAATGTATATAATATTTATAAGAACGCCGTTGTCTTCACTGCTTGGCTTTCAAATTTTTAGCATTGCCAATAATCGTAATCAAACTATTTTTATGATTGAAGACCCCTCGTCGGTGCATCGACCCCAAGATTACGCTTACGTGAAACATGATTCGGCGCGGGAGCGGCTCGAGTCACCGTAAACTTTTTTTTCTTTTTTGTTTTTTCAACGTGGATTTTGATTTTTAATTTAGCTGAGGTACCACTGGCAGTACACGAATCGCATACTTGGAAGGTATATACCGTCTGAAAACTCATATAGCTGGTTGAGTGATTGCAATACTATCGCATTTGTTGAAGCTTGATTTGTTGATTCTAACTTCAACAAATCATACGCACCCATTCTCCCTATTCCTGTTTACCCAGTCATAGTCGTTCCCTCACGATGCAATTGAAGTACAAGTAACTGTAGTTTATGCATTGTCGACGTTGCACAGCCGTGATCGCACGGTTTTTAGAAGCGCTATAGAACGAGCACAAGCGTCGAATTCCGGTACACTGATTGATTTCTGTCTCACCGCCGTGTCGCCACACGAGAAAAGCGATTTCGTTCTGTCTGTGAAATTACGAAAACAGAAATCAAGCTATAATCCCGGTAATAAAACAAAGCGAAATGGATCTCTGCAGCCAATACCCAACCGTTTGCGAGGTGACTAGGCGAAAGCTTATATTACCTCCGTGCCTTTACCCTCTGCACACCGCCAGAGAGAGTCATACAAACTCTTTGGAGCTATTGTCAACACGATTGAGTTTGCAAGCGGGTAGTTTGACTCGGCTGGGATTCGTCCGTTTTCTACATTGGGTGGGTTTGCCCGGGGCCTCCAGTTATTTACGGCCAAAATCACACTGGAGGCGATTCAGCAATGTTCACTCTGGTCGACACACGTGCACTGTAAAAATGCCAGTCGTCTGCCTTCTCAAAAGATACTTGAAGAGCCAATCATAGAGACCGACGAATAACGAGGCCGAAATTATGCTTATACCTAAAAAAAACAAATAACACAAATTTGGCCTCGCCATTCCCAAACTGCTTGCCGGACGAAATTCTCTATGCGTATTGCAAGCCAGGATTGGTAATAGTAACATAAGATACGTACGGCAGAATTCCCTGCCATAAATAAAATGATTTGGCTAACGCCAAAGTAACGCGAAATGGTGCAAAGAGTTTTGCAAGAGGGAGCGTAAACCGAAAAAAAGGGGGAAAAAAAAGTCAAGAAAAGGAGAAAGAAAAAAAAATCGCTGGTGACGTGGCCAAAAAAACATCTGTTGATGTGATTTTTATTGTCACGTGACCGAACAAAAAAAAATAAACGAAATAAAAAAGAACACGAGAAAAAACCATCCTCTGCCCGGTTTCGAAGCTAGGCCCCCTTGTTCGTGAAACTAGCGCGCTATTCGTTGCGCCTAGTTGCGCCAACATAACTTTTTTTTTCTTTCTTTATTGCAAGTTGCGCCAACATAACTCTGCCTGTAATGCTCCCGCATTCTCGGATCATAGGAGAAAGCTTAGGTGCCTTCGTAGTTTTTCATGTATGTGTTATTTTTATTTGTGGCAAGAGTTCACGTTCCAGAATGCTTCTAGAGTTTGGAGCAAAACGAGTTTTCTTCATCCGAGTCATCTTCTAGAGCCAGTAGACCGCAGTGGGTCCTCCAGCTAATCAAGCAGCTATTTTCAAATTCTCTGACATGCCCGTCCTCGCATCCGAGGTCGCCGTTTGACAAGCTTATCTTCCACCTGGTAGCCGGAACCCCCACGGCAGCTTTGTTCCGTCCCCACTCCCTTTCGAGAGGGTGGCTCGCCCCGAGGCTAATCCCATTCTCTAGATGCTCTTTCCACCCAACGCTGGCCCTTTCCCTCTCCGTCTCCAGGTTCGGGAGAGAAGGTTCTTCCCTGCAGAACGTCCCGTTTGTACAGCGGCCTTTAAACAAATTCTTGAAGTATGCGTGTTTAGCTTGTCTTAGGGCTTTAGTTACCGCGTTTCGTTGTTTTCGGGAGGCAGACAAAATGGCAACATCTTTGCTAAGTACAAATTTATGATAAAGGACATTTCTTTTTAATCATGTTTAAGACTTCAGACGTAAAACTAAGGTTTACGGGATTTATGGTGAACTTTATGCGATTGATGTGGAAAGCAACGATCATATATTATACTAAATTTTTCTAAAAAAAAGATTAAGGCTTCATCAGCCGACACACTAGACAGAACCACTCCCCAGTCCTCAGAGTTCACTTGTCGTTCAAATGTTTCAAGGTTTTTTTGCGCTTACGATTCTAAAATAAACATCTTGTGAACTAATTTCCTTCTCCTTAAAGCCTATGTCAGCAAGCATAAAAATTGCCAGATTGTCGCTAATGGTTACTCCCACTACTCCCGAGATTACATCAGACTCGCACACATTTGTTAAGAACAGATCGAGCAATGCTTCGTGATTAGGTTTAATACGAGTAGGCTGTACAATAACATTAAGCAGACTGTAGGAATGAAATAAAGAAAGGAACTCTAGTTGACTTGGAAAAGACGTAAGCATATCTCTGTTGAAATCACCACCACAAAAAAACCATAGTCATTTTCACAAATAAACCTCAAAAACAGATCAATAAATTCAAGAAAAGTAGTAATATTTTCACTTGGCGGCCGATAAACACAAAATACAGATTTATCGTGTTTTAACGTCAGCATCTTGTAGTCATTTGTGATAATCGTAAAATCATCAATCGCGACACACTCAAAACTTCTTTTTACATGCATGCATACACCGCCACCTTGTTTAACATTACGGCATAAATTGAAATGTTCATTATTTTCTAGCGCGTCAACTTCATCCCTTGACCTATACCATGTTTCGGTTAACATAATTACATCGTACATGAAATCAAAACTACCCAAAAAGATTCCTATACTATGTCTCATACTACGACGGACTAAAGGCCAAAGCCGCGGGCCGCCAGGTCAAATCACTTTCGACGCTATACTATGACATGCTTAACATTGATAAGAGGTGGACGAATAATGCTGGAATCCAAAAGCGCCACTTCATTCCCATAGCTTCGACGCTGCAAAGAGCCTATATGTCGCGGCTTTCTTTGCGATGTAAAATTCTTGAGTCACTAAATGCTCTTCATTTCGAACCACTGTCCACTCGTATCCGTGCCCGAGACGCGGGCACCGATGGCTGCATCGAAGCGAAATACCGCACGATTTCTAAGCGGCTCGTGATTGGATCTGGCGGTCCGTAGCTTTTGCTTTTAGTCCATCGTAGGATGAGACGAAGTATAGTTCCTTAATTTTATTTCTTAGGAATTGTACATTAAGCTGAAACAGACTAAATGGAACATTATGTTTGTGTTTAAAAATAAGAAAAACCTCACGTGACGACAAATATGGCTTGTCATTCTTGTTTAGAAACAAGAAACTAAATTTAGAGTAACCAACTGAAAGAGCAACGAAACTAGCCTAGTTTTGACTAGTCATCCTTCGTTGCTATTAGCTAGGACCGAGCCCCATCCTTCTCCCTTACGAAGACCTTTCCATTCCTATACCAGACAAACTGGCACATCTTCACCTTTGCCCATTCTTTTGTTTCCCAGAGAAGCGATTTTTCTTGCTGCGTCAGGTTTTCCGAAATATAAACCTTGCTTCGGGCACGTTTCACGGTTTGACCGTTTATCTAGCCACAGGTCTCGCGTTGCCTGGCTAGCAAATCGAACAATGATTCCGGGTGTTTCATCTGGACGTGAAGCAAGTCTGTGCGTTACAACAACTTCATCTGTGGTCAAGTCGGGAACATCAAGTTGCCCTGCCAGCTCATTTAGTTTGGCCATGAGGTTTTCATTTTCACTTGTGGGAATCCCATGTATTTCTAAGTTTTCTTTGCGGTTCCTCCGTTCCAGGTCGTGAACTTTCTGCTTCAGTTTATCAATTTCTGCTCCGGCCCCTGATTTCTCTAAGTTTGTGACCCTTTTCTTCAAGTCTTTTATTTCCTCGTGTTGCTCACCAACACGTTTCAACACATCGTCGTAATTTTCCGACATATGCTGGAGGGAGTGTTCCATACCACCCACTGTTGCCTTTAAGTATAGGAGCGTGTCCAGTTTTGCATTCATAGCTACCAACACGTTTGCTACATTCAGTTCGGTGTTTTGCGTTTGGTTTTGGCCAACCGCAATTACAGCTGGATGTACCGATGATTTAGCTGTCTGGACGTGCGAGGTCAGTGGACACTCCCGTGCAGACTGAGACTCTACACTAAAAAATTTCCGTAATTTTACAAACACTTTTGTCGTAATTCTGACGGACTCTGTGTCCGTTTCTTAGTTAACAGACATAAAACCCGTTTTTTGCTATATCGAACCAGCAACTTTTTCCGTAAAATGGGACGAAAATTGTTTGCAGTGATAGGTAGAATAAAATTGCATACAGTTGTGTGTCAATAGAGGATAAAAGCGTTAAATGTGCTTTTAACGTTTAATCCTGCTAAAAGTGGGCGTTTAATCCTGCTAAAAGTGGCCTTATAGTAAAGAGGCCAAGGGCTACCAAGGATCCTACCGTACCCTGCAAAAGGAACAGATAAAAGGGGCGATGGAAAAAACCGAATAGAAATTAAGTAAAAGTTCATAATTCCCAGTAAAGCACATAGGCACTGCTTCACTTCACTGAGGGTGAAGCTGACGAGTTGCATGCCTACAGAAGTTTTCGACCTTGTGATGATTGTTAGGGGGGTTCTGCATGAGTGCACAAAGAGAGATTGCCAGAACAGTAAAAACCACACCAAGAAGAAATGTTGTTGCTCTATGGTAGGAAACGGTTGAAAGGCACCGGCACAATTCTTGCGAACAACTCCCTTCAGTGCTGTCACGTGACCTTGCAGTTCCACAACGTTGTCTAGGAGGCAGAATAAGATGACCCACTCAAGGGCCGCACTTGAGGTCACCTCAGGCCCACCAGTGAAGGGCCAGAATTCCAGCCAATGTCAGAGCAGTGAGTGATCCGTAGAGAGCTTGGCTGCCGAAGAATAGCGTAAGCTGCCCCCTTTTGCTGAACACTTTCACCTGATCTTACAAGATCAACCTCATAGGAGTCTCATATGGAGTTGCAATACTTTAGGTATGGCAGGACCAGGGCTGCGGAAAACACCTAAGTGTGCTATGGCCGGTTCCACTGGATACGCTTGCTGCTGCGCCAGAAAACTCCAAATTCATTCATTCATCGACTGGATACGCAAAGTAAAAGACCCAGTGTTCCGCATGTTTTGGACAAAACTACTTAAAATGCTATGTGAAGAAGCATAGGTGGTTGTTTATAGTAGACCTTGTCGATGTTGTTCTGCAAACCCTCGTGGTTTCTGGTCATCCGTAGCAGCAGGGGAGTCGATATCAGGCAGGCATTATCACGATTAATAAACATGTTGAGAACAATTGCACTGAGCACACTGTCCCGTTGAACTGCCGAGCGTTTGGGCCACTGGAAATGGTTCCATGGTATACACTGCACTCTGAGCGACTCAACTGGAAGACTTCTAGTATGCACACATTTAATTAATTTGTGTTAATCAGCACCAGTGGCACGCTGGGCAAATCGTAGGACTCAGCTTTCACAGAAGCCGGGCATCACGCACAGCATAGCAACACCTTGCCATGCTTGTGGGAGGTTCCAGCTTCAGGTTACGGCGTCACCAAAAGGGTAATGGTAAAGGTACCACGACTAGCACACCTCCACAGTTCTTAGCACAATCTTTTCTGTAAGCAGTGTGCTCCACTGTAGCAATCGACAATGTGACTGTCATAAACCGAATCCTGCATCCACGCTTTACATACCGCTAAAACTGTTGAGGGATGCGTCTCGTGGAGTGAGTGAAGGTGCAGCAGCTTATTCGGGACCAAGTGCCCTGTTTGAGAACCACACTGCGAGTTGAAGCAAGGCAAACCCGGGTGTGCAGGGATGAGCTTCGTCCGGGTGGGTCAGGGTGGTGGAACACGTGGGGCAGCGTCACTGGTTGCCCGGGCAGGCCAGCGGACGGTGCCCGTACTTGAGACAGTTGTTGCAAAGATGGGCTCGAGGTTTGAGGGGACGGCAGCGAAATTCGAGGCGACGGTAGTACACTGTGTAAGGGACATGGGTTCCGATGAAGGTGATGATGGCTGAACCTGTTGTGTCCATTTTCCTTGCGTGAAGGAGCTGTGCGGGGAGCTGTGCGGCTTGCACAGCTCCCCGCACAGCAGGGAGCTGTGTGGCTTGCAAGAACGCCGGCAAAATGCCAAGAGGCTGCACAGCTGCGCCAGCAGGAAGGATTGGGAGATGCACTATAACTGCGTGAAGTTCGGGGTTGGGGTGGGCCGAAAGACGAGATTTGCGGGGCTTTCTAGGGGTGATCCATTTTCCACCTAGCTCATCTCCCTCTAGGGGGATTTCCACGTCCTGGCTCAGGATGGATGCAGAGATATTGGTGAGCTGCGAAGCGGCGGTGTCGGCTGAAGCCATATTCGAAGCGGAAACGGGCGCGCCGCTCACAGAACGAGACTCGAGCAAGCTAACCTCTCGCTGGACGTGCTGCGGCGGGCCGACAGTGCGAGGCGATATTTATACCAGTATCACGTACAGATTTTAGGGTTCGCGGAGCCCGGAAAAGACGTCCGTTCTCGTCGGAAAATCGCAGCAGTCTCCGGACGCTGAAGGTAAGAGCGTTCACATCGAAGAGCTCACCATTGAAGGGGGGCTACTGAGGTCTTAAGAGCCACTGATCGTAGTAATGGCATTCCAAAGACACCGCATTGTCGTAAATTGTTTTTCAACGGCTACGTCATATACGGCTGAGGCCAGGGCTTGGGGATCCATCGCCGGAAACGTGGAGGCACCAAGCAACGACGTGAGGCTTGCCGAGTCGGTTCGTGGGTGCCGACGACGTCCGAGCAACCCTAGTGGGGGCCTTGCTTCCAAGAAGACTGGATATTCTTTCCGGCGAGCAGACAATATCGCATGCTTGTTGCTGATGCGGATCGCAGGAGGTGGATAACAAGACAACCAATGCACAGCAAATAGGTCGAGCACGCTACATGGGAGAGTGGTGGTCGCCGCCATGATAAACTGAAACGAGGCCGAGCTGGCCAAGCATGGCCAAGCTTCAGTTTAGTACACAATGCACTACAACATGGTTTATTACAAATAATTATATAAATGTTAAAACAACTTTCTGTATTTGAAAATTTGAAATTTAATTGACTAAAACAAGCACATTTATGTTGCGTCAAATGAGCTTGTTCGGAACCACGGTGGCCGGAACCAACGAGCATCGCCGCATCGCATCGCCATCACCATCGTAACGAAACACAAAAACAAAGCGAGTTTCAAACTTTCGGGCGTAATGTTGGGCGCTTCCAATCTTTCGGAAAAGAACATCGAAGAACGTTCTTGGAAAAAGGAAGTTTATTAGGTGCCGGCGGGCCCGTGGAACTAGCTGTGGAGTTGAGTCTAATTGGTGAGTGCTCGCCGATTCGTTTTACTTCTTCAGTCCTTTCTGTTCGGAGCGTTTATGTCGTGTTCTTGTGTGCGCAGGCGACGTGAAAGCGACCGTGAGCGGTTCCTTGTCGCACACGTGCGTTCCGCATTGGATGGCCCTCGAGCTTTTGCCAAGTAAGTCCCGGAACCGATCTGTCACTGAGCGAGCAGTCAGATTGCGGGAAGGCGCCCAGAGGCAAAGGTTCCACCGGAGGCAGCTGGGGCGGAGGAGCGAGGCACTTGGTGATTATATCGGAGCTTCATCTCGTAGATCGGTAAACAAGGCTTGACTGCTGCAAATCGCGTGGTGTCTTGGTATCGCCTAGCTAGGCGGTGTGTTTTGCAGAACCCATGACTGGTAAAAGTACCCGTTAGCGTGCTGGCGCGCGTATTCGCTTCCACTGCGGGGGGTTGGATTCTAGGTCGTTTTTTTCGGAAACTGCTCGAAACAATGCGTGACGTGCACCTTTAGAAGTAGGGTCTGTATTGATGATGTTGTTTGCGGAGAGTATAAAGAGTTCTTTTTCGACTGGGGCACTGACTTTCTGTACAAAATCCTGTATATGTTGCGCTTATTTACTAACCCTCTGGCAGTACTTGATTGAGAAGGTTGGAAGAAAAAACAAAAACGCGCATTGAGTAGTGACAACAGTAACAGAAAAAAAAGTGAAAGCTGCTTACAACTCCCTGTAACGCCGAATTAGAGCGCAGCTCTTGAGGAGGAGGAGGGAAGGGCACTGGGGGGGGTTAAACTAACCAGGGGGGGTCACGTGACCTTGGGGGGTCACGTGACCTTGGGGGGTCACGTGACCTTGGGGGTCACGTGACCCCCAATGCAGATGATGTCATCACTGACGTCACTGATGACGTCATCAGTGACGATGACGATGCGGGTACCCATGACGTCATTAGTGACGTCACTGATGACTTCACCAGTGATGATGACGATCACGATGAGAATGTCGGTGACGACATCAGTGACGTCACTGATGACGTCATCGGTGATGATGACGATGACGATGCGGATGTCGGTAACGTCATCAGTGATGATGACGATGACGATGCGGATGCCGGTGACGTCATCAGTGATGATGACGATGACGATGTGGATGCCGGTGACGTCATCAGTGATGATGACGATGTGGATGCCGGTGACGTCATCAGTGATGATGACGTCATCAGTGATGATAACGATGACGATGTGGATGCCGGTGACGTCATCAGTGACGATGACGTCATTAAGGGTCACGCGACATCGGCGGGGGTCACGTGACCTCAGGGGAGTCACGTGATTTCGGGGGTCACGTGATCTCGGGGGGTCACGTGCCCCCCACGAGGTCACGTGACCCCGGTGGGGGGCTCGCGCGGTGCATTATGGGACATTTCCCAAGATGCACCGGGGTCACGTGACCTCGGGGGGGTCACATGCCCCCCCCACGAGGTCACGTGACCCCGGTGGGGGGCTCGCGCGGTGCATTATGGGACATTTCCCATGATGCACAGCGCGGTTACGCCGACGCCGACGCCGACGCCGACGCCGCTCAAGCCGGAAACGGGCCCCTAAGAGCTGCGCTCTAAAAAGGTGTTTTAAACAACTTCCTCTAAAGACCATGAACTGATTTTCAAACCACCACCTCCTCACTTCATAAGCAAGCGAGAAATCATGTGGTGGTATTTCACTGGAACCCAAAGTTTTCCCACCAGTCTGACAGTCGGCAAGGGCAAAGCCCTCGATAAAATTCAAGCTTCACATTTTCGCAAGTGCCGACAACCATAAAGTATAAACCGCATAGCCAGGATTTTGTTTCGGAAGGGGGGCGGGGGGGGGGGGGGGCTCGCCCATTGCAGAATGCTGTATGAGGGGTAGGGGGGAGAGGAGGCCCCAGCAAAAGGGAAGATTTTGGGGGGGAGGGGGGCGGGCCCCATGCCTCCCCCCCCCCCCCCCCCCCCCCCGGCTAAGTGCCTGATTACCGCATGTAAGCAATTTAGCGAGCAACGAGACAAATGATGGCAACCCTTTTCGCAATCGCTCGATCAGCCGCACGACGAGGCGAATCACACGAAAACGACGGGAACAAGCGACCAAGGCGACGAGCAACGTTTTCTAGAAATCGAAAAACCGAGCTACAGTGAGCAATCTTCGTCGCTTGCTAAATCGCGTACATGCGGTTCAGCCTTAATTGTGTAAGCTCGAGAGACGGTGCAACTCACTTCCAAGTGCCTTTCATTTCAGAGCTAAACTGCCATACCCTGCAGCGACCGTCCAGCATTTCAAAGCGCCCAATCAGTGGAAACAACCCACCAGCGCCACTCCAAGGAGCGCTTTTGCCGGCTCTCTGGTATCACGCAGGAGATTGCGATTCAGGAAAACCGATAGAACTACCATTTCTAAAATTTCCAGCCTCACCTGGCGGCGGAAACGAACCTTCAACTAAGTGTTGTAGACGATAAAATCGAGTCAGTCACCACTGCAAATTATCAATATTAAGATATATTCAGTTACAAAATTTTGCTAGCTGAAACAGCAGTTATCACCAGAAAACTCGCACGCACCTTGCGAGCGTACCCCATGTTCATTGGCGATACAGCGTTCGGTGCGCGCTCCATTCACGAAAAATGTTCCGAGCACAGTCGAGAGGTTGGCGTTGAGGAAACGCCTTTTCGGTTCACGGACGCAATCCACTGCCGCCTGAAACCGGGGTCATGTGGAAAGCATGGAGCTTAAACGCCGTTCAGACTCTTGCGACCGAGTACGACCGAGAGAGACCAGACTGGTTTTTAAGCCTTTTGCGACTTCTTAGGACCGGATGGGCTGCAGCGCGGAGGTGGTCCTAAGAGATCGCAAGAGGCTTAAAAAGCGGTCTGGTCTCTCTCGGTCTTACTCGGTTGCAAGAGTGTGTACGGGCCTTTAAAGACCATTGCAGCAGCTCTCGCCTTGCCGGATTCCTTGCAAGCTACATAGGTCTTCCGACAGTATTCAGCGCTTTCTGTTTTTATTCGAGCACCCTATGACCAAGCAATGGTGTCCCGATGACTGGGGGACTGTTGCCATCGAAGCCCATAGCTGTAATTAAGTGTGCGAGTTTAAAACAGAAAAGAAGGTGCGAATGAAGTTGGGGCACTGCAGACACCCAACACCGGCCAAGCCTCTCATCCGGGGCTTTCACTCTTTCTACACAACCAGAAAGGGGGAAAGCGCCGGTAGCTTTCCTCTTTTCTCTCTCGCCCTTTTTCAGTAAAACGGTCTATACAGCCGTCCGTGAACCGTTTAGGATGAGTGTAGCTCATCCGCGCACTATACCTTACCCCTTGTTTCTTTTTGGGCATCCCAGGTTTGTTCTGAGCATACCTCTCGTTGTAGCTTTCGAAGCTGCTTAGAGATGGCAGCACGCATTTTTTTATTGTGCAGGTTTTAAGGATGGTGACTAATTGTGGAAACATGTGCGGCCTGGGCCGTACGTGCAATAAAAATAAAATAAAATAAAAAGCTAGAGGAAAGAAAAAACTTGAGTGGTTACGGTGAACAATGTGCAACATTATTATGCATTTTCCTCGTTCCTTTGAGAATATCTAACTGGATATAAGACACACTTTCATGACGTGCAGGCAACGTCAACAGAAATGTTGAGTGCAGACTTTGCAGTCTACTTATGACCGATTCACACGACGAGCTTATCTGCAGATGGATTGATCACTTGCAAGACGTCCACGGAACGTCAGTCCCCCAAGTGCGTCCACACGGAGGAGACGAGCTGATGACAGCGAGGACAGACTGAACCTTTTCACGGCCCTGCAATTCCACAACAGGCCAACATCGCACTGTGGCACCGTTTTCCAAGGTCAGAAGTGATGATTGCGACTATGATCACGGTGCTATCATGAAAAAGAATCGTGTGTTGCTTTTACATACCGAGCGAGACAAAGCATTGTGACAGGCTTAGCGTGAAGCACCACTAGCTCTACTAACCACATGACACAAGTACAGTCCTGCTCCAGAAGGCTTCAGCATTAAAGCGATTAAGTCTTGGGGTCGCGGAGAGGCAATTGGAAATGCCTTTACGCATTGCTTCCTTGTGCACCACTCTTCAGCACACTACAGCCGTAAGAAAGGTCTTGCTGGGTGGAAAACTGGGTGGACGTGCAGGAAAGATTGCAGCGTGCTAGGCAGGTTTTCACAGAAGCTTCTTGAAACCGACCTGGAGGAGTACCAGAACCTGCGGCGCATCAACTGGGCAAAGTTCTTGCAGCTTCTTTCACGAGTGGAAAGTAAGAGTGGCTCGACAAAATGAAACAGCGAATGACAAAACACAGTGGTGCACTATCTTTGTTTGGCTTATTCGAAAACAAAAATATTGCTGTGCTGTTGGTACTCTACTGTACATAAACGCTTTTACTGTTACTCACCCGCCAGAAATCTGCGCGTGAAAAGGCACTCTGCCCTCACAGTCTGGGCGTCCGCTGACGAGGTGCAAATCGTAGGAATAGCCGACATGATGGTAACGTGACAAACGGTCCACGGATGGAAATTGCGATTCGATCCATCATGTGAATCTACCATTATTTGTCAATTATCCTAATATGATCATTTGATCTTAAGAAAGAGCAATTGTTCTTTAAAACAGTGTAATGAAAGTAAGTTTTTATTAACAGTGCCTGCTCCTTTCTTTGACAATGGAATGGTAGAGTCTTGGTAAAACAGAAACTTCCTGTAGATCAGACAATGCAGATTGCAGACGTCTGCTCATTCCATGCTCAAACATGAGCTTGTATTGGCAATGCCAACCACCTGTGTATGATCTGAAAATTCCTTAAAGGGATACTGAATCAGAATTTCGAGCTCACAAAACTAGGCTGGACGGATAGGCGGGACGCTGCAAAACCCAAAAACATCACTCATACAGCAATATCTCTAACGGATTGCCATATTCTTAGAAAAGAAATTCGCGATTGAACACGGCTGACAAGGCCGACGAGACAAGGCACGTCACGATTCCCATTCCCTCTTCACCTCGCTACGTCTCGTGTCGAGTTGGTGAACCGAAGCAAGGAGCAGAGAAGCGAGGCCGCTTCCCCTCATTCTCAAATTTTCCCGTAGGACAATTACGTCAAAGACCTCACTTGATCGCGCCCTTCATTTCCAAAAGTACGGCCATCCGTTTGAGATATCAATGTTTGAGTGGTGTTCTGCAGTTCGTAGCGTCCCGTTCAGCGCTTCTACAGCCTTCTTTTGCGAAATCCAAATTTCGGTTCAGTATCCCTTTAATGACTGTGGTCAAGGGAGAGTAGTTTCTGCTGTGAAGAACAGGATGGAGTAAAAGGAAAAGTGTCTCGGCGAACAATGAATGCTCCGGGTTACCCATTCGGCCAAATTTCTGCACCATGAACCGGGCTCTAACAGAAAGACGTAGGATAAGCACTTCGAAATCTCTAGGATTTGCCAAGGGATGAAATAAATTAAATGCACAGAAAAGCAGGGGAAGGAGAATGGCAAGAAAATTTTGGGGCTTGTGTTTTTGCATTTTTTTTAATTGTTTGTGCAGGAAGCATTACTGAAAGAGCACTTCAGTCCTGGGGCTACAATTCATTGCTAGTCAAAGCCTGTTTCCAGAGATGCGCATCAGGTGAGCAGCTTTTTTTTTAAAGAACATTAAGTGCTTTTTAACATTACCCTCCAACCCTAAAATGTTGTCCATCTATCCGTGAATTTGCCGCTAAATTTAGCGGGGACATTGCTGCTACGTGACCTCTACACAAGCTCAGTTTCACCTCTAAATTTAGCAGAAAAATTTATGTCACGAGACCTACAGACAATTTAAAGCTCTTCGATAAATTTAGCGGAAAAATAGACGTCATGTGACCTATGCAACCATTCAATTTCCCCCCTCTAAATTTAGCGGAAATATTCATGTCATCTGACCTATGCACTAATTCAGTTCCCCTGCTAGATTTAGAGGGACAATTGATTTCATGTGCCCCGACGTCATGTGACCTACAGACAAATTCAGGTTCCCCGCTAAATTTAGCGGGTAAATTGATGTCACATGACCTACACACCGATTCAATTTACCCACTAAATTTGGCAGAAAAATTTGTCATGTAATCTGACGTCATGTGACCTACAAGGTAAGGTTCCTGCTAAATGTAGCGGAAAAATGGATGTCACGTGACCTATGTACCAATTCAGCTTCCCCACTAAATTTGGCAGAAAAATTGATGTCGCTTGATCTGACGTCATGTGGCCTATACACACATTCAGTTTAAAATAAAAAAAAACAACCTCTTAAATACTGCATTTCATGTGTTATAGCTAGGGGTGTGCAAATACTGGAATATACGAATTCAAATCGAAAAGAAAGTTCCCGAATAATTCGATTCGCGAATCGAATTCCTAGTATTCGGTCACTCGAATATTCAATATATTTGACCAAAGACGCGCGGTCGGCGCGGAGCTGACAAAAAACTCGTCCTTTCTCCCGATGTAAGCGCTGTGATATTAGACAGACCATGCGAGAAACACCTCTTGGTCCTACCATTCCACAAAAATCTAACGCGCAGGTTAGAAAAAAGAAAATTAACGAAAGCCACAAACTTTATAGCACGCAGATTTACTCACGATCGTGACACAATCTTCCCTTGAATCACAACCGACACATCCCGTTACGCCGCGCCATGCCTAATTGTTTTTCACGAGCGCCGATGTAGAGCACACTTGCCGCATTCACAGAAATCGGCGACTGCACGATCACACAAAGAAAACTACGTTAACCACGCCGATGAAACCAGCCGAGTTATCGTCGTCGTTCTTTTGGAGCTGTAAGCCGCAAATTCTGGTTCTGAACAAAACTCAACGGAAAAATAGTGTGCCTGGATTTGAGAGGGTTTCCAACTGTTCGATAGCCGCGTTTGAATTACGAACTGCGAGAAGGTGACGAAAAGACGGAAGCGTTGATCGGTATCCGGCAGGCAGGGCAGGCGTCGTCACTCTTTTGTTTGCTCGCCTTCTTTCCACGCGACAACACAACACATGCACACTTACGACCAACCTGCGCTGGAGCAGTCTTCGTAATTTCAGTTTCGCTTGCTCCCTCTTTTAAATCAAGGCTCTCTAAAACAGGATAGATAGACGGAAAAATTGATGCATAGCGGCAGTTGGACGGTGACTTGCGCCACCTAACCAAGTTTTGTTTCCTTGCTTCAGATTATATTGTTTTTAGCCTGTTTCCTCAGATTTATCACCTATCTGTTTATTTATGCAAAATAAAATCCCCGGTGTCCTTTTTCTTCCTTAAAGGGGCCCTGCAATCATATTTAGGCATCTACCTTTTTTGTGGTTTTAGGTCTCTTGGGGTTCGGGCAAGCCAGCGGGCACGGAGAGAGTAACTAAATATCAGTGCGTCATATTTTAACCGGACGACGCGGAAACCTCCTCTACCTACGAGGGCGACCCGCGTAGGCGAAAGCGCGCGATATCTGACGTCTTTGGTCCTGGGCTTACTACTGGTCAGAACCGCTAAAAGCTTTTTTTTTAGTCGAGATACAGAATATAAGTGTCGCGAACCGTTTCAAATATGTATGAAAGTAGTTTTTGTTCGGTGTATGAGATCAGAAAAGAAACAAATGCAGTTTATAAAGTACGGAAACAAGAAATGACTCGTCGACATACCCACCACCAAGCGGCGGAAAAAACGGCGCATATTAGAAAGGGCTAGTGCGATGAGGCGCTGACGAACGGCGTGCGTAGAAAGAACCCGGATGTACGCGGCGGCGCTGCGGTCGAGGATCCGACCGGTTCCGAGCGTTCCGAAGGCTTTCGGCGCCGGCTTTGCTGGCGATTTTGCCATTTGGCGGTATGGCAGCGCGAAGTGGCTCCCGTTCTGAACTGATATTTACCCCGTGTTTGCTGTCGTTTGTGGCCAATGAAGTGTTATGCCGAATTAGTCTTTAATCGTGCAGCAAATGCAATGCGAGCCGCCCTGGCCGCCCGCTTCATACAGCCTATCCAACACGTGCTTTAGTGATGCCCTCTCGAGCCGTCGACACGGAGTGCGGCAGCCGTGAGCGCTCGATGAGCTCACTATCCCTCCTCTAGTTCACGGCCGCTCAAGCCAGGACCTACTACGTCATGAAGGAGGTTATTTTTTGCTTGTTTTTGTAATTCTTATTTGCCTATAACTTTTAAACTAAAGCGAAATTTGAGAAAAGAAAAGTTTCATTAAGTTTTTACGTTCAGTGCGCTCAGGATCGGTGCAAATTAAAAATCAGTCAAAAAGTTGTTGCAGGGCCCCTTTAAAATGGAGACCAAATATCGCAAAATGTCCCTTTTCTGAGATACACAAATATTTTTTTAAAAAGGTCGTGGTGTTAGGTTGTGCTTTTAACGAGAAGGCACGCGTGGCTGTAACTTTTTTTTGTGACGTTTAGGGTAGATAGATTATGTTTGCGCCATAAAATTGGATCTTTAGTGGCCAACGTCCAACAGCAACTGCTTTTATTTTTTTACCAGAAGTTTTTTTACATTTTTGCTTTTGTTCCGTACAAGATGCATATTCTACACCAGGCACATACTCTGCAAATATAATAGTCTCATTTGCAGCACACTTTGAAAAATTCCTACAAATAAAATCACTATTCGATATTCGATTCGATATTCGGATTTTTTTTCTTGATTTGATTCGGTGTTCGATTCGAAAACTACTATTTGGTATTCGCACACCCTAGTTATAGCACTTTGAAGGTAAAAGTCACTTCCAATTTTAAATAATGTTTTTACTTTAAAGAAACAACTTTTCTCTAATTGTTTTGATTGAACACTAGTGTCATAAACTGCTCCTAGCAGCCTTGAACAGTAAAGTTTGCACATCTGGGCCCGTTTGCTCGAAAGCGCTAACCGCGGCTAGAGTTAGCCAGAGCACCAGGAGAGGGATTTTGAAATCACGTGACGGGCTCGGTAGGAATGCGGGGAAACATGGCGGTGCCCCAATGACGGAGCGCCGCTCGCTTTGGAACTAATATGTCGTTGTAGCTGCAATATCGGGCGCTTTTGTCAGCAACGAATGGTGCAGTATGCTTCCGCTTTGCCTTACCTCACTTAAATCGCAAAGCACGAGCAATGACCTCACCGCATCGTTTAGATAGTCTTCTGATTCTGGCCATTCCTAAGCCTAAATGAATGCGGTAGCTGTCGGCATGGCAACGTCTTTGGAAAGTGGATTGCCTTGACTCGATCGGCCGGGTATTGATAGCGCACAAAAGCTGACAGCGTCCCATAAACCTTTCTCTAAATTTTCCAAGCACTGAGGTGCACGCTAGGAGTGTAGTTACACACGTTGCACGTGCTGGCGTCTGCAGTAGTAATTGTTCAAAAGCAAAAAGTCTAAAACAAATTTTGCCCTGCACGTGCGTTCGTCAAAGCCTTATTATGATTATATACTTCGAATCTTTTATAAGAGGGAGGCCAGCGCGTGCAGACCGTAGAATTACACTTCCAGCGTTCTCCTCGATATTGGGTAATTTAGAAAAAGGTCTATTGGGACGCTGTCTGTTTTTGTGTGCTATCAATACCCGGCCGATTGAGTCAAGGCAATCCGCTTTCCAAAGACGTTGCCATGCCGACAATTATCGCGTTCATTAGGCTTAGGAATTTCCAGAATCGAAAGATTATCTAACAAATGCGGCGAGGTCATTGCTCATGCTTTGCAATATAAGTGAGGTAAGGCAAAGCAAAAGCCTACTGCAGCATTCGTTGCTGACTATGCGCCCGATATTTCAGCTACAACGACATATTAGTTCCAAAGCGAGCGGCGCTCAGTCACCGGGGCTCCGCCATGTTTCCCCGCATCCCTACCGAGCCCGTCACTTGATTTCAAAATCCCTCTCCTAGGTGCTGCGGCTAACTTTAGCCGCGGTTAGCGCTTCGAGCAAACGGGCCCATAAGGATTGCTAATTTTTAACAATATCTCTTGTCTCTTTCAATTGCACAAAATATGCACAGGAAGGTGAACAATACTTTCTTTTTACAGAGCCAGCTCTTCAGTTCTGGGAGCAATGAGTCAATGCCTGATTCCACAGATGCCTATCAGGTGAGCACCTCTTAACGAAACAACTTTGCTCTCATTGTTTTAATTTAACACTAATGTGGGAAATGAGGTGAAAACGGGTATAGTATTTCAGGTTCATGAAGTACTTCATAGGCACCATGTTTAAAGAAACACTAAAAAAGTTCTTGAATTCAAAATAAAAACCGGCACTTTCCCCCTTGCTCGAGCGTTAGAAAGAGTTAGTCCCAGATGAGAGGCTTTGCCGGTGTTCGGTGCCTGCATTTCTTCTCTGTTTTAAACTCCCAAACTTAATTAGAGCCACGGGCTTCGATGGCGATGATCCCCTTGTCATCGGGACACCATTGCTCGGTTATAGGGTGCACGAATAACGACAAAGCGTTGAATACTCTCTGGGGACCTATGTACTTGTACGGAATCCGGCAAGGCGAGTGCGGCTGTTTCCACGTGACCCCGATTTCCGGCAGCAGTGGGTTGCGTCCGTAAACCGAAAATACTTTTCCCTAATGCCATCCTTTTGACTGTGCTCAGAACATTTTGTGAATGAAGTGCGCACCGAACTTAACGCTGTACAATCGATGAACATGGGGTACGCTCGCAAGGTGCGTGCAAGTTTTCTCCTTATAATTACTGTTCCAGCTTGTAACTTTCTGCAACTGAATTTATTCTAATATTGATATTTTGAAGTGTTTACAATGACTCAGTTTTATCGACCACAACACTTAGTTGAAGGCTCATTTCCGCTGCCGGGTGTGACTGGAAATTGTCGAAAAGTTAGTCCTATCAGTTTTCCAGAATTGCTATCTCCTGCTCAATACCAGAGAGCCGTGAACCTATGTAGACCGTCACAATGCGACTGGATTCTTCTTGTTTTCAAAATTAGTACATAATGTAGCCGGAAAGAAACCTTCAATTTCTGTTGCTGAAAGTTTAAACATGCTCATGCATCAATTTCGAATCGTTGAATCAGTGATCGACTCGCTCCAGCAATAGGCGCATCTCGACTTTGCTGTTTTCAGTTCTCGACAAAAGACACACTTGTCGGCACGGGATCCTCAAATAAAACGTTTATAAACACCTATGCAGGAGCATGTTTCTACATTTATAAACATCGATGCATGAGCACGTTTCAACTTTCAGCAACATAAATTGAAGGTTTCTTTCCAGCTACAATAGGTACTAATTTTGAAAATAAAAATAATCTAGTCGCGCTGTGACGGTCAACAGAGGTTCACGGCTCTCTGGTATCGCGCAGGAGATCGCGATTCAGGCAAAAGCAATAGGACTAACTTTTCGACAGTTTCCAGCCACACCCAACGGCGGTAATCAGCCTTCAACTAAGTGCTTTAGATAATAAAATCAAATCATTGTAAACGCTTCAAAACATCAATATTAAGATAAACTCAGTAACAAGATTTTACAAGCTGAAACAGGAATTATCAGGAGAACACTTGCACGCACCTTGCGAGCGTACTCCATGTTCACTGACGGTACAGCATTAAGTGCGGTGCACGCTTCATTCACAAAATGTTCCGAGCACAGTCGAAAGGATGGCGTTGGGGAAAGGTCTTTTCGGGGTCATGTGGAAAGAGATGGGGCTTAAAGACATTGCAGCCGCACTCATCTTGTCGGATTCCATGCAAGCTACATAGGTCCTCGGCAGTATTCGACGCTTTCTGTCGTTCTTCGTGCAGCCTATAACCGAGCAATGATGTCCTGATGACCGGGGAACTGTCGCTATCAAAGCCCATGGCTCTAATTAAGTTTGGGAATTTAAAACAGAGAAGAAAGCGCAAACAAAGTGCGAGCAATGCCTACACCCAACACCGGCGAAGCCTCTCATCTGGAATTTTCACTCTTTCAAACGCTGCAGCAAGGGGGAAAACGCCAGTAGCCCTTTCCCCTTTCCTCTTGCCATCTTTTAGTAAAACAGTCTATAGACCTTTTCTGCAAGTGCGCCGCCATCTTGAATTGACGTCACTTCCAGTATGGGCGAAAACATTGTTTTGCCTTTGCCACGCCAATAGAAGGCATTTAGGATATTTAGGCAAACGTCACACTTTGTTGTTTTGCCTCCCCTTTATTTTTTTACAATTTGCAGGTTGAAACGTTGGAATATTTTTTCGTCGCCCATACCAGATACGCCTATTAGGCGGCTGGAGACGAGAGTACATAGAAAAGGTCTATATACAGCTCTACTCTGCTTTAGCCTCGTTGAGTGTACTTCGTACCGAGCACCGGTGCACTGCGGAAAAGCAACACCTTCTCCACAGTGCTCAGAAAGAAGTGCTCTCAACGGTGCCGCGAGAACAAAAAGTGTGGATTGCACGAAAGCGCCGTTCGAGTTAAGCGGCTTATGAATACATTGAGAACGTAGCAGGGCAACCCAAGTTTTTGAAATTTGTTTGACCAGAAGTATTAAATATCCGAGTTTGAAATATTGCGAGCCTACTGTGTAAACTAAGGGAGATCCGGCTGAATTCAATGTGCTTAATATCACTGAATAGTTGTGCAATTTTAATTTGCTTGTTTTATTTCTCAAACACTTGTATTAGGTATTGAAGTCAATGCAAATTTTATTTTGGTTCAATTTATGAAAGGTTTGTTTTATATGTCATAAAGGAAGGTGGATAGCTGGGATAGTTGATAAGCACATTGCTTGCAGACTTTAACCATGTATGTCATATACAATTTGTTGTGATTGTCTATTGATTTCGAATCCTCTACTGTTCTTTATTTCAAGCTGCCCTTACATGCACTATGAAGATACTGAAGATGTCTTCAATTGAAGGACAACTATGAGCACAAGCAAGGAGGGGCATCTAGATGGCCAGCGCAAGGACAACTATAATGTAAAATTTCTCCAAACTTAAAGCAAGGCATGCCTTCTTCCAATAAAGGTATCGTGGCGAAACTTCTTAATTGCTTTGTTTGTTCAGCTGTTGCCTATAGGAACAGCTGATCTCACACAACATAATGCTGGCTAGGAGTAGTACAGGTTGTGTGCTCTTTTTCTTTCGCAAAACATGAACTCTTGCGTGTTTTGTCTAAGGATGAAAAATTATACAAGTGCATATATTGAATGACGGAGCTATGAACTCTCCATACCAATCTGTACCCCAAAGCTTCGTGTGACTTCGGCTTACTTGGACATGGAAGCTGTTCACACTAAGTAATGAAGCACTATACCTTTCTGTCTTTTTGAAGGCCATAGCTACGAGCCGTCTGCACCAATCCTGCACCTTTGATGCATTAGGTGAAACCCCTGGCAGGGCTAGAGCTCTGCGAGGGGAGTTTGCAGGTGGTACGAATGGCTCGTAGCTTTGGCCTTATATAAGGCGGAAAGGTATAGTGCTTCGTTACTTAGTGCGAACAGCTTTTATATTTCCTACGGATAGCTGTCCGTAATGTGGGCTACAGACATTCCGTCATTTTACAAAATATATGCCTTGTTTTTACGGACGTTTTCAGTTTCTAGATTACGGAAACCATGTCGGCAATATTGATTCGGCAACTTTTCCCGCAAAATAAAAAATGGATAATTGTTCGTAAAGTGAGCTACGGACGTTCCGTCATTTTACGAAATTATATGTCTTGTTTTCACAGACGGTCCATATTCTGGATTACGGAAAACATGTCGGCAATATTGAACCGGCAACTTTTGCCGTAAAATGGGGCAAAAATGTTTTACAGTGTAGGGAAGAAGTAGACGAACGTCGAGCGTGCAATTTGCAAGTGTTGCATACCCAGCGATCGAGATTCTCCTGTGGCATTGACTTAAGAAAAGTTTTTGAAACTCCAGAGCACTTCCCAGTGTGATAACAGTGCTCATACTCTGAGCATTTAATAGAAGAACTTTCAGATGCCACCGGTTTCTGGCATGACATGCAGACACTCAATTTGAAAAGATACTAAAAGAGGAAGCAACACAAAGCAACACGATAGCAGACCAGCGGAATGCAAGCAGTCAAACACGCTGTGAAGAGCCAGCGAAAACAGTGCTTACCTACAAAATCAGAAGCAGCGTATCAGATTAAGTTGCCGAGGTAAAGCATTCCGCCGGTCTGCGATGAACCGCTCCGCCTCCAGCGCTTTTGTAGAGCACTGTACTGGACGCTTGATGCCGCTGTCAGTCCTTTGGTCGACTGATAACAAGCCTATCAGTCACTCATACGTAGCAGTAGTTCAGAGCGCGAGCGGCGACGACAGGATGACACGGCAGCGATGCACTGGCCGAAAACGTCCCAGCCGAAACCCGTACAGCACGACTTGCTCCGAAGTACCGAGGACGTTACACCCCTTGTCACATGTACGACACCCCAAAACTTCAGTTGGATGTACAGCGCACTGACGTTGTACCACGCTTCCAAATTTCACGAGCGGCTTAATAGCCGAGTTATGCAACTCACTAAAATAGTTAATGTAAGTGTGACTGACTGCAAAAAAAAGTTATCGGGGTTCTCTAGGCTCAACTGCAAAACCTGTTTTTTCCTGTAGACTTTGATACGTACTTTAGCCGTTTAATATGTTATATCGCACCGTCATCAACCCTCTCGCAAACGTTGGGGCAGTCAGTTCGACTTCTGCGTGCTGTACGTCGAACTGAAGTTTTGGGGTGTCGTATATGTGACAAGTGGTGTAACGTCTACAACCCCCCGTTTTTACGAGTGTAAGTTGCCGAGGTAAAACGTTCCGCCGGTCTATGTGAGCTATGTTTGGAGGTGTATTACACCTGCCTGTCCATTTCCCCTAAAAATGAACGTTCGACATACCTGGTCAGGTTTCTATGAGGTATGTTGGACCTAGCCAGTCAATTTTTTAGCTTAATGTTTAGAGGTTAGGTTAGATGACGGCGCGCATCTACAACTCTCCGTCTTCTGATCTGCCTATTGGCCCTTTGACATAAATATCGCCTATGATCGACAAACCGTAAGCACTTATAATGCCAATTTCTGACTGCAGCATCACAATCAAACATCGCCGTCCACGGAAGCGACCTCTTGGCTGAGCATTCTTCACTCGTCACCCTCGTCGTAAACCTCACCTAATCATGCTATTGCTGAACACTGGTGATGTACCTTCGAACTCCGGCCCATGTCCCTCCTGCCCCCGCTGTTCCCGGTCTGCGTTCGACAATGTCGCTGCTCTCCAATGCGACGTTTGAGATTTGTGGTTCCACCAGAAATGCGAAGATGTATCTCTTGCTTTGTATAGACGCCTCTGCTCTTTTGCAACTGAGTGGCCCTGTGCGGTGTGTTAGCTCCCACCCCTGGCCGATAACCTCTTCCCATCCCCTAAGCAGCACGGAGACCCTGCGTACCCCACCATCAACACCAGCTCTAACAAGCAGTTCACCGACCCGTCTGCGGCGAGCGATAACATCGGCAGCGTTGACCGTTCTCACGACAACTCCTCGTTTGGCGTAGTTGTCGGGCGAGAAGTGCGTGATTAAAGTCGGCACACTACAATCACGTTTGGTTTTCCAACGTTTGCTTCCTGAAGAACAAGCTACCTGACTTTAAAGCACTAAGTCATCTTTCCCGAATACGATATTTGCTGCTTGCGAGACATGGCTGAACGCCTGTCTTTGGTGGGCAATTATTGGGAAATTAATCGATCTCACATAATTTTCTGTATTCCAGCAACTAGGGGCGGCGACGTCCTTGCCGTGCCAAAACACCTGCCCTGCCAACGTCTCGATTACCTCTGACCAGTGTTGTGTGCATGTTTGCCACGCATAGCGAACACTACCTTGGCCCAGGCAGCGCAGCTGGGCTAATGTAACCGGAGACGCCGGCGGGGGAGAGCGAGCCACAGAGAAGAACGTCACGCCTGGAAAGGAGAATACTGAGCGCAGTCGCAGACCGAACAATACGCTTCTCATTCTATTGTAACCTAACAGTTAAATAAATATATCCTGCATTATCCCTAATTACTACTACATCAGAATGGCGACGAGGATGGGATACATGCAACAAAGACGGATATAAAAACTGAGAGGCATCGGAACAAAGGAGACAGAGGTGACGCCCCATCTCAAACCTAAAGAATGCCTCGCATCGTGAAATTTGAAGAGTTCGAGCAGAAATCAAAATTATGGTCTTCGTACATCAACATTATTGAAGTGTTCTCTGCGAACGACATTTCGGAATCAAAGCGAGCCGATGTTCTTCTCTCCATTGTCGGACG
Source organism: Ixodes scapularis (assembly GCF_016920785.2). Taxonomy (NCBI): domain Eukaryota; kingdom Metazoa; phylum Arthropoda; class Arachnida; order Ixodida; family Ixodidae; genus Ixodes; species Ixodes scapularis. The sequence continues at coordinate 89,871,839 of NW_024609880.1, forward strand.
AGAAATGTACACACTAATACGGAACTTGGCGGCACCTGCCAAACCAAGCACCAAGACGTACGCAAAGATCGTTCAAATGGTGCAGAACCACATCGACCCGACGCCCAATGAAACGGTTGAACGCTACAAATTCCATCACCGCAAGCAGCTGGGATCCGAAACCATCGCAGACTACGCAGCTTTCCTCAAACAGCTTTCACTGCAATGCAACTTCGCTGTTTCCCTCAGCGACCGACTTCAAGACAAGCTCATTGACAGCCTTAAGGACGGAAATATTCTCGAAAAACTGCTTGCTGAACCGACGCTGACATTCAAGACAGCGGTGGATCTTGCCACTTCGATGGAGGTAGCCATGAAAGATGCGAAGGAAATAAGGAGCGAGACTAAGACCCAACGAGACAGCAATCGCTCGGCGCAAGGGCGGAAATACAAGACCTCACTTCCGAGAAAAGCAAGCGAGGGACAAGGAAAATCTCGCAAAAGCAGGACCCCATGTCACCGTTGCGGCAAAAGCAATCACGACCCTGAAAACTGCCTTGCAAGGAACAAGACAAGTAAAATATGCGGAACTACAGGACACTTTTAAATGGTCTGCCATGACAGGAAACGAGATACACAAGACTCAAAAAGAAAGGACAAGCCAAACTTGACCAACCATGTCACTACACGGAACTCGGGAGAAAAAATTGCGTTTTACATCGACTCAAGCTATCCGAAACCCATCACAGTAACTGTGAATATTTGCAACAAACTTCTTCAGATTGAGATTGACACAGGCTCACCCGTGGCTGTGATCAACCTGGAGACGTTTCAAGAAATTCTTCCAGACATCCAATTGAAAACTTTGAAAATAACGCTAAAGACGTACCCTGGTAAGCCGATCGTTCCAGAGGGAATAGTTCAAGTGGAGATGCGGTACAACGGGCCAGTCAATCGTGATGAAATTCGAGGGTTGAAGAATGGGGGACCTTCCATACTGGGACGGGCATGGCTTCAGGATTTTCACATGAACTTGAAGGAAGTGCACAACGTGCGTGCAGAAATCTTAAGTCTCGCAAGTGTGCTACAGAAACACAGTTCCATCTTTGAAGGTCCGGCAGAACTGAAGTACTACGCCGTGAAACTCTGCGTGAATGGTGGTACTCAACCAAAGTTTCTTAGACCAAGGTCAGTTACATACGCCCTCCGGAAAAAGATTGAAGGGCAGCTGGATCGTCTTGAGAAAGAGCACAAAATCACGCCTGTGATGAGAAGTAAGTGGGCGACTCCAATGGTTGCAATGATGAAGGCAAGTGGACAAGTTCGCATACGCGTGGATTACAAGATTACACTCAACCCAGCCTTGAAGCCGGATGAATATCTACTACCGAAGACTGAAGATCTCTTTGTGAAGTTTGTCCATGGGGAGAAGTTCACCAAGCTGGATTCCAAACAAGCGTACTTCCAGATCCCCTTAGCGGAAGAGTCGAGAAATCTCACTGTGATCAACACACACAAAGGGCTCTATTAGGTGAACAGAGTGTCATTTGGAATAACCCCAGCATCAGCTATCTTTCAACGCGTCATCGAAGAACTCGTTGGGAACTTGCGGTACACAGGTGCATTTCAGGATGACATCGTGGTAAGTGGCAAGAACGATCATCACCTGCGGAACCTGGACATCGTACTGCAAAAACACAAGGAAAGTGGCCTTCGCTTACAAAAAGAAAAATGCTGCTTCATGCAGGACTTCATCGAGTACCTACGACATATCGTAGACAAACAAGGGATCCACCCAAATTTCAAAAAGGTGCATGCGAGCCTACAAGCGAAGACGCCCAAAGACCAAAAAGAACACAGCATTTCTGGGACTGCTGAACTACTACAAAAGGCTCATCAGCAACACTGCCGACATCCGACATCCACTAAATGAACTGCTGCGAAAAGATAAAAGGTGGGAATGGTCGAGATCACGCCAGAGAGTCTTCAACGAAGTGAAGAAGCAACTCACAAAGAAGACTCTGCAAGTGCACTATGAACCTTAACTTCCCCGCGAACTGCACTGTGACGCATCGAGCCGAGCAAGTGCAGTACTTCAACACGTACTACCCAACAAGTAACGGAAGCGGATCTCCTTCATGTCAAGAACGCCCTCTAAAGGTGTGCGAAAACTACTCTCAGATTGACAAAGAAGCGCTGAGTCTAGTTGACGGCGTAAATAAATTTCACCAGTATTTGTTTGGACGTTAGCTCAGGCTGTGGACGAACCACAAGCCCCTGGTATCGATTCTCAATCCCGGTAAGGGAATCTTAGGCACGGTTGCAGCAAGAATGCAGTTATGGGCAATCATCTTGTCAGGTTAAAACTTGTTGTTGGCCTAGTTGGTTCATGATGCAGTATAGAGGTTTTTTGCGCGACACAGGGGACAATTACAAGCGAGTAGACACCGACAAGCGCAACCTCTATACTGCATCTTGTCGCTTGGCGCAAAAAACCTCTATACTGCATCTTGTCAGGGTATGTCTTCGACATAACGTGCGTAAGAGACTACAGGAACGGCAAGAAGTGATCCTAAGCAGTCGTCGTCCGAGTCCTAGGAAGCCAAACATATGAGCTTCGCACGAACGGCGGAAATACCTACATTGAACAGCTGATACATGTACCCAGGAAGGAAGAGGGAATATCTCCGAATCGATACGATAGCCTCAAGGGCGCAAAAACATTGAAAAAGTTCGCCCCTTCCCGTCAGTCAGCGAAACGGTCCACCGTTTCCAATTTCCAGTGACGACTTTCCAAACACGATTCAAGACAGTCAGAACGGTCCTGCAACACCGGAGGCAGGAACTTCAAGCTCGCCAGCCAAACCGCTTCAAGCTCGCCAGCCAAACCAAGGCATGGAACGCAGCCCTCCTCTTCCAAGAAGATCAACACGGACGAGCCAGCCCCCTACGCGGCTGAGCCCGTGAAAACATGAAGTTTTTTTAAGGGGGAGATATTGCCGAGTATTGTGTGCGTGTTCGCCATGCATAACGAACACGTCGATGCGACCCACGTAGATCACATATATCTAATTGTCAAAATTCATCAACAATTAATCGAAGGGGCTTTTTTGACATTTTAAAGGAAAATGAGCAAAACGCCTAAAATTGTTTTATGGCATTAGAGCCTTTTTACTCTACTCACAGAGTGGTTACAAAAAGTGAACATAATGTAGACTGAAAATACATGGCGGGAGATTGAGTGAAACATACAACCCACGACGTATGTGAAACTGCTTTTTGCCGTGGCATCTTTAAGCTTCATAAGTGGAGAACAAAACATTCCACGAACTTGCTTTTTGTGGCAATTGTGTTTTGAGAAAAGACGCCATAACATATACTTTTTTTCGGCGAAACTAAACCTTTTTTGGCTGCACGATATAAGATGAAATTTCCCATATATATATTTATTTAGTTTAGCTCAGGAGAGGCACCGCGCCGCAGAAAGGCCAATCGCCCATGCCTTGAAGGCCAGCGGCGCCTCTTCTAACGATGATGATACGGTATTGTACGAAGTCATTTTGTGGATGATGACGATGATGATGGTATGGTGAAGAGTGTCAGGCCTAGCATTTACCTTCGCGACGGTGGTTTTGGTGGGGCCGCCATGAAGTGCTCACTGCAAGCATGCCAGTCTCAAGCACCTGGCGAGGGCTCCCTGCGTGTCCAGCTTGCAATAAAGGAGTCAGATGACGATCCCTACGATAATGCTACACAGGTCCTCACCCCATGGCGTTCCGCACACCCTATCCAATTATATTCACTGCAACTGCCGACTCTAAAACAGTGGCGCTTCGAACGACGTGAGGCGAACCGCAATAAGTGAAGGAGTGCTGCCTCTGCAAACAGCCTCTCTGAGCAATTCAGTTACTGAGCTAATCTAATAACGTTGCTATAGACCTTTGCATCGCTTATAACCCGGGCGAGAAATGCTGAGTCACTGAGCTGTGGACGCATGTGCAGCGTCCGATATAACGATATGCATAGCAACTGCGCATGCTGAGAAGGCGTTTCACTGCCTAGCAGACAAAGATGGCAGCGCCCAGAAGGCGATTTTCGCAAAGGTCTATAGCCAAGAAAAAGAGTAGAATTATACACGTTTGCAATAAAGTATCCTGTGCGCTGCCATTGTGAGCGATGCTGACGCCGCGTAACGTTTCCGCTGTGTTGCGGTGGGCTAGGGGCACGTCATTGTGGTGGGCGAGGACAAGATGGCGGCGTGTGCTGCTTCTCCGATAGCCGAGGTTAGCGCACATTAGCGGCGAGATACTGCTCGTGCAAGCAGTGTCTATGAGCAGTTCCGTAACCGAGCTGATCTAATAACCTTGGTACAGTGTTCTAGAGAGTTGTAGTGGCAAGAGCGGCGGCCGCCGCGTGAAGATTTTACTCGTAGACGACACCGTATCGCTGCTGTTCTAAGCCCTATGAACGTGCCTCCGTCAGCTTCGTCGTCTGCGCTGGTTGGCGTGTACTGCACTGTGGTTCGAATGGAGCTTTTCGCGACGCAGAACAATTGCTCACGTGAAAACTTGTAGGTTTTCCTTTGGACTAATGCCTGTAGAGTGTGTGATATCCTCTACTTTCATTATTCGCGTGTTTTTGATGGAGATCATTTGATTACTATCAACTCCCCCCCCCCCCCTCCCCCCCCAGTACCGACAGGTCGTTCAGCAACGCTATCACTTGGGCTGCACGCTTAATAGCTGCGAAAGAAACCACGCGATACTAATAAAACAAGAAAAAATAGACTAATAAATCTCAATAAATCTTTCATTTTTTTAATGGTGGGAGGAACAATAAACTGGCGACTGTTTTTGTCATCGTGTTTCTGATGCGGGGACTCGCGTTGTGTAAGAAGCAAGGCCGAGCGCGTTTGGGAACGGCCAAGGCGCCACTACAACTGGCGAACATATAGCAAACTGTTTTTGTGAAAAAATACCCCGGTTGGGAGTACATGAAGCATTAAAATACAATCTATGTACACAAACACTCCTAATATGAAAAAAAATATTCTCAATTCACTGCTTTATGACCTCTCAAAAGTGGTAAACCATTTCATCGACATACACAGCAAGCACATAACAGACATCTAGCAACATATTACGCAAAAAGACTACAAAATAGTAATAATATATTGCGGCGTAGAATCGTAACCTGTTCGCCATTGACGATGTGCACATAGTCCCGAAGGATAAGGCGCAGTTCAAAACGTCTCTCGCACACCACTAATATCTCGGTGAGGCATTTATCTTCTCGATTAATATTTTTTTTCCCACTATAGTCTGCGCGACTCCTCCTTTGGGGCACGAAACAGCGACTGCTGACGATCGCTGGTGCTCCGGCTGCCCTTGTTGACCAGGCCCGACTTGCATCCCGGCGCGAAGCAGTGTGTGTGTCCGTCTTTTTCGTTGCATTTATGACCGAGACGGCAAAGGAACGGTGAAGACTCTCCACCTCTACACCACAAAGAAAATTACTACGGTACTACGTTCAGGAGGAGCGTACCGCCTAAGCTTCGTCCTCTTCTTCGCTCATCGCACATCTGCCTTCTGCCACAAATTCTCCTAGGGCTCGGAACTCCAGCGTCACTCGAAGCCATGTACGTTGACCGTCTTCACGCGCCCATTGTAAGGGGGCGCCGTTCTCGCCACTACATCCTCTAGAACACTGTAGCCTTGGTTTTGACTAACGTTGGTTTTGACTAGCCGGGAGGGGTGCGTGTCGGTGTACTCGCTGGTGTGTGTCGACGTGCCGCCTATGATCGTCGCGTATCAATTACCGACATCCAGAAACAGTGTTTTCCAATTTCGTTCGCCCGGTGCCGTAGGTCACTCCTGTTGCAAAAGAAGATTCTACAGTACCGTCCGAGGGCACTTTTGCAGAGCGTTCAAGTGCCGACCGACGGTACTCCGTGTTAAGAAAGTATCGTATAAAACGTACTGTCAGAACGAGATTTTCTAAGTTGTAGCGTTTCCAACTGGGTGGGTCAAAAATTAGGTTTTTGGCCTACGCAGATGACATCGCTGTTTTCTGCACTAACAAAGAGAGTGTCGAACGAGTTGTTAAGGAAGTAAAGGGTTTTTCTCAAACAACTGGGAACAATGCAAATTCCGACAACTGTATTGGGTTCTGGCATGGGGATTGGTCTTCAAGCCCAAGTTCGTTATCAAATGTCAGATGGGTAACAATCCCCCGTCAAGTACCTGGGAGTTCCGCTCGAGTGTTATAAAAGCAGCGAGGAATATTGGCGTGCGCAAGCACAAGAAGCTAAAGCTAAAACGGAAAAATGGAAAGGAAAGAATCTCTCCATGTTTTCCAAAGCCACAGCGTGCAATGTATTTTATGTGGCCAAGATATGGTTTGTTATGCAAGTGTTACATTGTTCCCGAGTTAACGTTCAAAAATTTCATCGAGTGTTTGCTGTCTTTGATTGGGCGTCATCCTGGGAAAGGTGTGCCAGGGACAATCTGTTCAGACGAGTCCGGGACGGAGGACTCAAATTGACTTACCTGTTTGTTCGCCAGGTAGTGAACATAGTTCTGTTTTTTCGTGACACCTCTGATTCATTCCTGCGAACTGTGTGTCAGATGAGGTTGGCGCGTACACTGCCTCAGCTCATAGTGTCCATAGAGTGCATATCCAGGCCTGTTAGTGGTTTTTTTTAGAGAAAGTGTATGCTCACTTCGGTTTTTGCAGGCGCGTTTTTCCATGGAATCTTTAAGTAACGAGACACGCATAAAACTATATAAAGATATAAGAGATAACGTATTTTCTGTCCCGAGGTATAGAGCGATATATTGTGAAGGCCCAGGGCAGTATGTTCTGAAAAGAGTGAAGAGGATGCCAGTTAAGCCGGGGGTTAAGACTTTCTTTTTCAAACTTCACACAGGCACGTTGTCAGTTAGAACATATTTAGAAGAAAAAGAGATGTTTGTCCCTTGGGGAACGACCTGTTACAGTTGCAAAGTCCATGAGACAATTGAGCACGTTTTCTTGCACCCTCTGGGAGGGGGTCTTCTTTTGGGATGTGCTTCACAGATCTTTACGCAAAGATTTTTCCTTTAGATCAGCATGGTATTCGCTTCTTGGCCATAGACAATGACGAGGGGGTGCCTTTTGATTTGATAATGCTTCTGGGCCTTCACAGTCTATGGCGCTCCGGCACGGCGAGGCTCCATAATGATGCCGATGCTCGGCCTGCGAGGATGTACTTTCGTCAAAATGTTGTGGCGTACGTCGAAGGCGTAAAACACAAGTCACCGCACCTGATGGGTTATCAAGAATTGAACCGCTAGAAATGTTAAAAGAATTTTCATGTGTCAACCTCAGCCAATGAGGTTGACACAACAAATTTTTTTTTTTTTTACGATTAACACTGAAAGAAAAAAATGTTGTCGACGACAGTGCTAAAAGCGCGAGCTAGTTGCTTTGGAACACGCGGCACGAGCGCTGCTGCCGCAGGTGCAGTCATGCCAGTCACTACTCGCTGGACGCTTGCACGGCCTTCCCAGCTGTTCTATGCATGGGTCGTATTACACACTAATACAGCTCCAGAAAAATGCGTACAAAATTGCTGCGGCTGGGCTCTGCCGCCTCCGGTATACCTAATCTTGATTTATAACAGGAGTGACGGACGGCACCGGGCGAAGATTGAAAATGGAGAACGCTTATTTTGTTGTTTCTGACAACGCGACGAGTACAGGGGGCAACGTCGACAACACGCACCAGCGCGGACACCGCCGAGCAACCGAGCACCCGGCCACACACACGCCGAGCGACCGACATTTCAAAATGCAGTCAGCGGCATCAAAAAAAAGAAACGTGTTGTTGACGTCAAAATAACTAGAAGGTTGAAATCACAGCTGTTATTTTGACGTCCGTGACGTCATTGGCCACGCCCCTTGAATTTCCCAGCGGTGCCGAAAATACTCAGCCGCGCGGGAGTGGCAGGAGTTGTTGGCGATGGCGATGCAATGTTCTCCTTGCACCTAGCTTTTTCTGTTTTTAATTTTCAAACATTTATTTTCGATATCAATCTAGAGATATATTTTATATTTATATTTTACTCTCGAGGTTTGTTTTACTTTATCAATTTAGAGAACGCGCCACTGCATCATATTTTCCTATAAAAGTGCCACAAAACAAAGGGCTTGGTGAAAAAGAAACCGAAACTGATCTAGTCTTCCTGCCATCGCACAGATAGAAACGGAGAAGGCAGGTAACGTATGCGTCATACTCGTTTCTGAATGAATAAACATATTTATAGGGGAATGAGTGGCAGGCAGATTATTCGTTACTGGTTCGAATATTCGCAGTTTGCGCGAATATTCGCTGCTTTTCCCGAATATTCGGCAGTGGCCGAATATTCGGGAACTTCCGAATATGCAATTTTTGAATCGAATACTCTTCAAATAAGGTAAATATTCGATTCGTATTCGAAATTTCGAATATTGGCACACCCCTATGCTGTATTTCACCTTATGATGTACCCTAGGAAAGGCTACACGCGCGAGGTCCTAGCTCTGGGGCACATCTCGCCGGCACAAGCTCTCGCGCATTAAGGGCAGCTGCCCAACCCAAAACGCGGATGGAAGCGCGCTTTTTCGCGAGGCGCGTTCAGTCAGCGTCGAGTGAATCCGTAGCGCCATCTCTGGATAAGGCAAAGAAACATGGCCGTCATTCGGCGTCCCCCGACCGCTGCCGCCTACAGGAGCCAGAGTTCCGCGTTCACCCCCGGAGCGTCGGATTTCCTCAACGAGGTAGAGGGGCTTAGAGCGATAAACCGGGGTTCCGGTCTGCACTCGAAAGTGACCCCCATCAGGCGGCGGCCATTGTACGCAAATCTGACCACTCGTCACATGACCAAACCAAAGACGTGACGTCACAGGAAAGATGGCAGCACCCATGCGGCGGCTGGCCCCAGCTGAGCCGGAGCATTGGCCGGAGCTTGTCGGATGCTTTGTTCGTTGTCGTTCGTCTCGGCGAATTGATTTTAGACGCGGAAGCCGTCGTATGAGGTTGTGTGAGGCCGGTCGAAAGCGGCTTCAGAGTTCAGCGTGGTGTCCGACGTAGGTATAACGTGAAAATACGGAGGAACGGTGAGCATTTCGCTAATGACCTACGAGGATATTGCCACGAAGCAGACAATCGGCCCTACGTTGCTCGGACCTCAGATTGATTCGGACACCGCTAGGATAAAATTTAAGGCGACGTTTTTGTGCTCTCGGTGACCATCGGAACCTTCGAGATCTGCAGTAAAGCGTGTGCAATATATTTGGATACACAGTTTAGCGACGGAAATTGCGTGAGTCGTGCTTGGCAGTGTGCAATCGTGGTGCCGCTTCGTTCAAATGCCCGAAGGCTCACTTTGGTTGTGCGGTGCTCCGGAGGGCTGCCTTGCTGCTTGTAGTTCCCGTGCCGTGTTAAATGATACTGTGCTGCTTCCCAAATTGTTCCGGCGTAGACGTGCACTTTCACGGAGCACAGGTGTGCGGCGCGCCGAAGAGCTGCCTTCAAGCTGGTAGTTCCTGTGCCGTGGTTTAGGTGATGCTGTGCTGCCTACTTAATTGTTCTGGCGTAGACGTGCACCTTCACGGAGCCCAGGTGTTGCAGTTGGTATTGATTCCGCTGGTCTGTTGCACGTTTCGTCGACACCAAAGTTTCATCAACACTCGTTACGCGAATTGCAAGCTGTAGGGACATTTCATCGCGCGTGTTACCTACCCAGTCCACCCATTCACGCCGCTTTGCGACGGCAGTCTGCAGCGGCTCATTACCAGAAAAGTGGTCTCACATCGATTTCAGTTCAGCTTATCCACGGCAGTTGCCAGACCCCGAAGGAGAAAATTTATTCGGACAGAATGCCACTAAAGCAGTGCAGCTTCTTTAGTGGTCAAAATACACTCTTTTCTGTCTGCTTGATTATATTGTCACGGATGCTTGCTCCAGTCCTGTTTTCTATCAATATTTACTATTCTGGAAAGTTCCATAGGCCATGCTCAGCTGTCATTGTATGTGCTGGTGGAGGTGCTGGGCACTTTACCCATAGCCCTTCACTCTGTGTGTATACTGGCGGCTCCTCAGCCGAGTTGCCCGATAACAAGACACGGGTGGCACATTATCCCGAGTCTTAAACCCCCGGCAAGCCGTGAATCAAGTAATATTTCGAGCCCAGCAGAAAAACCGCAAGACCGAGCGAGTACCACAAAGACAAAACTCGGAAATACACCACGAAGAACTTGAAATCTAAGCCAGTCGCTGCTACCAGCAAAAACCACCGAAATTAGGTCTTTTGCCAGAAAAAACCGAAGCTGACTAAGCCAACAACGACAAACCTGTAGCAGCAAACCACGTCCGCTCCCGCCATCGTTTTCATGCCCGTCGCACCTCGCACTCCGATGCCCTTTTCATGCAAGGTGCATAAAACGTCGAGGGCTGGATTGAACAATATGACCGTGTCGCCCGCCACAGCGGCTAGATGGACAACCAGCTCCTGCAGAACCTATACTTCTCGTGGAAGAAACTGCAAGGCACTGGTTTGAGAACCACGAATCCTCCTTAACGTCGTGGGAAGTTTGCAAGATCGGGCTGAAATGCATGTTCATCTGCCAACATTGACGAGAGAAAGCCGAATTCCTGATTTTGTCCAGGACACGGCCCCAACGAAAGCGTCACCACCCTCGTGGAGGATGTTTTGCTCCTGATCAAGCACCCACGCCAACCCTGATGCTACAGAAGACAAGAAGCTAAGAATCCCATGTTCCTCATGTGAAAGACAACACCTTCAGCAGCCTTGTCCGCAACCCCACGACAACAGTCGAAGGGTTTATATCAATGAAGCTTTCAACATTGAATGTACACTGCAAGCCCGAGCATGTCACTATCAACAACTCCCCAGCGTTGCGACACTCGAGTCGTCCAGCTGCAACTTCGACGCCAGCCCCCCAGGCATCCGTGACATCATTCACAACGGTGTCCGGGAGGAGATAAGGAAGCTAGTTCCTGCAATCAGTTGCCCGGCTTTTATTTTGATCGCCGAGATTGTTTCAGAAGTTAGACAGGCATTTCAACTGGAGTCTTCTTCAAGCGAAGCGGCATCTGACAAAACGAGGGCGACTTATGCCACAAAGACAAAACGAGGGCGACTTATGCCACAAAGTCACAACGACCACCATTGGCTACCTGTTACTATTCAATGCCAATTCAACAAGACACCCCAACGCCAAAGCATTCCCGACATCAGGAAGAACCAGTGTAGGTCCGCACTGAACAAAGTACACCGAGGAAAACGGAGGTACTGCGAATGGCCGACCGAAAACCACTCTGCTACCACTGCATGAGGCCGACCATGTCTACTGGAGGTGCCTGTACTAATGAATTGGCCTGCAAGGGTTCGTGCCGAACGACCCTCGACCACGTCTCGACAAGCGTCCGGGGAAGATTGAGGATTATCTTCGGCGGTCTTTGTCCCTGGTACTGACATTGCCCCGAAGCTCGTGATCTACTTCATCTGGACGGGAGGTAAGCACGGCAAAGCAGGTGAGCGGCAATGCAAGGAGAGTTGATCTTGTGTCGGTTGTCGCCCAAGGACAATACTTAATAATTTGTTGACACTAATTATCTGTGTCCACGCCACGAAGCACACAATTTCCAACTTTGAGGGAGAATGCCGCTCAGTGACCTTATTAAATAGAATGGTTGGTTGCTCTCAAAAGTTGACTGCAAGCATCACGAGACTTCACTTTGCCACACAAGACTTGCACAAGTTACAGTGGTCGTGGGATGCAGAATAAATCTCCATTACGAAATGGAAGTGAAATGGCTTGAACAGCAAACGTTGTTGCCAGCTACCAAGTCAACGGTATAGCAAATGGCACAGCCATATGGCCAATACATGCCCGAGCCTGCTGCATTGATGCAGAAAACTACCAGGAAAATTTTGCGGACTAGAAGCCAGCCCTGCAGCTTCAGTGCATCAGATGTCAGTGGGCGCACATGACATATGATTACAAGACGGCATCAGTCGGTCAAAGTTGCTACTCGACCAAACTGAACACCGACGTGTCAGGAGGTTCATCCCACAACAAGGTCCACAGGTACTACGACTGAACGCATGACAGGAGACTGTCGCAGAAAGAACTCGTTCTGGAACCGTTAACTAAGAATCAATAATAATGCAATCCAGTGGAAATAAACATATTTGATACACTAACCAGATAAACCTATTTCCGCTTGCCTTTACGCCTTGAGAGTTTATACACAAAGAATTGTGCTCACCACACGCGCAGGTCCTTTTGAGGACACTTGCATCTCTGACCCTTCAATATGAATTAATGGGACATACCAGACTGGCAGACTTGTTGCATTGGGCTGCACTCATTCCTCTTCTCCTGAACACACTTCTGAGCTTATACTTTAATCCTATGTGTTGATGCATTGTTATATAGCAGGACACTTTCTATACGTATGACACAATAGACCCTTTGCAGAACCTCATCAAGCAACACAACTGTTAACATTTTTTTCGGCATAAAGCACACAAATGGGCCCAGTTCACGTCGAATGCAAATGCAGCATTCGAGTCCACTAGGCGCTGAGCCGAGTTCACAGTGATGGCGGACATAACACTTTTGTCGAACAAATGACCAAATTATGAAAGCCTGGGGTAATTAGAGTAGTAGCTACTGTAATTCATATCATTACAATTTAGCAAACAGTAAAGGCTACAGTCTCGGTGAGCCAATATGCACGTTGGAGAGAGGCACATGACAACATGTCATTCAGAGTGCTCGTCTGCACAGATTTGTCACACACCTTCGCTCTGTCTCTCTGATTGGTTCGAGGGGGCTGTGGCGGCTGCCCTTTTCCAGGTTACAATGATACGAAATATAGGCAACCCACACTTTTCAAAAAAGGCTATTGAGGAGACCGAAAGGAATGGTCAACATTTTTCAACAAGACTGCTCTTCAGGCAAGGGATGAATACAAATATGAATCATCTTATCCAGGTAATTAGAACAAGTAAATAATTGACCGACTAATACAATGCACTCTTGATGAAAAAAAAGTATTGCTGCAATAAATCCTACGAAAGAGAAAAAGGTGTAGTTCATCTATGCATACACCAAAACAGTTGTTCTTATACGCCTCGCAAGTGGGCTCATTTTCGTCTTCTGCGCATGAGAAAGGAAGTAGTGGTGACGTCAGAACGCCGAGCCCTGATTGGCTGATCGCGACCCCCTACCTCAGTGTCATCTGCTCCTTTGCAACGTCGTCTGCTCGCAACATCGTCTGCGTCTGTCTTACCTTCCCTGCGACTTTCGGAGTGAACTCGACTTCGCCTTTAAGGGAGGGCAGACGAAATAACTCGAGCGGTACGTTGTTTTTGTCTAACAACTAGCAGACGCGCATCAAGGAGGGAAGTCAAAGGACTCGCTGGCGAGGTGTCCCGGGGCGCCGAGGTTTGTTTGCTTAGAACCGAGAGTGAAGCGTGTTAGTGTCCGCAAGTTCCCTCCCAAATACTTTTTCCTTCTATTCGTGTGCGGCGAGACCCCTCACTCTTTAACGGCGCCGGCGGGTTGGCGCAGTTAACGTCGTCTGCTTTACGTCTGCTAGTCAAAGCGATGGCTGCTTTACCTTTCCTGCGTCTGTCGGAGATTCACCGCTTTTTCACCGGCGAGTCACCGTTGCCTCGGGAAACAAGGAGATAACAAGAGGAAGAAATTGACCTTTTAATCTAAAATTGAGGTCAGCGATCAAAGTATAACACGGGAAGGGTTCACAAGGGTCGCGCGGGCATATTCCATTCAGCACGTCAGCCGGTCGTGGGCAGACGGTCGCCGAGTCGCGGAGTGCCTACTAGGCCTAACTGCCCAGCTCGTTTGGTCGCGTTCGGTCGAATCGGGGCCGTTGTAGGTTTTCCCCGGTGTTTGTGGATCCAGCGTTCTTGTTCATCGTGCTCTGTTTCAAGTAATTTTTACTTTTTTCTTGCTGCTTGAAGTCAGGACGCGTCAGAAGCTTACGTAGAAAATAAACGTCCGTGGGTCGTCGCTGCCGCGACGCTGTCGGCCATGCTGAGTTGAGCTGTCGTAGGATTTTGCCGTAACCTGCGCAAAACTTTCGAAAATTTCGTTTCGCGAATACGAATTTGTTCTTAAGTTTTGTCTTACGCATATTTTTGGCGTAAGATCGTTTCGTAAATCTGGCCTCTGCACTTCCGAAAGTCGCAGGAAAGGTAAGACAGACGCAGACGACGTTGCGAGCAGACGACGTTGCAAAGGAGCAGACGACGCTCAGATAGGGGGTCGCGATCAGCCAATCAGGACTCGGCGTTCTGACGTCACCGCTACCCCCCGCGCAAGCTTCAGACGAACTTGCCCTCCACATTGCAAGTCGAATAGCTTTGAAGCAGGTGCCTACAACGATTTATTCGTCTCCACACTCTATAAAACGTCATCCTCGTAGCAGAAAATAAGTGTGCACTTCGCACTCACCAAAAAAGGAAGAAAAGCTATCGAATGTAGAATCGTCGATTAGCACAAAGGGTTAAAGATCGCAGGAGCTGCCTGAAACAACTTCTCCTAGGCCCTAACGCGACGTATACCTTTCGCGTCGATTCTCAGACTTTCCAACGTTCAAACAAAGCTAAGAGAATGCGAAAATTTTATGCTAAAACCACTCAAAGTTCTATCGATCCTTGAACAGATCCCGAATCCGAGCACCGGTACGGCGATACGGCTGATGCTGTCTCACAGTTGTTAATATCCAGATGATCGAGAGCGATGTTGCGCAAAAAAGGGTATGAAGTCTCATTCCTTCATACTTTCACATTATACCTTTGTCAGCGAGCATGAAAAAGCCCGAAATTGTCGGAAAGCCGCCGCACATCACGGCTGCCACTTACCGAACAAGCTCCCATCCACCAGCTGTGGGCGCTGCCATCTTACCTGCGACGTCACGGCTCTTGTGAGGTCACGTGACGAGTGGTCACATTTGCGTAAAACATGGCGGCAACCGGGGGGGTGCCACTTCCGGACTTCCGGTTTATCACTCTAAGCCCCTCCACCTCGTTGGATTTCCTGGACGTCATGCGGGGTCTGCTCCTCATGTGACTGAATTCGGCGAATAGCGGCGCCGCGCGTTCAAAGCGCGCGGCGCGCTCAAAAAAACAATTGTGGTTATGGCTGGTAGCGAGGCTGGTACCAATCAGCGTTGCGGAGTTGCCACTCCGGAGTCGGAATGATTCTGGAATCATTCCGCATTTTCGCGACCCCAGAATGGAATGGGAATGGAATGGCCGTAACGATGAGGGGAATGGAACGGGAATGGAATTAGATGCCTTTTTCCCTTAATGGAATGGGAATGGAATGGGAATGGGAATGGAATGGGAATGGAATGGGCCCGGTTCTTTTTAGGGGGGGGGGGGGGGGGGGGAGGGTTACGTTCAGCTAAACGGAGCCAGTCAGCGAGTCAGTTGCTCAGAAAAAGAAATGCGCGGGAAACTGCTAGCAATACAAAAAACAAGCGTCAGAGCAAAGACCAAAGGGGGAGGAGGGAGGGAGGGGGTGGTGGTGGCGCCTTTCACGGACGCGCAGACGACGTGCTTTACTGGTGAGAGCGAAACAAGAAACCAAGCACCAAGCAAAAGAAACGAAAAAAGTGTCAAAGAAAGAAACCGCCATGCACGGCTCCTCATCGTGCTTCTTGGATTATTTTATGTTTTTTTTTTGTTTTTTTTTTTTTGCGACGGCATGGAGAATGCATGCGCGCGCACAGACTGAGATCTGGGAGCGGGGGGCGACTCATAACTCGCAGAGTTCTGATACCTCATTGACTCGCACGCCGCCGCAGATAGATGATCAGTTATTGTTTTCTTGTAGTTCGAGGAGCGTTGTTTAGCAGGTGGCCAACCCTGCTGCCTTCCACGTTCATTCGCGCGCACTCTTTTGAAGTGCGAAATCTGGGTTTGCTTCGTCATTAAAACAAAGCGAGATTCACTTCTCTCTTTTCCTCTTGCGCTTTGCTCCGACGCTTGTTTTATTTATTTTTTTTTTTTTTTGATACTGCATTTTTACGTGTTAGTCCGCCTTTTACTTGGTCTTTGTTCCGATGCTTGTTTTTTGTGTTATATGCTTTACATTCAAATGGGTTGGGGTTACAAGCAAGCTAGCGGATGCCCGCTCATTTCCTTTGACTTTAGTCTCTGCATACCTTGTTTCACCTTGCGATGGACCGCTGCTGACGCTTCAAGTCACCCCAGACAATCCTGCACTGTGGGCTTAGTAAGATCAATGATTTTTTGAAGCATTTAGCTTCTTTTTTTTTTTTTTTTGCAATTGTCTATGCGTTTGACAATGTCAGCTTTATGCTGCTTATGCCGGGAACATTGCAAAGTGTAGCTGTCAAGTGCCAATTTTTACGTTTAGGAATTAGAGGAATGGAATGGAACGATTCAGCCATTCCAGGAGTGGAAATGGGCCCAGTGTCCCCAATACTAGGAGTTGAAAGGAATTGAACTATCGAAAACTATAATTCCCGGAATGGAATTGGAATGGAATGGGGGGTGCCCATTCCGCAGCACTGGTACCAATGCAGTGGTAACTACTCAGAGCGCCTTTCTGAACTGCATGTACGCAATTTAGCGAGCAGCGAGACGAGCGACGGCTACAAGCTACGAGTGCCGGCGACGAGCGACGGAGATTTCTCACTGTCGCTGGTTGCATCGCTCAGTTCTTGGAATTCGAGAGAACGTCGCTCATCGCCTTGGTCGCTTGCTCCCTTCGCGTTCATAACGTATGTCTCGTCGCGCGGCTGACTGAGCGACAGCGGGTCCTCGTCGCTGTCGCTTGTCTCGACACTTGTCTCGTCGCTCATGCATAAGAATACTGATATTAATATATCAGTATTCAGTTAGGTATCCCAAGTCATTAGTCGCTAAGACGCAGTCTCTCTGCAAGTCAAAGTCATTTTTAACATTCATAAAGTTGCTTGTCAAATAACGGACCTGTCGACGTCATGTACTCAGCTTGAACGATGACTAGGCAGTGCACAAACTGTTCGTGTGCTTACAGGCAGCAAACATCCCGGTTGGAACGTCCTACCTCGCAAGGTAGCCAAAGACTAGGCCAGGGCCAAACTCACAAATGTCTATACTTTGTATATCTTTAAGCTGGACCGCTTTTGACACTACAAGCCATTGCAGCAAAAACAGTGTGACACGTGATTATAAGCTCGTCGCACCATGGCGTCCAACTACAAGGTCGCATGACTTGCATTCTACATTGAATTCGCAAAGATGGCTTGAAGCTTCTGCGTGGTAAACTTTAAGCTGAGATAATTTGGAATAATGCGTCCAGTTTTTTGTGTTGTCCGGCACGGTTAACAATTAGGTGATATGGTGCTGGATTGAAGATTCAGCGCATTCATGACAGTATCACCTAATGAATGCATGCTAGCTATTAAACTCGCCGTTCTGCAGAGAAATAAGATTCACTTTACTTCCAATTGCAGCTGCTCCTGGAGCTCTATGGCATGAAGCACCTTATGGATGCAAGCTCTACCCGGATCTGGTTCTGTGGTCTGCGCAGGCCCATTGCAGGGAGTCACTCCAAGAGCCTCACCAGAGTTTTCTACCCGTGGTCGTTCTACCACCACTATTAGTGCTCCTCGAGGGCCTCGAACGAGAAGTTATTGGCGTGCAAACGTCATGCTTGTTTAAAACCACTCGCTGATGAAGAGACTCGCTGACATCCAGCGTTTCAATGGAACGCTGGATGTCCGCGATTTTCTCCCGAACGATGCAAGCGGGGAAGGAACCATACAATCATATCGTATTAGGGGACATTCTGCTGGCTGTTCTTTTGTATGCTTTACAGATCTGTAGAAAAAAAAATATCCGTAAAAGCTACACTTACGTTGTCTGTGTAGGTGAGTTATATGGCAAGGGGGCATGGTATAAAGGGCTAATTGTAATGATGAGTCGGCTTATTAAAGAGGAGTGCAACACTTCTTTCAAAAAACTAGATCAAGTTTGATTCTAGCGCATTTTTTGTCCAATGAGTCTGAATAACTCGTTCGTTTTCCCCAAAGCTATAACTAAACGTGAGAAAACGCAAAAAACGTCTGACCAGTAGTGATGTCGTAAGAGGATCTTTTGGCCGCCAAGCTGGTGTCGCTTGAGGGCCGCGCCTCCAATCATATGCTTGCTAGGTATATTCTCTCACACTGGCATCAGTCGCGACGTCTTTTTCTGCCCTTTTTAAAAATAGCGTGGGCGCGCATTGCTTTGGTAGGCGCTGAAGATGCGGAAGAGCGGAGGTTTCGAAAGCTTATTTTGTGAACACACTCTCCAGAAAAAAAGGCCTTCAGCGGTACTTTGAAAATGATTTTATGCAGTCTCCATTCAACAAATTAAGAAATAATTTTGATGTTCGAGATCCTGCATGGTCAAATGAAGATTTAAATTGGTTTCCTCAAATACAAAACCGCTTCAGCTTCCCTTTAAGTATATGTTCCTCAAATTTTAATTAGTGAAAATATAGACCAATGGTTCCAATTAGAAACTTGCAAAGCACCACCGAAAAACACTAAATCAACTTTTTTTTTTAGGAGGATATAAAACAGGAGCAGCGTTTTACGGCGTTCTAAAATACAATGCTCAATTTAAACAGGTTTTTAGATTTCGGTTTCTTATCAGGGCGCATCTTTGCGCCCGCGATTCTACTCCCGGTGGCCGCACTGCGAAGCCACCACCTCGCCTCCCTCGTAGGATGGAGGGAAGCAGGGCGCACGTATGTTGCGCGTTTAAACCCCGTGAGGAACAGAACCGTGGGCGCAAAGATGCGCTCCAGTAAGAAATTGAAACTATATATAGACACTCGTCCAAATGAAGCCTTTTTACAGAACGCGTAAAATGCTACCCCTGCGTCATATCTTTCAAAAAAGAGTTGATTTATTGGTTTTCGATGACTCTCAGCAAGTTTCTACTTAAAACCATTTGTTCATTTTCACTAATTAAAAAGTTAATTAACAAATTTTATTTAATTATCCGACTGGCCGTTATGATTAGGCCCTTATGCTACGTCCACTGGCCGTATAACTGACCTGCACGAACCGCATAAGTGTAAGTTTTACGACATTTTTAAACAAATATGTAAAACTTTAAAAAAATCGCTCTGTGTACCAGTGAAAAGACGATACCAGCATGGTGGAGCCATGTGGGTGAATGCTCCCACATTGCTCCATAATGATGGTATCGCCTTTTCGCTGGTATAGGATGTCCCATAATACGACACGCTTGTATGGTTCTGTCCGCCTCCATGGTTCCGCCTTAATCCACTGCGCTGGAGTCGCCTTTTCGCTGGTATACATGGGATGCATTGACGTCACGTCGCATACTTTTGAACACCATGTAAGAGGAGGAGAAGGAAGCTGCTTTTGTAAGAATTTTGAGTGGCGGGTTAACCTTCCATAATCGTTTGGGAGGAGAATAGCGATGTGTCTGCAAATGCGGGAGGCACAAAAGAGGATCCTGATAAGAGGGGAGCTCCTTCTTCCCGTCTCTGGTGGTCATCGGAGAGCTCTTTGAACGACGTCACGTGCAACTCATGTATAAGATGTCCCACATTACGCACGCTTGTATGAGGCTTTTTCCATCATCTTTCATCATCTCAATTTTCCAACAAGGTGTTTAAAATATATCCCTCTCTTTCGCAAGAGGCGCTTGGTAACATTGTACGACAATCAGTGAACTTCCTGGCTGGAGAGTGGGTCCACCTCACCTGGGCGCCAGGTTCGAGGTTAAGCCAGGATCCCACTTGAAAAAGTGCATTATCACCAACTCCTTGAATTCTTGCGCCTTCCACTCGGAAAATAAAGTGATTTGTCATTTTCCCCATACTCAGCCACGTCAAAATTTAACATGGCGGCCGCCACGAAAAAAATATTTATACCACGTACAGGCCAGCTCCTCTTGGCGAGTTACCATGTGTGTGATCTCCATTTTAATGGCGCATTCACACTGGAAGGGGATCCGCATTCGCGAAGCGGTTGCGGATGCGGTTCGCGAGCGACCCCGTTCAGACAGACCAAGAGGCGGTTGGCGGTTTCTCGGCGATCACGCGTGATCTTTTGAGACTTGCGTTTGGCAAGCTTGTTTTACAAGTCAAAATCCACTTTAATCCCCGAACCAAATCTAAAATTTGCTATTTTGGCACTAAAAATATTTCTTCGGGATTCTCGCACGCATCCCCCCTTCAGGCAGCGAAAAAAGAGGCATGGCCCCGCGAAACTCGCCTGTGATTCCCTCCTCTTCACTCACTAGCAAAGCCCAGCTAGGCGCGCCTTGCTGACTCGGAACAGGATGCCCCCGACCTTTTCTTCGAAGTGTATCCGCATGAATAGCTGACCTTGATTTCGGAAAAAAAGGGCGTCTCCCTCCTTGTTCGTTCTTATCATTTTAGGAGTTGTGAGCGGCACTGGTAGCCTGTGGTGCGGGGGAATGTGTTCGGTGCTAGCCGGTCGTTGCTTCGTTGGTGGCGGACTCTCCTCTCGTCACTCGCACATCGATTAAAGCCGACTGTTCGTTTGACATTATGCTCAAATAAACGCCGTGGAGAATACCTCTGCATCGTCTGGTGCGTACATTTTATTCCTTGAGTTTGTTCCCTTTATTTTTTTTGTTAGTAGTAAACGTTACAGGTCGAGCAAGCGCGGGTACCCTGCCCGGTCCGCGGTGGTGCGTTGGCTACGCAATCAGGCTCGCGACGTCTCTATCGGCCTTCGTGGTGGTCATGCACGGTGTCGAAAGCTTTCAATAGTTCACGCGATTATCTTAGTGGGTAGAAAAGCGTACATTTTGGTCGATCAGGGGCGGGTTCCGACGTTCTACGGGAGAGACTAACAAGGCAGCGAGCTTCGGGCTGTGGCACCTGGAATAATAAACAAACTCTTACCCGAACAAAATCACCGGTGCGAAGCGCGTTAATGTTACGAGTCAATTCGTTTCGCGGCGTATTCAAGTGACGGACGTGAACATCACGTGTCTCCGTTGATTTGTTTGCTGTAACGCTAGCACTACAGCGCCTTGGACGCCTCACACCGACAGGTGCCATTTTCTTTCGAAAGTCACTGGCGTCACGTCAGCGTCGCGTTGTGATTGGTTGCCACTTTGCGGTTCGTGAAAGCGGTTGGCAAAAACGCGCTCCAACCGTTCGATCCTAGCCTCTTTGCAGTTGAGAATGCGCGGATCCGCTTCGCGTTTGCGGATCCGCTTCGCGTTTGCGGATCCGCTTCCTGTGTGAACGCGCCATAACAATAGGAATGACCTGACGGTTTACAAATACAAAATGGGCAATGGTATTGTGGAGTTTCCGCGAGGAAAATGGGAGCTCGTTCCATAAGTGATGCGAAAATTTCAGAACTACGGCGGGTCAAGGTCGCAGCTGCAGTCCTAGAGCATGCATCAGGATGAAACGCGGAGGTGACAAAACCGGAGGCGCCCGCGGCGATCTCAAGGGACTGCCAGCCACACGTGGCGCTCCCGTCGACTATTGGACGGGAGCCGGAAATTTTTCGGCTCGGGCGCAAAACTTTGGCGAAATAAGAAGCTCCGTAAGTAAAACACGAAGCGCTTCTAGTGACTTTGCCCCAGGGAACAAGCGCACGTTACCCGGATACTTGTACCAATAACAAGAGGACACCAGATAGGAAGTGTTCATGTCTGAAGTAACCAGCAGCTTTGCGGACAAAACCCGGGGTCACACTGTTCATACATCATACAAAAGACAGCCTGCAAACATGAGGCACCGCAATATTAGTGGTTCGAATGCCGCGTGCCAAGTTTTCTCCTTGAACTAATTTCCATGCGGCATTCAAAGCACGAAACTCGGGGTAACTCGCGTTCGAATTTCTGTGCAGACTGTCTTTTGTATGGTGTATAAGCAGTGTTATCCCCGTTTTAAGGGAACTTATTACGGACGCCTCAGTGCGGGTAGTGTTCCGTGTGAACACAAACGAAAACTGCAGAAAACTAACTTATTTTCCGAGAAGTTTGGGTTCTTCTTGTTCCAGGATACCTTCAATAAGGAGTTTTTCGATTTTCCCAGATTTTAATAACATCGGTTTGGTGGTAAGTTTTCAGAGTTTAGCGGTAAATACCAAAAACACTGAATCGTAATTATGACGTAAACAACGAGTTCATAGAGTATTGATTAGAAGATGTTAGTTCACGCTATTTTATGAGGTACAACAAGCCCTCAATCCACCAGCAATCAAATTAGTACTTGAGTAATATTGACAAACCAATTTCGCGGACGCTATAAATTTACGGCCCTCTGCAGAGTCTTGAAGATCATATCTCATGCGATACCTAAAATATGGAGCCTGGCTCGCTGTTTTGGTTTGCAATAATTTTACTTGACTCCGTCATTGATCCTCCACAGGTTTTACCCTACATTTTTCTTCCTCTAGTGTACGCAGCACTGTTGAGTAAAGTACACCTAGAAGGTACTTCAAGTAAAGTACAAAGTAAATGAGACGTGATGTACTTTAAGCAAAGTTTTAAGTACACTGGATGCAACGTACTTGAAGTAAAGTACTATAAATACGATGCACTTTCAAAGTAAATTACAAGTATTTTAGCACAATCTTTCATGGTGCCCTTTCATTCCCCTATACAGTGATTTTTTTAACTGGTATGCATCGCCCAGGGGTACTAGGGTGCATGCCCCATTTTTATAAACTGCGGCGAATATTTGATAAAGTCAAGTTGCCACAAATAGTTATTTTTAGGAATGGAGCCAAATTCAGAAGTCCCTCTTCTGAATTTGGCGCGCCTTGCACTGGATTGTTTGCACTAAGGGGGTTAATTGTACTAGGAGATAGCCTCACGTCAGCCCCCTAACGTCCGCAAGAAATCCTGTTATACAGGAGTGCCCTCTCCTTAATGAAAAAAAAAACAAAAAAAAAACAGAAAGTGTGCAAGCGAGCTGGTGATAATTAATCATAATGAGACACCCAAGATCGGGGGTCCGAAAAAAAAAAATTAAGGAACCTTCAAACAGAAGAAAAAGACAAAAGAGAATGTCTCAAAATATTGTGACGTTCTCCGCTGTCGTCTTTTACTTCTACTTGAAAATTCAATTTTTCCACACCACAGTCTCAGGTGATACATTATGATTAATTTTGCTTTCCTAATATTTTAAACCTTCTCTCTAGAGCTGACCCACCGAGAAGTAGCGAGAGCTCGAAAAGGTACGGGATGTCGCCCCCAGAACAAACGGAGCGATGCGTCGTCTGCTCTCGTTTCTTGCCAGAGAAGAATATACCTCCCAGTATTTCTTCGGAGTTGACAAAGCACCATTTCGTGATAAAAATTTAACAAAACCAAATTTGGGGAATGTATTTTGAAGTTTGGAATTGTACTTTCCTCGGAAGGTACCGGAAAACATACTTCAAGTTAAGTACAAGTACATACTCAGTGAATGTACTTCAAGTAAATTACAAGTTTCCTAAACCTACTTGAAGTAGTACTTTAAGTACAATGTACTTAAAGTGCTTGCCAACACTGCACACGATATAACAAGGGATGTCGTGATCCTGCCGAGGTTCGAGTTTTTGAACATTTACCGCTAAGTTCGGCAAACTAGAGCGTTAAACACGTAATGTCATTTTTTTAAATATTGGGTAAATGTCGGCAGTTATAACTTAACATTTGAAAAGTATAATATCTAATTAATTTTTTTATACAAATTAACACTTTAGTGTACAAGTCGGGCAACACTGTTGAAGTCGAATTTTTTCGACATTTGCTAAGAGGTCCAAAATTCGCAGAACCACTTGATCCTCAAGCTCGACAAAATCTCTCGACATCTCGAATCGCATTTCTGAACCCAACGAATCCGCCTCACCAAGGAGATCGGCAAGACTCAAGCAAGGTAGAAAATAGTAGAAAAAAGACAAAAAAAAAGCCCGATCTATCTGGGTACGCCCAAGACAAACAAAATGTTGAAATGTTCTTAAACACGTCTGTCATATTTTTTTTTTTTTGCTTTGTTTTCTTTGTATATGATTAATTGAAGTTTCCAATTTTCTTTTTATAAAATATTGAGATATTACGCATTCCGCTAGTTCACACGTCAAGTTTGACGTGCGGAGACTGCGATGTATTGACTCCCGAGAATTTCGCCGAACCTTTTTATCTGCTCCGGGAATATTAAGCGTTTCACAGCGAATTATATGAAATACGCAGTGTGAAGATGTACTCCGATTTATTAATATCACTCGAAAAAATTCGTCGGATTTGGCTCACTCGGTTGACTAATCCTGCAATACCGAGGAAGGACAGTGAACCTGAAAAGACAAGCGAATGATCTTGAAGTATTTCGTAAATCTGTTTACGTGGTAAAAGACAACTTATCCCCAGTCATCATGTTTATATCCAGCGCTTGCACTAGTCGCAACTATTGAGGAATCTGCACCGCGCCGTCCACCCGTACGACCAACACGTACCGCCTGTGTGAACCGGTTAGCCGGTCGGCGCACACCGCCATGTTTGCTTTATTTTTTAGCTTTGGCTCGAATACGGGTCGGCCAAAAATCAGGTTCCTCCAGAAGTTCGCTGCGCCTCGAAAATTAGACGTCACCTAACTGCTTCCGTTTGCAGGTCAGCCGATGAAATTTAACCGGACCAGAAAGTTAAGCGCACTTTTCTACGAGCTTCTTTTTTTAATCTTTCGTGTCACGTGACCGGCAGAGTAGCCACGGCGAGCGAACACGCCGGTGAACCTCCCGCCCCCAAGGGACGGTACTCGCTTTGGCCTAATATGTCCAGTCGCTAACGTTTGTCAGCAATGGATGGTGCCGGGAGCTGTCGCTAAGACTATCCAATTTCTTTAATGTGCCCAACGTTTTCATTCTTTTTCGTGGGTAACTGCATGTGCCCAAAGGTAGGAATCTCTCGTTGTTTTCTTCTTCTTTCTCTTAGTATTCTTTTCTTCTTCTGTTTTTCTGTGTGGTTCATAGTCTTCTACAGCCGGCTTCGAAACGTCAGGCACATTGAAGAAATCGGTTAGTCTATTAAGTAACCTTTCTTATTACTTACCTAACCAAGCGGAGTTCCGCCGAAATATTTACATTTATATCACCAAGTATCACTAAGTATGAGTAAGGATCTCGTCCTATTTTTTAGATCGTCTTTCGATTCTGGCCATTCCTAAAGGATGATTCACGCGCTTGCGTCGAGTACGACCGAATGCAACTGTAAAAGCTTGCGACGTACGGGTTCCTATTGCAACAGCTGTGTCGGCCCAAACAAAACCGGTTTTCACCCCGTTTTGTCTGAGCTCGCAGCTGTTGCCATAGCAACCCGTAAAAGGATTGACGTCACAAGCCGTTGCAGTCGCCCTCGATCTGACTCAAGCAGGTGTGTGAACCATCCTAAGAGGCCCGTTTCCACACTTGAAACCGGGTGCGACCGAGTAAGAAAAGACCGGTTTTTAAGCCTCTTGCCACGGCGTAGGACCAGATGCGCTGCTGCAGAGCATGTCCTAAGCCTTCGCGAGAGGCTTAAAAACCGGTCTCGTCTCAGCCGGTCTTAATTGGTTGCAAGTAGGTAACAAGCCTCAAACCTAACCCAGGCAGCACGCCAGAGGAATGCCCAACTTGGGCAAAGGTCTGGCAAACATAAGGGCCCAACTTTGGCGCAGTTAGGTTTTTGCACCATGGCATTCATCAGTGCCAAAGTACGGTGCCTAACTATAGCCATAGTTGGGCGATCCTATGGCATGCCAAAGTTCGGCTCTTCTCCGGTACGCCAGAGGAGTGCCAAAGTTGGTGCCATACTTGAGCCATAACTGCCATAGTAAATCCTAATCTGGGAATTCGGGGCATGCCAAGGTTTGGCATTTCTCTGGTCTGCCAAAGGAGCGCCAAAGTTGGTGCCATACTTCAGCCATAACTGCCAGAGCAACGCCTAATTTCGGTATTTGGGACGTGCCAAGGTTTGGCGTTTCTCTGGTCCGCCAGAGGAGCGCCAAAGTTGGTGCCATACTTCAGCCATAGCTGCCAGAGCAACGCCTAATTTCGGTATTTGGGACGTGCCAAAGTTTGGCTTTTCTCGGGTCCGCCACAGGATTGCCGAAGTAGTGCAATACTAGAGCTATAACTGCCACAGCAATTCCCAATTTGGGTATTTTGGACATGCCAAAGTTTGGCGTTGCTCTGGTCCGCCAGAGGAGTGCTAAAGTTGGTGCCAGATTTGAGCCATAACTGCCATAATAAAACCTAAACTGGGAATTCGGGGCATTCCAAGGTTTGGCGTTTCTCTGGTCCGCCAGAGGAGCGCCAAAGTTGGTGCCATACTTCAGCCATAACTGCCAGAGCAACGCCTAATTTCGGTATTTGGGACGTGCCAAGGTTTGGCGTTTCTCTGGTCCGCCAGAGGAGCGCCAAAGTTGGTGCCATACTTCAGCCATAGCTGCAAGAGCAACGCCTCATCTCGGTATTTGGGACGTGCTAAGGTTTGGCGTTTCTCTGGTCCGCCAGAGGAGCGCCAAAGTTGATGCAATAATTCAGCCGTAACTGCCAGAGCAACGCCTAATTTGGGTATTTCGGACACGCCAAAATTTGGCGTTTCTCTGATACGCCACAGGAGTGCCGAAGTGTGCCATACTTGAGCCATAACTACCAAAGCAACGCCTAATTTCGGTATTTCAGCCTCGCCGAGTTTGGCTTTTCTCTGGTCCGCCACAGTTGTGCCAAAGTAAGTGCCAGACTTGAGCCATAACTGCCGCAGTAAATCTTAATTTGTCGATTCGGGGCATGCCGAAGTTTGGCTCTTCTGGCTACCCACTGAAGTGCCAAATAAGTGCCAAAAGTGGCAAAGAAAGCCGAGAGGCCAGCCCAAGTTTCGAATATCTCTGGTGTGTCACAGAAGTGCTCTTTTACGCGTCCCAGAAGAGAAATAAAATAAATAAGCGTTGGAAGCACGGTAGTAAGATGTCATCACCTCCGTTCCCAAGCAGCACGGCAATACTTTGCAGTATCGTGCCAGTGCCGGCCGAAAGTCGGTTCCAATATCGCTCAACTGTCCAGTTTTGCACCACCGTTTGATACCCGGCAGGTATTGCCGTACAGCTGTTTCGCCCCGGCCTAGCGTTCGCGTAATATTGTGCGAAAACTCTACGATGCGTCTGCTTCGTATTGGCCGAACGTCGTGCAAGTATGTGTACGTTGCATGTCATTTGTTGCATATCCAATCACTTATACGGACAAACAAATTTTTTCGATCACTCCCAGAAGTTTATTAAACAACTATCATTACACACAGTGTATTCTCAACATATTTACAAAGGTCACACTTCTCTGTAAAACGAAATGCAAATTATAAAATACAATTAACACTGTCCTCATGCCAAGCAAAACTCATCACACGTAAAACCGCGGAGAATGAAAGGAAAGCAGGACGACTATCAGAATCATGCTTGCAGTGTACTTACTAATAAAAGAGCGATATCATGTAATCCTTGATAGATGCATAATCCAACTCAGGCACCCCACAAACACATTCGAGGAAGAAGGTTGAGCACATTCAACTGACGTCTCGTCGTCGGCGAAGTGCAGTTTTTGCCGAAGCGTGTCCAACAAACACATCACAAGTATTCCACGAACTCCGGTGCAAAAAATGACTGTTACCGAAAAATTGGCATGGACGTATTCCGACCGTTTACGACGAAAAAACACGGCCGCGTCTGCAACGCACGAAAGCAACAGAACACTGAAGAGTCCAGTTCGAAAACCGGACCTACGTGGCCTGCTTATTTCTATAACTAGGCAAACGGCGAAAACGACAGCCCTAGAGATCCCATCAGCGTGACAGAAAAAGTCACGTGACAAATTTTCGTCCAAACGTTTTTGTCCTACGCGTCCTATGTAGAGAGGTCACGCTGAGTCACGCGTTTCGCTTCATCCTTTTGATTTGCTTAAAGCGGCTGTCGCGCTCGCTGACAGCCACACGAAGACGCAAAAGCAGGTGGGGAGGATTTGCAAAAGGCGAGGTCGAAGGCGCATCAACAACGCATAAAAGAAAGGCCGCTTCTGCCGGTGACCTTGTCGCCTTGCCTAGTCTGTCAGCGTTCGGCTTGCATTAAAGGGGTCATGAAACGCTTTTCCAACTTTTTCCCAAATACTTTATTTGTTTGTATGTAAAGTATTTGTTTTTCCTGTTTCGCTTTCCTCCTCAACTCATAAATCGCGCATTCCACCAAACAGTTAAAGAAGACGAAAAGGGGGAGTCCCCTCTTGCTCGCACTCTCGTTTGTATAATCCGGACACATCCATTCTCCCCCTAGAAGATTAGCCCGTCGCTCAAAATTCAGACACAAGTTGCTTTCCCCACCCCGTTCATTCCGAAGCTAACAGTGCTGTTGAAGCTACGTGCTCGCTGGGCCAGCCACACTTGCCACGTGAGCGTTGCAAATGTGGCTGCAGAGAATGAAGTCAGGTGATGAAAGGGAGGCGGCTGATTGGTCCGGCAAGCGCGTAGCTTCCACCACAATGTCAGCTTAGGGGTGAAGGGAATAAGTGAGGTCCGGTTGCGTGTGACGTCAGTTTGGACCCGATAACGCGCTTTTGGGACCGCGGTTGTGTCACAGTGAAAAGGCAGAGAGGTTGCGAAGGGGAGGAGGTACGAAATAGTCCGCTTTGTTTTCAAATTTTCGCACTGAAAGTCAGGCTTTTGACTTTCTACCTTTTTCTTTTGGTCCACTGAACGATGTGCTATTAGTAAAATCCCAATCTAAAATGATTTATCCCAACCCAAAAATCGTTTCATGGGCCCTTTAAGGGCCTCAGAAAGATAATCTCCTTTCTTGAGAGCGAAATGGACGGGGTGGTTATGTTTTCCGGGCTTGTCGCCATCCGATAGGCCTCAATTATTTCTCTCCCCATTTGCTCGCAGTGGCCTCCCATGGCTGTCGTGCCGGTGAAATTAGGAGCGCAAAAATACTCCAGAAGCCGGGCGAAGACCTGATAAATGTAATAACAAAAACGGCTTGACATAACAAAAATAACAATTTAATTAAACGTTTCCCCTCCCATGCGGGAGGTATCTTCAGTAGAGCGCAGAGCGAGTGAGAGTCGCACAAAAAAGTTCGGTTATTTAGGCACAAAGTTTGTGTACACGTCCGACAGGGGGCCACGGTTCTTGTTTACCAGCGATGAATCACTTCCGCGTTTGTCGTTCTGGATGAACCAAGATTCCAGCAGCTTCCTCGGTTCCCACCTTTTATCCCCCTCCAAGGTCGATGCCTTGTCAATGTCAAATTGGTGTCCTGACGTCCATGCGTGGTCGACGAGTTCGGACATGAAGCGGGTGGCGGTCCTGTGCGTGTTCTTTTAGTCTTGTTTTTCTTTTTCGTCCCGTCGCTCCAATGTAGGAAGCGTCACATTCCTTGCACTACCTGGTAAATCACGACCCTTTCTGCCTCTGGCGGGGTTGGATCTTTTGGCTTGGAGATAACATTGGCGATTGTTCCGTAGGGTTTGTATACAGTTCGTACCCCCAACGGCCTAAGGCCGCGTCCCAATGCCTCCGAAACCCTTAACGTAACGTGTTCGTTCGGCTCGATCCAGGCTCCGATGCGACATTTGTTTGTTGGTCAACAAGAACGCATTGCTCTTAATGAGTTGAAGTCAGACAGCTCCATCATGATTTTAAAGGCCGACAAAGGAAAGAGAACCGTTGTGCTTGATAGGGATGACTACATGAAGAAGATGTATGAAGTTATAAACGACAGTCACTATTTCGTCAGGCTATCAAGAGATCCCGCTGCTAAGTCCGAAAGAGAGTTATTTGACCACCTTCGAGAGCTGAAAAATAAAGGACGCATCAGTGACGACCTGTCGTCTCTTCTCCTTTGACGCCGCGACACCCAAGATGTATGGATTCCCCAAAATTCACAAACCGGGTTGCCCCCTACGCCCGATTGTATCTTTTATTAGTTCATCCACTTACAGCCTTTCCAAATATCTGGTTATGATTCTGAGCCCTCTTACAAGAAAAAATTAGTTTAGCGTCCGGAATTCCCATGACTTTGTTGAATTTATACGCGCTCAGACCCTGCTCCCGCACGAGGCTATAGTATCCTTTGATGTGATTTCATTATTTACGAATGTCTCCAACGCCCTGGCGGTTGATGTCGCCCGTGACCGGTTGTTGGCAGACCAGTCGTTGTCCACTCGCACAACCCTCCTTGTTGAAGACGGTATACTCCTTTTGCGTTTTTGTCTCAACCAGTGTAATCTTAGTTTTAATGGGGACATATATCATCAGGTCAGCGGATGCCCTATGGGGAGTTCAGTTTCCGTAACCGTCTCGAACCTCGTCATCGAATATGTTGAGGAAAGGTAATGTCTGGCATTGATTTCCCCGTGAAGTTCTACCGTCGTTATGTCGATGACACTTTTGTAATGGTTAACAGAGAGAACGTAACTGATTTTCACCGCAATTTGAATAGTGTCC
Source organism: Ixodes scapularis (assembly GCF_016920785.2). Lineage (NCBI taxonomy): Eukaryota > Metazoa > Arthropoda > Arachnida > Ixodida > Ixodidae > Ixodes > Ixodes scapularis. Next base: position 89,902,374 of record NW_024609880.1, read on the forward strand.
ACCCCTCAATTCAGTTCACCTGCGAACATGAAACCGATAGTGCCTTGCCGTGTTTAGATGTACGTGTCCATAGAACTAGTGAACCTTTTTTTAAGATGGAGACATCCGTATATCGTAAACCATGTGACAGACAAAACTTTCTTGACTACCACTCTCATCACCCTACTGAACACAAAAGCTCAGTTGTAAGATCGTTACTTCATCGTTTAGAAACTGTCCCATCTAAGTCAACACTTAGCATTCAAGAACTTAGCCATGTGCGGGAGGCTTTGAAAAAACGTAACTACCCCTACTGGTTTGTCAATCGCGTTAAGAAACAAATGTCCCGTCGGCGCCCGGATCGAGCCGAACGAACACGTGACGTCGTGTGCATCTCGGAGGAATTGGGACGCGCCCTTAGGCCGTTGGGGGTACGAAAGAACAATTGTCAATGTTATCTCCATGCCAAAAGACCCGACCCCGCCAGAGGTGTGATCTACCAGGTGCACTGCAAGGAATGGGATGCTTCCTACATTGGAGAGACGGGACGAAAAAGAATAACAAGACTAAAAGAACACGCACTGGATGTCGCCAATTCCACGAACGCCACCCGCTTCAAGTCCGAACTCGTCGACCACGCATGGACGTGAGGACACCAATTTTACTTTGGCAAGGCACCGACCTTGGCGAGAGATATAAGGTGGGGACCGAGGAAGCTGCTGGAATCTTGGTTCATCCAGAAGACAAATGCGGAAGTGATTCATGGCTGGTAAACAAGAACCGTGGCCCCCTGCCGGACGTGTACACAAACTTTATGCCTAAATAGCCGAACTTTTTTGTGCGACTCTCACTCGCTCTGTGCTCTACTGAAGATGCCTCCCGCATTGGAGGCGCAACGTTTAATTAAATTGTTATTTTTGTTATGTCAAGCCGTTTTTGTTATTACATAAATTAGGAGCGCAACCGGGACATTTTCTCCCGTGAATGACGATCGGGTGCTTGGACTCCGAAGCAGAGGCCAGATTCTCAAAGCGAACTTACGACGAAAAAAATGCGTACGACAAATTTGAGAGAAAATCCGTATTCTCGAAACGAAATTGTCGTAACTTTTGCGCAGGTTACGACAAAATCCTACGACAGCTCCGAAGCTGTCTTACGCACTTTCTACGATCAAATTAACATGGCCGACAACGTCGGTTGCTCGGTCGCGACGACCCAACGGACATTTACTTTTCTGCCTGCTCTTCTTGCGCGTCCCGACTTCAAGCAGCAAGAAAAAAATGAAGAATTACTTGAAACCGACCACGACGAACATGAACGCTGGATCCAGACACCCGGAAAAGGCAACAAAGGCGACGATCCCACCGACCAAGGGAGCTCGACAGAATATATAGGCCTAGCAGGCACTGCGACCCGTTCCGGCGCAGCATTGCTCAGACGGTCCTTGGCCAAGACCGTCTGCCCACGACCGGCTGGCTTGCTGAATGGAATATGCCCGCGCGACCCTTGTGGACCCTCCCCGTATGAATAGTTTGATAGCTGAACTAAATTTCAGAGGTCAACCTATTCCCCTTATCATCTCGATCACCTTGTTTTCCGAGGCAGCGGTGACGAAAGCTGTCGTCGAAAAGGGACTCCTCGATTCTATCTCCTTGTTTTGTGTGATATAGAGCTCAAATAAACGCCGTATGGATTACCTTCGCAACACGGTATGTTCACTTTGTTATCAGTATGCCATTTTTAACTGTCGAGCTGTATCAGTTTGTGGGAGCTACGGATGCCGGTCCAACCTTTCTTTGCCGAGTGTCACGTCAGTATCGAGTTGCAATCGTAGAAGACCGGTCCCGAAGCGCTTACCGAAACGCAGTCTGAATCCAGCACTTCGATCAAACGCACGCGTCCGCTCCGAGTGTGAACAGGTATTTGCGTGACTCTTGCTGACACTCTCGTAGTTCAAACGTATCTTTTTTAACGTCAGCTCACTCCTGCATTTCCGAGCACGCGAGAAACGCCGCGGCGGTTTGTTTCCTTCTACGTCGCTTTGCAAACGACTGGCACGGGGCTTTTACCAACGATGACTGTCGTGTTGACTTCGTAGCGATCGAGTTTGTAGCAGTCAACGAAGCGTTTAAATCCTGTTAGCGTCGATATACCACTGCACGGACACGAACCCCAGACAAGCGGTGGTGGAAAGGTCGCCCGCGTTTATGAGAATCAGCTTGAACACTACACATTTACACACAGACAGGACAGGACATACACGGAGCTGTCTATCAACGAGTGGTTAGCCTGTGTTTGTTATTAAAAATCCACGTGCTCCGAACTATGCCTAGCTCTCTAATTGGTTGTTCGTTTTGCCGAAGACGCCGTTGCCATAGCAACAGCACCGGAAGTCATCGTTTCTCCGTAGGAGGTCGTAACTTTCCTCCTCTCACTTAAGAACGCGTTTGTGAATACCGTTCTCGCCTCATCTTACGATGATCGTAACTTTACGAACTTCGTAGCTAAGTTGTCGTAGGTAAGAGGTTCTTTATGAATCTGGCCTCAGCTCTTTCGGCGTCCATTTGATGTTCTCGGAGTCGGTCGTTGAGGCATCGCCCCGTTTGCCCGATGTACCTGGTCCCGCAGGACAGGGGGATCGCGTACACTTCCTTCGCTTCCTCTCCTTCCGCAAGATTTCTCTTCCCACGGAGCGGGCGGGTTTTGAGGTTGAAGCCGAAAATAAAGTTCGCTCTTTCCACTTTTTTTTGCGTTTCCTCCTCTCCTGCCCTCCTTTCCTCCCTTCACCGACCTCCCCCGAGGGGCCAACACGGAGAATGGATTAGGAGACGCCTCCGTTAATCCGGCATAACCCGCCGTAGAGGGGGCGTGCTGCTTGACTAAAGATTATCTCGCTGCACAAAAAAAATAAAATAAATAAATAAAAAAAATAAAAAATAAAAAACGTCGCGGGCAGCGATTTAATGCGCTTTGCCGGATGCGTAATGCTTCGTCCGCCTTGAACAAGCTGGTATGCATTGGACTAACATTTTTCGAAGCGCGGCAGGTTTAGTGTAGGTCCTATCATAATGGTCCTGCAAGACTTCCCTGCCCGCCACAAGCTAGCCAATAATTCAAGGACATTACGACGGCAGCGTATTCAAACAGTGTAAAATAAAATGTATATAATATTTATAAGAACACCATCGTCTTCACTGCTTGGCTTTCAAATTTTTAGCGCCGCAAATAATCGTAATCAAAATATTTTTTTTATATAATTGAAGACCCCTCGTCGTGCATCGAACCCAAAATTACGCTTACGTGAAACATGATTCGGCGCGGCAGCAACTCAAGTCACCGTAATTTTTTTTTTTTTTTAACGTGGATTTTGCTTTTTAATCTAACTGAGGTACCACTGGCATAACACGAATCCCATACTTGGAAGGATCTGAAAACTCATATAGCTGGTTGAGTGAATACAATACTATCGCATTCGTTGAAGCTCGATTTGTTGATTCGAACTTCAACAAATCACACGCACCCATTCTCCCTATTTCTGTTTACCCAGTCATAGTCGTTCCCTCACGATGCAATACGAGTACAAGTAACGGCAGTTTATGCAATGTTGACGATACACAGCCGTGATCGCACGGTTTTTAGAAGCGCTATAGAACGAGCACAAGCGTCGAATTTCGGTACTCTGATTGATTTCTGTCTTCCCGCCGTGACACCACACGAGAAAAGCGATTTCGTTCTGTCTGTGAAACTAGGAACAAAGAAATCAAGATATAATCACGTAATAAAACAACGCGAAATGGATCTCTGCAGCCAATACCCAACCGTTCGCGAGGTGACTGGGCAAAAGCATATATTACCTCCGTGCCTTTACCCTCTGCGCACCGCCAGAGGGAGTCATACAAACTCCTTTGCGCTATTATCAACACGATTGCGTTTGCAAGCCGGTAGTTTGACTCGGCTGGGATTCGTCCCTTCTGACTTTCATAGCTCTCTATGAAACCAGAAAGGTAGATACGTTTATCCATTGGGTTGGTTTGCCCGGGGCCTCCAGTTATTTACGGCCAAAATCACACTAGAGGCGCTTCAGCAATGTTCACTCTGGTCGACACACGTGCTCTTTAAAATTGCCTGTCGTCAACTCTTTCCCAAAAGATACTTGAAGAGCCAATCTTAGAGACCGACGGATAACGAGGCCTTAGACCTCAAAGAAATTATAACAGAAATTTGGCGTCGTCATTCCCGAACTGGTTGCCGGACGAAATCCAGGGTTGGTAATAGTAACATAAGATACGTACGGCAGAATTCCCTGCCATAAATAAAATGATTTGGCTAACGCCAATGTAACGCGAAATAGGTGCAAAGAGTTTTGCGATAGGAAGCGTAAACCGAAAAAAAGGAAAAAAAAAGAAAGAAAGAAAGAAAGACTGAAGAAAAGGAGAAATTAGAAAAAAAATCTCTGTTGACTTGGCCTAAAAAAAATTATGTTCATGTGATTTTTCTTGCCACGTGACCAAACAAAAAAAAACGAAAAAAAAAATAACACGAGAAAAAAAAAAAACCCCTGCCCGGTTTCGAAGCTAGGCCCTCTTGATCGTGAAACTAGCGCGCTATCCGTTGCGCCAGCATAACTTTTTTTTTTCTTTCTTTATTGCAAGTTGCGCCAACTTAACTCTGCCTGTAATGCTCACGCATCCCACATCATAGGCGAAAGCTTATTTGCCTTCGCAGTTTTTCATGCATGTGTTATTTTTATTTGTGGCAAGGGTTCAAGTCCAGAATGCTTTCAGAGTTTTCGACCAAAACGAGTTTACTTCATCCGAGTCACCTTCTAGAACCAGTAGACCGCACTGGGTCGTCCGGCTAATCAAGCAGCTATTTTCAAATTCTCTGGCGTGCCCGTCCTCGGATTCGAGGTCGCTGTTTGACAAGCTTAACTTTCTTCCACCTGGTAGCCGGAACCTCCACGGCCAGCTTTGTTCCGTCCCCACTCCCTCTCGAGAGGATGGCTCGCCCCGAGGCTAATCCCATTCTCTAAACCTCTTTCCATCCAACGGTTGACCTTTCCCTCCCCGTCCCCCAGCTTCGGAAGTGAAGGTTCTTCTCTGCAGAACGTCCCGTTTGTACAGCGGCTTTAAAGTTCAGAGATTGTCCTGTCTTTATCGTCCCTTTTGTGTCTCCACTTTTTAATGTTTAAAAAGTATCAACACGCTAAAATAGTACAATTTCCGGGATTTCATTTTCATCCCCCAAGTGTGATGCGGGAACCGCGCGATAGAGCCACGGTCGTTTCCGCACTTTGTTATCGCTAGGATTTGACAGTGCTCAATCACAATGCAAGACACGCACAGAGCCACGCTAGCTTTTGCAATGCGCCGCATAAAGGGGTGTCCAAACAGGACACGACTCCGACAAATCGTGAAAATTGAAGCGGGCTTGAAGCGGGCGTGTCCGCTTCAATTTTCACGATTTGTAGGAGTCGTGCGTTTTGTAGTGTCCTGTTTGGACACCCCTTAATAATGATATATCTTGTTGAGACGTGCGCACATCCGTCTTGCGCAGTGTTAGCTCAATGGCAGCACTTTCTGTAAAGGCGGATTCACACCGGGGATAGCAGTCGCGCGATCCAGCTAAATCGCATCGCAAAAAAAAAGAAAAAAAAAGTAATTAGTTGGTCAATTTGGCGTGCGCGATGAGCGAGTCCAATGCCTTCGTTGGCGAGTCGCGTCTCAAAAACTCTCGCTCCGAACGCCGTTGGTTGGTTCGGCCTCTCCGCGACTAGAGTGCATCGCAACACGTCGGGTCAGCAAGCGACTGCTCAAAACCCGTCACGTTTTGCCCGCGATGGTCGCTTTTGCGATGAAAGTTATGGCGCGACTAGATCGCATCGCCGGTGTGAACGCGCCATAATGTCGAACCAGTCTCACGGCGTGTCCCGATATTGGCTTGTGTACCTACGCGCGAGTAAAACATCTGGCACAATTTGCGTTTGCAAAGAATGCTCCAGGCGCGTCAAAATATTCAGCCAACCTTTGGTCTGCAGAAATCAAGAGACAACCAAAATAAAATAAAGTTGCCAGCCGAATAAAACTTGATTTCTATTTAATTAAGATGAAGACCACCCGCGTACATCAAATACCTCATCAGCCGAACTCCAAGGCAGTAATCCTAGTCCTGGCACTTGTTTGGCACCTTTGGCCCGTCGCTGCCAGATCACAGCCAAACTATCGGGAAGCGAAGCCTAACTTAGGCACTCGCTTGGCGACTTGGGCCCAAAGATGCCAGATCTCAACCGAACTACAAGGTAGTAAGCCTAACTCTGGCACATTTGTGGCGATTTTGGCCCGAATGTGCTAGGTGACAGCCGAACTGTCAAAAAGTGAAGCCTAACTTTGGCATTAGTTCGGCGATTTTGGCCCGAAAATGCCAAAGCTCTGCCGAACTATAAGGTAGTAAGCCTAACTCTGGCACATCTGTGGCGATTTTGGCCCGAATGTGCCTGGTGACAGCCGAACTGTCAAAAAGTGAAGCCTAACTTTGGCATTAGTTTGGCGATTTTGGCCCAAAAATGCCAAAGCTCTGCCGAACTACAAGGTAGTAAGCCTAACTCTGGCACATCTGTGGCGATTTTGGCCCGAATGTGCCAGGTGATAGCCGAACTATCAAAACGTGAAGCCTAACTTTGGCCTTAGTTTGGCGATTTTGGCCCAAAAATGCCAAAGATCTGCCGAACTAACGGGCAGTAACCCTAAATTTGGCATTTGTTAGGCGATTTAGGCCCGAAGATGCCAGATAATAACCGAACTACCCGGCAGCGAAGCCTAAGTTTGGCACTTGTTTGGCGAATTAGGGCCAAGATACCCAGACTGTTGCCAAGGGAGGTCAGGTTTGGCACTACTTTGGCTTCTTCGGGCTTTTTAATGCCCTAAACTGCCAGACGCAAGCCAAGTTTTGGCCCAGAACTCGGTGCTGCCTGGGAAAGGACGCGGTAATTCTTAACATGGCAACACCTTTTGAATCAAAGTGGATTCTTTTGAGTCGGTCGATCGTGCATTGATGACGCGCAGAAGCAGATCGCGTACCAGTTTTTTTTGGAGCCAAAGTACGCAGTTTTTACGCAGTGACAAACACTGCCCGAAGAGTGCCCAAGCATGTTGTCAGTGTGCCGCCCGCATTCTGCTCACTTCTTCCTCAGCGGTTTTACTCTTGAACTTCGTCGTCTTCCTTCGCACTGAGAAGGAAATTTCAACGAGCCTTGTTTTGACTTTAGACGACGAAACACTGAATAATTTGCCAAACACGGACTGATTTGGTTTTACCCTGTCTAAGATTTGTGCCACGAGTAACAAAAAGCGTTTTTTAATGCTATGTTAACATTACGGACGCAACGCGGCGATCTTTGATAAAACACGCAAACGTAAGCGCAAGACGCAGAACGATTTTGTTCACACCACAGGCAATCCTTGATTAACCGAACGTGTTACCCTTGTTGTTCTTAGCTTTGCTTGTGTTATTTAAGATTTGCAACTTGCGTCCGTAGCGCGAACATAGCATTAAGCTTAAATATATGTCGCACGTGAGTCGCGAAAACCGGGCAGCGCACGTACTCGCGTCCACCTTTTCAGAAAGTTTTTCACAAAATCCACTTATATTCGCCTCAACCTTCAGGTGACATGAGCTACGGCTGCATAAATAAACCACAGAGCTATCACACATTCAGCAGTCGACAAACTTGATTAGGTACTTGTACATGTAGTGAAGAGCGGTTACATTTTTGCCGCTAACCGGCTGACGAGCAGACAGGCCCTTGTAGACTTTTCAAATCCTCTGACGCACGTCTGCTTTACGCGGAATCGAGAAAATGTTGTTGCGCAACCATTTCCGGCATAGCGCATTACGCGCTACAATTGTTCTCTGGAAACAAATTGTGGGTGTGCACAGCACTGCATGGATCGGACTACCAAAAATTGAATTCTATATACCGAACTAGCATGCGTTGCGGCCAGCAAAGCCGCCACGCTGCTGACTTGTGCGAGTGTAAAGTCAGGATCAGACATCATGCAAAAGACAGTCTGCATACAGATTCGAATGCGAATACAGATTCGACAGCAGGCGATGCCTGTACAGGGGACATCACGACGTTGGCGGCGGTAGTGCACCACAAAAAGCAGGAACTCGTACATGGGGTCTCCGTTTTAAAAGGAGTCTCCTAGCTACGCAAACTTGTCACTGATTTTCCTCGAAATTGGTTCAACGCATTATTAGACATATACGACGTCAAACGTGACGTCGGACGTTGAAATATGGGGCAATGTAGGGGCATGACAGCTTGTTCTCGACGGATTACAAGAAGCCTGATGGTTTCAAATTATTGAATGTTGGTTACGCTCACGCCAGCAAAACAGTACAACAAAATAATGCTCAAAATACTGTGTTTTTACAATGCCTGTTTGACGTGCACGTTATACGAAAACATGCGACGTCACCCTACTGGAGGTTGTGGCAAAATTTAAACGTTGGTTGCGGCATAACATTCGTTAGGAGCGCGTAGGAAGGCGAAAGCATTATATTAATGAGGGCGAGATGTTCTCGAGTAATATTTGCACACGTATTAAAGTTTAGAACGACGCATAGGACGACGTTTAGAACGACGTCCTAGAGATGAACGTCAGGTACGGCGTCTAGGACGACCACTAAGACGACTTCGAGGACGACGTCAAGGAAGGCGTCAAGGGCGACACCGATGACCATCTCTCTAGGCCTTATCAAAAGTAGAAATATAACGCTGGAAGCGAAAGAACTGAAATCTCACTACCACCGTCCTTACATTTATCATTGGATGAGAAGGGCAGGGCGTCTCTTTCCTGTATCTGACCTCCAGCACGTGGTTGGTGCCTTTCGTCGTGCTTCGCCTGCGCGAGCATACTCGAAGCTCACGTGAAGCCAAAGTGTAATTAAGGGTAGAAAGCTCACGCTGGAGTCGAGACAACTGAAATATCTCCCTGCTGTTCGTATCCTGTCAGTAAATATACTTATGTCACGCGAGCGAATGACTTTACAACATATGAATTGCGCACTTACTAAAGAGCACTTGGCATGATTTAATATTCTTGCCCGGGATCCTCCCCGAACTGTTCCTGAAATAAATGCAACGAAATGGGTCGAAGAGTGCACACACGGCCGCCCGATCCCTTCCTCTCCCGCTTCCGCTGGGTCGTCTGCCGATTTCAACACCTGAAGGCGACAGTTCTCTCTTATGCAGCTGCCTCCATGGCGCTCGTCATCGGCGTATGAAGCTTAAAAGAGCTGCTCACCCGCCCGGCTCCACCTGCTAAACGCTTGGACCACGACCGTATTTCTTGGTTGTATTTTCTTGCCTGCTGGTTTATGTTTCTTTTTTTTTTGTGTGTGTGTGCGTGTGTCTCTGTGTGTGTGTTTTTAGTCAGTAAGTCTCAATTTAGTCACGTATTGGATCTACTCTTGTACACATTTAAACTTGAAGCAGGATTAATAAGTACAAAACTAAATGTTCTGCACTTCACCAAAAACGTTGGTTGTGTGTAAGATGGATACGAGGAAAATTATGTCGGCGTCGCGCTGTCCGTCGCAGGACTTTTCGTTTATTTCCTAATTTGGCGAAAAAAATGGTCGCAGTGCAGTCGAGGTGGTCAGTATTAATCATGAATTGTGGAGCTGAGTTTGGGACGCTGTCTGTCCATTCCCTTCTACTTGGTCTTCAAGTTTCCTTCCAAGACTCAGAGTTTAAACATCATAATTTCTACCTTGTAGTATTCTCTTTTAAAGTGAAGGGAGCACACAACAGTCCTAGGGCCTAGATCCTGGTTACCAAAGCTTTATTTGTGTCTGTCTTGCCGTGAGATATTCCCGAACATTCCAAAGGCTTTCTTTGGACGGCAGCTTGTGCTAGTGCAGATCGGGGTCTCTTGCAGCACTCGATTTGCAGCACGGAACGCAACAGTTTTTAAGCATTGCGTACCTCCTAATTCAGGTGAGAAACTAAATTGTTGAAATGGCATTCAAAAATGTTAGAGAAATTGGGCTACTCACACGAGCGCAGTTAAACTCTACAGAGGGGCAACTGCGCTTCTAGTTTGGACGCGTTCACAAATTGAGGTTGAGGACGTCGGAACCGCTCTTTAATCTTTGTGGGGACGCAAACCAGAAGCATGAATTCATGGTCCATGTTTGGGGATGGAGTGAGAGGCACTGCGTGAGGACTGCGGAGCCGGGGGTCCCTGACGAAGAAGTCGCCGAGGAAGGTGCTGGGTAAACCGGCCCGACTTTGTAATTGCCATCAGTGCCAGAAGCGGAGACGCGATTGCGGCAGTGATCTTCAAATGGTCAAATATATAACGGTGGCCATAGATACTAATTTCGACGGGTGGCGCGATCTAAAGAAGAGCGTTTTTCGTGGTTCTTTTTTACTTCGGATATTCTGACGCCTGGCACAACACCTTGGTCTCCAAGTTATTAAAAATAACTGAAGACTTTAAGCAATTAAGGCGCGGTTAAGCTTCGGATTACCCTAGTTCGTCCTCGAGCGCGGCACCGTCCAGTCATCAGGATAGGAAACAGCATACGAAGCCCGCTTTTTAACTGCAGCGACATAAGCTGAGGCAAATTATTATTTAAAGTGATACATTTTTTTATGCTAGAGGGCTGCGTGGCTATCATACCTCAAATTGTATTACAAGAGGTTATTTTTTTTCTGATACATCGACAGGATGAATATGAGGAAGACGGCGGTAACCCTGTACCAAGAAAAAGTGATTATATCGGCAGCAAAAAAAAGTTATAAATAAAACAGGGCACAAACGAGGGTAATGCATTTTTATGTTTAAAAATTATACCTACAATCTATATCTTTCTATTTGCCCTTTAGACTGCTTCGTACCACAACACGCATTTGTTAAAGGAGCCGTGCAACGATGTGTGGGCTTCGGTAAAATGATAGTGGTAGTTCTTCCCTTTCCTGTCTGGATAAAAGATCTGAAAACTCATTTTGCCTACGCGCGTTAGTTCTTTGAAAAAAAAAAAAAAAGAGTCAAACAGTTGACTTTTGTGCGCCTCCAAACCACTCTACACTGTTACACTTTCTTCCGAGGCACGTGCGCAGTAACGCGCAATGGGGAGAGGGGGGATCCTGTTCAGTTCGGGTTCTCTTTCAGAGCCTCCAGAGCGCGCGGCCTTTGCTCGTAACTCGCATGGCGACCTTCAAAGTTGTTCTGAGCGATGTGGAGAGGGGGGAGCAAAAGGCCTGCTTTTCCGTAAGGAATTTCGACTGACGTAGAAGCACAACGGGCTAAGGCTCAAGGTAGGAATACATTTAGAGCGCAGCTTTTAAAGGGGCACTGACACATCGAAATGATCAATTTTTTATTATTATTATCCGAAACAATTGAAAACGATGCCTCGACATTACACTCAACATTTGAAACTTGGAGATTCAGTATTTGTGAAGTAAAAAATCAATTTCCAAGTGCCGAATTCAAAGTTCCCGCGCGATCCGCGCCGGTGCGTTGACGTCAAATATTGCGGAGTCCTGAAAGTTGGCTTCCTTTTACGGCTCCGTGCTGTTGTTGCCGCGACCCGAAGCGAGAAGGAAAGGAGCGGCAGATAAGGGCGCCGGCGGACCGAGAAATACTGGTTTTATTCCGCGCTAGCGTTGCCGCCTGCCCAGGCGGCATGTCTTCCGATGGAGGTCGCAGTTCCAGAAGGCGACATTACACCGGACTCCGATTTTCGGTATTTCAAAGAGAAGGGCCTTAGTGCGTTCGCAATTGCGTTAAAAAACATGTTTTACGATTGCCGTTGTTAAATGTTATAGAAATGTCGACTGCAAAGCTTCTAAATTTCGTCATTTTTGACGTCACACAGCTCGCCTGCACACTCACCGTCTTTTCACAAATTAAAAGAAGCGAGGAGGCGAAGAGCGGGAGAGAGGAACGCAAAAAATAAAAAGGCGCGCGCGCGCGTGGTGAAATCTTTTTTTCCGATGCGGTTTTTTTTTCTTTTTTGCGCGTGTATGATAACAACTTGCATCGTTTTAGTGAATAAAAAAAAATAGGACCCCTAGGGATGGTCAGTGCCCTTTTAAGCGCCCGTTTCCGGCTTGAGCGGCGTCTCCGTCGCCGTAACTGCACGTTGCATTATGAGACGCGTTTCTCATAATGACGTCACACGTGACTTCACGTTTGACGTCACGAGGGTCACGAAGGTCAGAAGTGACGTCCCGAATAAGGAGGGGGTGGAGGAGGAGAAGGAGAGGGGGGGTACCCTCCTCTACGTACCCTCCACTCCTCCTCCTCCTCAAGAGCTGCGCTCTAATTCTGCATTACAGGAAATTGTGAACGTCTTTCTTTTTTTTTCACCTCGGCAAGATGGCACAACTAAAACCGAGTACAACCTTGTCGATTATATAAGGTTCTTGACGGATTTACTCATATTAAAACGACAATTTTTACCCAATATAGCATTAGACTGAGCACATAATGGCACATCTTGCCAACTTATTACGTTATACCCGCTGCGTGTTACGCCGTAGTTCCCATGGTCGCAACCTCGTGGCTGAAAATCAAGATATTCCCGTTATTTGTTTTTACCTATTACGTAACGGGACCGAAATTTTTAAGAGAAATAGGGGGTTTCTCTATTCCTTTTGGTAAAATAAACAATGTAAAAAGTTAAAACTGCCAATTCTTTCGAAGTTAAAATTGCTACATCGCACCTTTAAGTATTACACCAAGATATCTGACATTTTATATTATTTCTAAACGGCATGAGCCTATGGCGAGAAAGCCTGATTATCGTAATGTTTATATTCTTCCGTCTGAATGCAGCAGCTTTTGTGTTACTGTTCTTTATGATGCAATGCTAACTATTTCAAACCATTCCACATATTACAGTTTTTTTTTTCTATAAATGTGTGGCCCATCATTAAATCTAAAACAAATGTTATTTTTTAAACAAAACAAAACAAAGACAAAAAAAACATGGAGCTCTCGTTTGCATAACGTATCCAACTTGCTTTGTTGTCAATGTTTACTGAGTCCTTGATAGCGGCCACACAACGGCTATGGGTCTTGGCAGCAACCAGCTAGCTTTGTCGCTGCCTTTCCGTGAATTGTTCCGTCACAGACATCCCAAAGGTTCTCTTTTGACGTCACCTTCTAGTATCGGCGATCGAGGTCTCTCGTTATTCTTTATTTGCAACACGGCGCGCTACACTTTCTAGGGATTGGGTGCCCGTGATTTGCGTGAAAGCCCAGCAACTGTTTAAATGTCTCTATAATGCAACCAAGAAATCAGGCTACTTACATCGAAGCAGATAAACGTCGTGAAGCGGTAGAAACACCTTGATTTTTACCGCGTTCGACGCATTCACCGCAGTTTTGGCTTTCGCAGTCACACATAGGCTGCTATGGGCAACCTGCGCCGCTAGGAGCCGCTACCAATCGCCCAGCGAACAGCGCCGCACACGGCCACTTGTAAGCCAGCGTAGGGAGACCGGTAGAGCTCCGCCGCCGCTCCCGCGCTTCCGCTAATGTGGTATCCCAAGCAGGCATGTTGACCTTGCAACACCTACTGCTTTACCACTGCACTCGAGCTGCGACTACCGAGGCTCCTTCCCGATGAGTACGCGTAACGCCGCCGCAAGACGCGTGCGTATCGGCACTGAGTTGGTGGCAGAAAGCCAGAGAAAACTAGGTATTTTCTTATTAACTGACGGCAAGGGAGTTTTATAGCCTCACTTTCTTTTCAGTGCGGAGTGAATATAGTTTTCACGTGTAAATATTGTAAGCCTAAATGGTAAAACAAAATGGCTAGGTGGCGTAAGCCACCGCCCGATCGAAAAGGTTCAGCCGGATTCATCCATCCATCCACCCAGTTAAATCTGCAGGCTGTCCATACATGTCTGTCTGCCTGGGGGGGGGAAAGACGTCGCTTGTTGCAACAAGTAGGCTCGCTGGCGCACTCAGTGCGTGACTCGTGTGGTAAAATGACGCCTAAGTATTAGCCAAGGCTACGCGCTCGAGCTGAGTCACATCGGACTGCGCGCACTTCAGAGGACATAAAAAAAATAACGATTAGGCGGGAAATTGTTTGAGATATCACTTCTCGAGCAAAAGCGCGGTACGTAGGGGAGCACTGTTAAAGGGTGACTGAAAAAAAAAAGTTTCTTTTAAGAAGTTTGGTTGGGACACGTGTGACAAAAAATTAAATTTACGCGAAAAAAAAAATTAGGGCAATATTGACGGCCCGAAATGCGATTCAGTCGGTAATCTCTTCCACTTGTTTTTTCGCTCGGCGTTTCAAGCACGTGGAGGAGAGGTGGATTGGCTTCGCCTTCAGGTTGAGGGGAGAGAGCGAATTACCATCTCGTTGAGCGAATGACCATTCTGTGACGTCATGGACTTGGCACGCAAAATGTCAACCAAAGTTTTTCGCCATCAATATGGCTCGTAAATTATTTTTTTCGCCTTCAATTAATTGTTTTACACGCGTGTTCCATCCAAACTGTCTAAGAAAACAGTTTTTTGTTGTTGTTTTCTAGGGGCCCTTTAAGTTTTATTCATATTCAGCGCTCCTACTATCCACCCAGGCAGACGGAAGAACTTTTCCCCCTCACGAACGCTCTTTTATTCGCGGGAAGAATCGGCAGGCCGCTCAGGGACGAGCGGCAGAGGTGATCGAGGGACTGTATGTCCGTATGAGCAGACCTCGTAACAAATACCTGACACTTAGCGTGAAAACTGCCAAATGATACAAAAGAGAAGACCACGAACTACCAACATGCACAAATCATACAGAAATGAAACGGTGTAATCTGTTCTGATCCATTCTGATTCCTACAAAACAGTTTAGCATAACTTGCTTATGAACTCTAAAATGTTTCAGGACTGCCCTTGCAACGCCGGGGGCGTGGTGGTCGAGTGCATTAAAGGGATACTATAACGAAGTTTGGCGCTTATTTGTTTATATATATATATATATACGTGTCCAAAGGAGCAGTATCACACAGGACACACCAATATCTTGTTAAAAATACAAAAAGGGAATTTTAAAAGGAATTAAATGATTACCAAAGAGAACCTGGTGGATGTCACTAAAGTCTCGTTTGTAATGCGCGTCTACGAACCTTGACAGGTACTGACGATGACTGTCCCGCCTAGAACTATAGGCTCCTTGCATTGACGTCACATCGCACATATTTGCACACCAAGTAAAAGGAGGAGAGGGAAGCTGCTTTTGTAAGAATTTTGAGTGACGGGCTAATCTTCTATAATCTTCTGGGAGGAGAATAGCGACGCCTGTGCAAATCCGGAAGGCACAAAGGAGGGTCCTGATAAGAGGGGAGCTCCTTCTCCCCCTCTTCTCTGGAGGGTATCGGAAATGACGTCATGTGCAAGGAGCCTATAGGCTCCTTGCACTGACGTCACATCGCATACTTTTGAACACCAAGGAAAAGGAGGAGAGGGAAACTGCTTTTGTAAGAATTTTGAGTGACAGGCTAATCTTCTCTAATCTTCTGGGGGGAGAATAGCGACGCCTGTACAAATCCGGGAGGCAGAAAGGAGGATCCTGATAAGAGGGGAGCTCCTTCTTCCCTTTTCTCTGGAGGGCATCGGAAATGACGTCATGTGCAAGGAGCCTATACATGCTTTGATCCTGACGTCATTCCGACAACTCTACCGTCAGCACAACACGCACCGAGACTCTCTTTTGGCTGTCCCAGACGTCGCTATTCTCCCTCTACACGATTATAGAAGATTTAGCCGTCACTCAGAATTCGTACAAAAGCAGCTCTTTGGTTATAGGAACCGTGTGGATTTAATTCAAGACCCGACCAGGGCACCCTTAGCGGCAAACGGGTCCGTTGCATCGGGAGCTGCTGCCAGTTACTGCGTTGGTTGTGCGTTGTAGTGGGTTAGCGCTGTAATTTCTGAGATGGCTATTCCGCACCAAGAAAGCCGCAACAATTGCTGCGTGTTCAGCTGCAACAGTACGTCGAAGATCGCGCACGGAACGAAGTACTACATCGTCTCTTCGAAGCCTTATGAGGTGGAGTACTGCGCGACCTGGGTATGACCTGGGTGCGACTTGTCCGTCCATACAGGTTAGTGGCGTTCCTTACCTTCCAGTTCGCGCTTTGTTTAAGCTGCTGACGAATAATACAATTAACTTTTTTTCTATTCTAGCGACGATGGAACAGCATCGACACCGACGGCAAACTCTAAAGTATGCAGCAAATACTTCACCGGAATTGAGAAGCGGAATGCGGTGCCCACCTAAGCCTACCCTTGGATGTTTCCATCAGCCTGCAGGAAGATAGTGGGAATCGCGGAACGGCGCGAAAAAAAATCGCCCAGTTATTGTCAAGCTGATTCAGAAATAAACGTACATAAGTCCACTCAACGCCAACTACATTTTTTTCAGGCGCGCTTAATTTTGTCAGAGGAGTACGGCGCTCCGTGACATCCACTTGTCCGTAGAAATGGACCTTTACGTCGTACTCGCGGCCATATTCACGAAGGAGTTTCCCTTCGTCATATTGGCACCACGGAAGAAGCTTTCTGGATTCGTAACCGCCTTAAACCCCGTCGTAATCACCCCGGGAACACTGTCCGCTGTGCTGCTCATCGCCATTGCTTCCCCCCGATGATTCTGCACCGGCTACCGAAGAAGACTTCCGGATTCGTAATCGCCCACTGTTGTTGCGTTCGGGAGGGTGGCGACCTCAGGCGCGGAACCAAGAGTTGGGGCTGCGGCTCGCTGCTACCATGGCCCCGAGGAAACAGGCATGGAGTGGAAGTACTGAAGGAGAACTTTTATATACAGTGAATATACAAAAGCATGGTCGACTAATTAATCGGCAATCGGCAGTCTGCATTCGGCGATTTCCCAAGTTATATAGCCCTCCGAGGGCAAGAAGGCCCTCAGAGAAAGAGGAGCCTTCCCCGGTGTTCGAGGGTTCACGAGGTGGCCGAAGTGCGGGGGCGGCTGAGGCAATTTCCCGGTGTTCTTTCAGCGAGGGGCAGATGATGGAATCCCTCGACGTTCTTGCCGCGCTCCAGTGGCTGATGTAAGGAGTCGACGTTCTTGCTGAAACCAAACACCGACAGACCCACACACACTCAGGCACGCACACGTACGCCGGTGTTTCTCCTTGCGAGAGCCCGCGATTCCAGATGGTCTCGTGGCTTCAGGAAGACGTTCTTTTTTCTAGTTTAAAGCCCCCAGTGAAGGCCGTCGCAACACTGTCCTCTGTGGTGTTCGTTGCTATTACTTCCAGATGATTCTGCGCCGACTGCCGGTGCAGTCGGCGCAGAATCATCTGGAACTTTCCGAATTCGTAACCGCCTTGAATTCCTTCGTAATCAAGACGGGAACACTGCCCGCCGTGCTGTTCGTCACCATTGCTGCCCGATGCTCCTGCGGCGGCTACCGCTAGGTCGCGGCGAACAATAGGCGACCGCCGCGACACGGCCGGCTTGCTCGCTTCCTATAGTTGCGGTGGTCCGATCCATGGCGTGCTTCGACCGCTTCGGTGGCTGGAACAGCTAGGGCATCCTGACAACGTCAGCCTTGCCGCAGCTTTGCCAACAGCTCTTACACAACTTTCAAGCCTGCGCGTCAAGTGATATGACGTCACGTCCCGGAGGCTTGCACGGGCGCTGACTGGATTCGAGTGCCGCGTTAGCCTTCGCGTGAAACTAGGATAGGGAACGAGCCCCACGCGAACGCTGACGCGGCACTTTCATCCAATCAGCGCCCGTGTAGGCCACCGGGACGTGGCGTACGCGACGCGTAGGCTTTGAACACTGTCTGGGAGGTGTTGGCTTTGCTCGTCCCGAGACAATCTACGCATGTCACGATTGCGCCAGATGTGACGTGCTCTCCGGTGGCTGCTCTCTGAGCGCTTGCCAAGGTGAACGCTTAGAACGAAAAATACAGCCATCAGGCTCAACATACAAACGTGCGATTGTCAATTACGGATGTTGTGAACCGTATTCAGCCTATTTCTCCACCCGACGGGTATATTTCAAATTTTGTTGAAGTGCCTCTTTAACGCATCGCGGCTTAAGAGTTAATTACAAATATGCCGCATTGAATTCGCAGGTGTTTGATTCCGGGTGTTCCTTTCCTTCTCAATGTCAAATTCAAAATCAAAATGATTGTTCGAGAATTGCAACAGACGCATGTTGGAATGTGTCGGTACGGCGTCCGATGTTTTCACTGTAGTTGTAGAATTTAGCTTGTGCGGTAGCTGACTTGGGTCTTTAACGCGCATCGCGCAATTATGATTACGCTACCGCAAGCAGGCTCATTGGCCGTCCGAACCAAAACGGGCAGCCGCAGGGGGTCAAACTTTGGAATCATGCCTGGGTTCAGAATCGCGTGCTTTCACTCCAAGTGCTACGAGTTGCCGCGCGCAAACACACTCGATAATCTAAATTGTGTTCCACGCGTTAACCTAACTGTCACACCGCACAACTACATTGCTCCTCGTTCGCTGAGTCGCAAGGCATGTCATTTCTCTACCCATGCTGCTCTATGGCCTCTGAAAGAACTGCCCAATATATGACATTATTCGTCCTTTACGAAACTTCATCTCCTGGTTTACTTCCGACCGTCACCCCAAAATAAAACCAACAGTTATGCATTTCAGTATTTCAACGGCACTAGAAAGGATTCCTGGTAATAAAACCCGAGACTCAGGTACACAGAAGGGGACGAACACAACACAATGTCTCATACCCGCCAAATTTAATTTCTAAGTATTCGACTGCGAGAAATATTTGCGTTGACAATCAGGCATGTGAAAATAATTCCGTTCCGCAGCGGGGAAATTTTTCCGCTAGGTTTAGGGGGGAAATGTTTCCGCTAGATTTAGCGGGGAAATTTTTCCGCTAGATTTTGCGGGGAAATTTTTCAGCTAGATCTAGCGTGGAAATTTTTCCGCGAGGTCTAGCGGGGAAATTTTATGCTGCATTTAGCGGGGAAATGTTTTCCGCTTGATTTAGCGGAACATTTTTTCCGCTAAATTTAGAGGGGAAATGTTTCCGCTCGATTTAGCGTGGAAATTTTTCTGCTAAATTTAGCGGGGAAATTTACCCATAATGCACCACGCGGTTACGCCGACGGCGACGGCAACGCCGACGCCGCTCAAACCGGAAACGGGCGCTTAAGAGCTGCGCTCGAAAATACCACACAAGATGGCCGCCGTGAGAGCAAAGCCAGCATACCTTAAAAACAGTAAAACTTGCTGCAGTGCCAGTCAATCAGAATGTCAGAACATGACAACTCTCCGTCCGAGTGCATTCTTGCCTTCGAGAAGCGTCACGTGCTTAGTTCCGTTTCTCGAATTGGCTCACAGGGGCATAGCCTTCGCACTTTGCCAAATAATGTTGACACGGAGTGTAGCAAAAAAAGAAAAGCTAGTCGGAACGGTCAAAGTACTACATGTTTAATTAACCGTAAACGGTGAAGCAATAAAACCAAAAACGCAATATTTCCGTCACTGAGAGATACAATATGCACGGACAAAAAGAAAATATGTGGCGCCATCTATTTAATACGGTGGCCACTAGGTCGTCAGCCACAACGGAACCCCCGAGAAGGTGGCCACATCAGCCCGTTCAGAGACTATCGGCCTTAATGCAGTCCTCGGCCGTTATGCCCTATTCGACCTCAAAGCCACTCCCGGCCCTTCCGCCCCTCTCGGCCGGGAGTGGATTTGAGGCCGAATAGGGCATAACAGCCGAGAACTGCATTATGGCCTATAGTCTCTGAATGGGCTGGTGTGGCCGCCTCCTCGGGGGTCGCGTTGTGGTTTACTACTGTAGTTGCCCCCATATTGGAGAGGTGGCGCCAAATATTTATTTTAATTGTCAGTGCACATTGTATCTCTCGGTGAAGACAAATACTGCGTTTTTGGTTTTATTGTTTCATTCTTTTGTTGCCTACTTCGAGCAGCAATGGCTCTCGTTGGAGACACAAATCGTGTTGTGGAACCACAAGGCTGACCAGGACAACATACGAACTACGAACTACGTAGAGGGTTGGTACAGCTCCCTGAGCGCGAGATTTCCATGCCAGCCAAGAATGCCATCAGGCAAATTCATGGTCCACTTCCAGAGGAACACCCACCATATGACACAGGTAAAACAAGTTATTAATAACCGTAAACTTAGAAGTGATTGTATAACGCACAGTCGCGTAGCAGCATCATTTAATTTCAGACCAGCGCTATAAAGCCTGTATGTCATCCCACGCAAGGCGCTACGTGAGTTCCGGGTCGACGCCAGGGTGGAGCGCATGCTTTGATTTGTTTAAGTCCGGTTTCAAGGCGCTGCCATCTTGCTCGCTGGGGTGCGCTTGGACGCGTCCTAATCCGATTACGAAGCCTCGCTAAGGCGTCATAATCGGATTATGGCAGCACCCAAGCGCACCCCAATGGGCAAGATGGCGTTGCCCTGAGATCGCACTTGCAAACGTGTATATTTGCCAACAATGAGGCTTGCAGTTCTCCGCCCCTGCCCGTCTCTATCTGGATGAGTATCGTAGCGACGTGCGTTCGTGTAATCATTACTGCGGGGTGCGCATCAGAGACCCCAGGTTAGCGTTCGTACTGCGCTGGCTAAATTTCTCATCTAAAGCGTGAAATTGTGTTGCCACATCTCAAAGGGAGGCAGACCTCATCTTGAATAAAAGCTAACCTGAAATTAGCTTTACGCGTTTCTGAACTTTGCGGCGTCCAACACAGTATTTTAAGAATGCGCACAAGAGGTCACTAGTGGAGTGGTTTATATCATCAGAATTGTTTTGGGGTGTGACGTTCTGAGCGGGTAATGTATTGTAGTAATTATGTTATCTATCTTCAACACATTTACCCCCCTTGTAGGTCAGAATACGACAGCTGTGCAACGGAGAAGTGCCAAACACGAGCAGGCCGAGGTACCCGGCAAACAGCGACACCATCAGCACGCACAAGACGAACCTGGAGCGACAGTGCAGCTCCATGAGCGCCGCAGAAGATAAGGGAGCGGCAGCCAGGTCGAACCTAGAGCACCAGTTCGCAGACAACATCAACGCCTTCCTTGATGGGGTGTCCTGGCTGCTGGGGCTAAACAGCTAAATAATAAAAAACAAAAAACTATACAACAATCTTTTTCCCTTTTCTTTTTTTTTTTAGCATGACGTTTGTTTTTATTAATTCTTAGCCTGTACGCATCTGGTTTCTTCAGAGTTTCGCTGCAAAAGAAATTAAAAATAAAATTTATGAAATCAACCTCACTCATCGTTTTCGTAGTCGCCCGGCAGAATCAGGCATAAATATTTTAGTTGAATAGCAGAAAATTGAAAAGACGCAATAAATGTTTCACTGAGTTCATAAAAAGTCTATTATTAGAATACAGGAATGTTATACCAAAAAGGCGTCCTAAAATCATTACATTTATTTGGAAATGCGTGTGCGTGTGTGTGCGTGCGCGCGTGCGTGTGTGTGTACTATAATTAAAATATTCAGATGAAGGAACTACTGATCAAACGAAGAAGAAATTATAAAGCGCAGAAAATGCGAATAAAAAAGTGAAACATTCGGCTAGGCGAGGCCGGCATACCGACTGTTGCCTGCCGTGAAGGGTTGAAACAAACTCGAAACAGCAGTATTTGCAGTCACCGACAGATATACTGTTAAAAATGCCCATACGTCTACTTTTCCGCAGAACACTCGGAGCGCAAATCATTGCGATCTGCGAAGGGACCTTGGCGAATGACGAGACAGAAAGTATGTTAAGCTTAAAAATTGAAGCATGAGTTGTGATACTGAGAATGACGTTTCATCCGTCATGCTCAGTGGGGCGCCACCGAAAGCGCGTGGGTATGATTATACGTTGGTGGCATTACGAACCACAGCGCGTGGGTATGATTAACGTTGGCGGCATAGGATAGGCACCAGGTCACGTGGCCGCTTGTTTTGGCCCCCTGTTGAGGGAATAACCGATGCTCAAATTTCTCGATTTTTTTTCTTGTTTCTTTTTTTTTTCCTAAAAAGAAATACCAAGGAAAATCTGTTCATTTATTAAGGTTAGAGACGGACTCTAAGTAATATTTAGCGAAAGCAGGAAAATCGTATCGTGACTCCCTTGCTGGTAATATATACTTTTTTTTTCTTCGTTTTTTCAGGTGAGAAGCTCGAGCTTGGAGTTTTATCTTTGGCAGTTGGTTCTGCTGATCGAGGGTTCCCGCAGCCGATGTCCATCTTTCGACGAATAGATTAATTATGCTTGAATTAGAAAGACCTGGGAAGCAAAAAATAAGGCGAAACAAAGAGCAAATGGACACGGCTAAGTATAAACTATGTGGATACGTTAAAAGAGCACAGCTACGTTTCGACAGAAATTGAATCGGCGAGATGAGATCGCTAGCGCGTATGCCATTTCTAGCCCTCGAGATACGGAAACCCGGAGTCGTAGCCGGCTGGGCCTGCGGGCCGCATGCGATTCACGAGCCAGATGTTTCAGATCCCCTGCTGTAGAATAACTTGCTTAGAAACAGTAAAATCTTCCATTGCGAAGTTCTTGCACCGCCGGAGGTGCGGTGGCTAAGTGAATTCCCGCATCGCAGCTTGAAAGTTATTTACAAAATATTCTGGGATGCATTCTCAGGTGTTCAATTTCGTTTGTTGTATTGTCACTCCTTCTCAATATCAAATTTGTCCAAAAAGCTCTACGAAAATTTAAACAGACAAATGCTGGAATGAGTTGCTACGGCGTCCTGTGTTTTCACTGTAGTTGTACACTTTAGCTTGTGCAGTACAACAGTTGACTGAGGTCTTAAACATGCATCGGGCAATTGTGGTTACGCTTTCATAAGCTGGCACGATGCCCATTCAAATAAACGCGCAGCGGCAGGTGAACCAGACTTGTGCTTATCTCAAATACTCTACTCAAGATACTGTATTTCAATTACTTCTTGAAGTATCTTGGTACCTTGCAAATACCTTTGATCGAGAGTATTTAATACTCTATTTTAACTACAATTCCGAGTATCTTGTGCTCATTATCTTACATACATTTTTGACATTCTGTCATTTTCCGAATTTTTCGGTGTGAAGTGGCGTGGGCGTGGCACGAGCAAAACGTGAACATTCTTTCGAGCAACCAAATCCTGTTGCTAGCTCCGATTAGCTACGGTGACTTTGATTGAGCTCGAGAAAACATCGCTTTTTTGGCGATTGTGACTGATATTTCAGATCAAAGTTCGTACAATGAAGGTTCTACCCGCCTTCCCAAAGGCGCCTTTTGTTTCCATAGAGTTTCCCCCAAAAAACTTCGCAAACAAAAAGTGTGGTTTTACGGGAGGAAAGATGCCACCCTGAGGCGCAACGCAGACCGGGAAACGACCTATGACAAGAATGCAGACTTGAGTGTCATGAAAATAACAAATAGAAGAAAATAAAAAATGTACACACACAGAAAAAAAGAAAGATATTTATGTTTTGTTTTCTGTATATTTAACCTCGCCAGGGCAAAGCGTCGAGGTTTTCTTTTTCTTTTTTTTCTTTATGTCGTCAGTCCGGTACTTATTGCTCTCGCGGACACTGTCTTGCGAACATTGATAAGCAGAGACCAGGACAGGAAACGAACGTTGCGTGCCTTTCTGAACGCAACCTACTTGAAGAAGGTGCGACCACTGCCTCGGCTATTATGTGGGTTCTCTTTGTTATCCATTCACTCATATCACTGTCCCAAGTTCGTTTATAGTGAACTCCCCACATAGAAATATGGACTGTAGTTAAACGAAGCGTCTAAAATGCACCGTAGGACGTAATATTCAGCGATGTCACTATTGGCAAGGCGCTCTAACCCGTTTGTCACCCCCCCCCCCCCCCCACCTCGGTGTTTACCCAACACAAGGCCTTTGCACGTTCCCACAGGCCTTGTGGGAATGTTCATGTTATCTCCTTTAAAATAGCGCGGGGCACAGCCGTGTAATGTAAAAAATACTAATAATAAACGAAGTGCCGGATCTCTCCCGAAAGCAGTGGAAAGAGGATGCGAGATTGAGGGCTTTTGTGCTGAGCTGAGCACCATGCATGCTGCATTGTTCATGCAGGCTGGAGTGGTAACAAAAGAGCCCCTCCTCCCCCTCACCGGAGAACATGAACTCCAGCCGAACGCTGACGCTGCGTTCGATTAAGTCAGCCGAGCGCTGAGCCATTGTATGTGTTGTCTCCATCCATCTAGTTCTAAAGTTAAACGCTTGGGGCGCCAAGGTCTGATCTCCTCCCCAATAGCTAAAGCGACCTCTTTCTTGTTGTCCCATAAACATTTTGTAACATCATCTATCAGTGATATTGCCACGCGCGTTACCCGGCAAGAGCGTGGCCGAATGGTTACCGCGCTTGGCTTTCGCGCGGAGGCTCCAGATTCCATACCAGGGGGCAGACTCCTCTTTTATTTATTCTTTCAACTTGACATTCTCGTAAATTCTAAAACTTTGTCGTCTGATCGAGTAACGAATGTTCTGCGTGCCGAACTTTCTACGCTGAATGTTCCAGAAACACACGCGGGTACAAAAGGTGCTCCGAGTGGCGGTCTGGAGTCAGTCTCGCCCTAGCGCTCGATCCTGCTGTTTCGCCGACATCCGACCCCTGCCACGCTAGCCTTTCTCTATTTTGCTTTGGGCACAAGTTCGCCCATTAAACCTTTAGTTTCTTCATTTATTCGCCGCCTCATCATTTGCCATTCGTGACATTATTTTGCTCTTTATAGTTGGACTGCATAAAATAGTACGATACTTTTTCCCCCGTTTTGTGTTGTTGCGTGCTAATAAACCATTCTGGTAACCTGGATTTGCGCAGTTGTATAATTGTCTTTGTCACTGACATTGATACAAATTACGCAATGCGGAAGTATCTTCAAAAGTAATTGAATTACATTTCTAAGTATGTGTACTCTACTCAAGATACTTTACAGCGGAAGTAAGTTGAGTAGTATTTTAAATACTTTATGAAGCAGGTATTTAGTAACTTAACTTAAATACTTATATCGAGTATTTTTTTCCTAAACTGAGGAGAGCAGACTTAGGTATCATGCGTGAGTTCAGTATCGCGCGCTTTCGCTCCACGTGCTCCGAGTTGCGGCGCGCATGTACACTCGGTAATCTAAATTGCGTTTGGCGTGTCAGGCTGCCGCACCGTACAACAACATAGCTGCTCGTTTGAATAGCCGCAAAGTACTCCATTTTCATCGCAAGGCTGTTCTTCGGCCTTTAAAAGAACTGCACCATATATGACATTAGTCCCTTACGAAACTTCATCTCCTGGTTTCGTCTTTGCCGTCACCCCTAATCAAACAAATAGTTATCCTTTACAGTATTTCAGCTGCACTAAAACTAATATCCGCTGAACTCAGTTTCTAAGTTTCCGGCTGCAAGAAATATTTGCGACGACAACCATGTGTGCGAACATAATCCCGCTCCGTTGTGTTTTCTACGTTGCATTAGTTTCAGCGTAGTGGGCCTCCCTTCAGCTCGCCGCCGCACTCACCTGATTGCACACTTGGCGCTTGTGCGTCCGACACAAATGAGCCACGAATTATTTATTCGCTCCTATAAATGATATCTAAGATTGTGGAAACCGCCTGAGCGGGGACACAAGTTTTTTCCTGGGCGGTTACACGTCAGATCGTGCAAAGATGGTCCGACCGGGTCATATTTTTTTTTTATTTTTGTTATCTCAAAATATATATGTTAAAGTACTGTACTTTTGGAGAAGCATTCACCTATATGCGAATGCCGCAGCTAATGTTTATCCGGAGATATAAAGTTTCGAAATTTGAGGCGCGGAGGTTGCCAAGCCTTTCGCTATGATAATTTGCACCACCGTCAATTTTACATTGAATCATGCACATAGTAATATCTTTTCTACTTATTTTACGAAAGGTATATGATATCTCAACAAAATATTAAAAATTACAATACCAATTTTGTTTGCAAAAAAGAAAATTAAGAAAAAAAGTTTGATACACGTCAAATAGGAACATCTTAAATAAGCATCCACAAATTATTTACGAATAGTCTTTTTCATATAAAACGGCGCAAAATGCATCAAAAATGATCATTTTTAAATTCCTTTTGCGCATATAAAAAGAAATAGGCTAAGCCTGTATTGTAGTTTTCCTATTATTGTTTAAACTAAATATGGCAAAATTTCATGTCGATATTAAACAAAACTTAAATTTTAAGGTATTTAAACACTTTTTAACCGTTTACAGTCACTTGAACTAGCTTGTGATGGCATAACATTGAGTAACGTATAACATTATTTAGATGAAAACGACAACTAACCTTCACTCATATTGAGCTAGCTTGTCTTTGTTATAGGGACTCTGCCCCACGACGTCGGCTCCAAGGAGACGTTTTCTAGAACCTAACTTCCAAAACTGCCTTCCAAGACGCTGTAGCTACTGGAATACCAAAAACTTTCTTCCGCGGCTGTGTTCAGCTACTGGGAAATACATTCGGTATCGCGTAAGTTATGAGCGACGCAAGCGCTTCCTGGACAACGGCTGCGATACTCTTCAGGTAATAGCAATACAGTAATTACCATAAGAAACGTCTGAACATTCCAAGACACCATATTGTCGTCCTCCCTTTACCTTAGGGGAGGAATCATGAGAGCAATGTTGCTTTTACTTTGTAGGAAGGTGTCAAAGTAAATTGCGTCAAGGAATCAAACACAAAACTCGAAATATCCTTCCGTCATGCATGCTCCTCTAGAGGTACCACCGAAGTTATTCATGTTCTGAAGAAGTCGCCTAAGCACTATAAAGGTTTATTGGAACCAGTTATTCACCTCTTCATACCCCTGCACAAAAATGTCACTCCTGTTTTGTGCCAATAGTTTAGGGACTCCGTATTTCAAAGAAACTGCTGAAAATTTTAAATATAAGTGCTAAAATATTGAGGTCGGCTAGATGGTTCAACATATTGAACCAACTAGCCCACTTCATCCTTCATCTTTCTTCTTCCTTCAAAGTCGTGTTGAAATTATGGTAACAGTTATATTTTGTATGTCTTTAAAAAAACGTTTTTTTTTTGTTTTTTTTTACTTTTTAGTTTAGTTCTACAGTGTCTATAATTTCCCTACTTCTTTAATTTCTTTTGTCATTTTTGTTTTTTGTATAACTTCTATCGCTCGCTTCTTACTTCTCATCCTTCGTTGTCTATTAAAAAGCCCAGTTCTGAGTGTAGCGCTGTTCTGTCTTTAACGTGCACCACGCAGTAGTGATGCACGACCGCACGCCGGTACAATGCTCATCCGGCTCGTTTCGATTTGGATGGGCATCGTTACGGCGTGCGGTCGTGTATCACGACTTCGTGGTGCACGTTAAAGACGGCAGGTTAGCGGTTGCTCCGCACTGGCTAAATTGTTTATCTACAGCTGAGACACCAGGCGCCCACTGAGGCAGACTAACTTCTGGCTTTATAAACATACACAGAACAGTTTGCATTGTCTACTTCATGTCCGTGTCTGTCTCTTGCGCTTTATAATTTTAATAAATTCAAATATATATGGTTTGGCGACATCCAACGCGCAACGCCGAACTTAGTGGGGAATGGTTTCTGACCGATGAGTCTGTCAAAGCCTAATACAATCTTTAAATGAATGCATAAATCTCGAGGGGACTCTTTGTTCCCCGTAATAGAGATCTTTACTCCTACTAAAAAGAATCCACAGTCCTTAGGAAACTATGTCGCAGAATGCGCTGTCATGCCAACATCAAAATAATTGATCAAACTTCTTTCGACTTAATCAAAGAAATTTTATGAACTACACTCACGGTGAAGAAGTGATATCAGTTGTCTATGTTGCCTCTGATCACTTAATTGCGCGTGTCTCCAAAAAAATATAGTGATCTTTAATTCTTTCTATATTTAAAAAAAAAAGGATTAAGAGATTGTTTCTTTTCTTTTTGGAAAAGATTGATTTTCTTTTTTTAAATAAACAATAACAAAGTGAGCATTTAAAATTGATATGAGGGGTCCTTAGGAATTTGAAGCAGGGGGAGGGTGGGGGCAGTATCGGCGAAGCTTTACCCTTTCGGTTATGTCAACCTAATGCGAGGGGTGATGAATACGTTTTGCCTCCTATGATATAAGTTTGTTTTTCAGCGATAGAATAGCGAGATGTTATATTCTAATTGATGTCTGGAATCTCCTCTTTCCCAAACGCGACTGATTAATTTAGACCCACCGGCGGCGATGCACTTTTGATATCGGTGCACTACCGTCCGCATGCCGTCGTAGATGTTTGAGAGAGACAGTTAAAAACAGCAACGGCGCACCGCATCGGTAAACTCGTCATTGGACGAAAGCCGTGTACCCTTCGGATGTCCCTTTTTTGTGGAAAACAGCCTAAAAGTCTGATAGTGAAAGATCCATGGGCTGTAAGGCGAAATAGGCAAAACATTTGGAACTCCAGTCCCTCTAGTGCTGCGTTAGAGTCGTCAACAACGGCCCTCAATCGCCTACGACGGCATGCCGAGAGTAATGCACCGGTAGCGAAGGCACATCGCCACCGTTAGTGGCATATTGAAAAGCAACAAACTCCTGGGAAAGTATCAATCATCATTTTCATTAGACTGTAACCTCGTTCGAATCCATCACTGAATAAAAAAAGTTACAGCACAGGAGACAAAAACTTACTAATCACCCTCGTAAGTAAAACTTCACCAAAAACTAGACATTTCGGACGAAAAAAATGCTGGTGTGCGTGGCTTTCCAGAAAAAGAAAAATGAGACGTTTACAAATCGCTGTAATTTGAAATTAGAGCGCAGCTCTTGTAAAGAAGGAGGAGGAGGGGCTATGTCCCTCCTCCTCCTCCTTTGTACACTCCCCTCCCCCTCCGCTTCTCCTGCTCCCCTCCCCTCCTCCTCCTCATCGCCCTGCTCTCCTCCCCCTCCGTAGCCCCCCTCCCCTCCTCCCACAGTTGCCCCGCTAAATTTAGGTGGAAACTTGACGACACGTAATTTTAACACCAATCCATTTCCCCGCTAAATTTAGCGAGGAAGCTGAATTGGTGTTGAGGTCATGTGACGTCAGTTTTATCACTAAATTTAGTGGGGAAACTGAATGTGCAGTGTTGCATTATGGAACGTCACAGACCTACACACCAATTCAGTTTAAAAATATACGTGTAAGACGAAGAGGACGTACAGGACAAACATCGCGAAAGATGTTTGTCCTGTCCGTCCTCTTCGTCTGACTCTTTCGTATATTTTTGAATTTATTACCAACGCGCTCAATTCAAGTTTATCAGTTCAGTTTCTTCGCTAAATTTAGCAAGAAATTGAATTGTTGCATAAGTGTGTGACGTCCCATCATGCAACGCGCGCGGTTACGCCGACGGCGATGCCTCGAAGCCCGGGAACGAGCGCCTAAGAGCTCGGCTTTAAAAGGGCCCTTGGGGGGATCTGGGGGGAAGGAAGGGACGCGGTGGGGGACCTCACCCTACCCCACATCCCTGAAATCCGCCCTGATTTGAAACAATTAAAATATCGACCAACATATTGGTATGTTTATATTCATTGTTATACAAAGGGGAGGATAGCCTATGTTAGATCCGCCTAAACGAACAGTGAAATCGGTTTTAGATATAATTGGCCGGGTTAAATTTAATCCCCAATGAAATCATGCTGGCAAAAATAGAAGTGGTCGTTGAATGCTTACATCGCGGCAGGTTTTTTCTGTCCTTGTGGCATGACCGCATGCGTTTGTCCGCAGATGAGAAATTTAGCCAGCGCTTATGGACATTCAAGTTGATATTTTTAACGCGCATCGCGCAGAACGAACGCAGACGCAGCCATGATTCCGGCAGCCGCCACTGCGCCTGCGCCGAACGCTAACCACGTTTTGCGCTTTGTGTGCGCTATTTTAACGTACTCTATTGTTCGCAAATGGCGTGCGTACGCAAAGAGTTTTGGCGCTTCTCCAATGAGGATTCGAGATGAGAAGTTGGTTAAAGCCAAGACGAGCACAGTTAAAAAATGGCGGCTGCCAGGATCATGGCTGCGGCCTCTTTGGCGGCGTCGTGAGCCCCACATCGGCGACATCCTCGCGACTTCAAGTTCCAATACGGGACGACATTCCACTCGGTATGGAAAACCCAGTAAGGTGGGCAACGATCACCGGAAATTTGATGTTTTAGACGCGCGAACATTTCTCGGCAAAGGTAGGGTGTGCGAAGTTCAGTATACACGAGACCTCTCTTGTCGAGGCGACGTAAACGGACCTGACCGGTCAACCGCTTGCATCATATCCTCATGTTTAAACAAATCTAAAATGTTACTCTGGACAAAAAGAAAAAAGAACTTCCTTTTTCTCAAGTTACAGCATTTCGTGTGTGAAATAAAAATGAAGACTGTATCTTGGAGGCGTTGCAAGCGCGAGATGCTTGGGTTTTTGCTTCGCGGCTGAGAAACGCTATTTAAAAACACTCTTGCGTCGTGCGCTAACCTAAGTACCAAGTTTAGCGCTAGCGTGCGCTAAAACTGCGTACGTTATTCTAAAACTAACTATAATTTCACAACACACGGATGCACGAGGCTCATTTCTATCAAAACATGCAGATGCGGAGACCGAAATGGGTTTTTTGGTAGAAAGGAAACAGAAAGAGGGCAGTGCGCCTGCTAACGCAATATTTTTAACGCGCATTACGCAGTGGCGATTACGAAAACGCACGCGGGTGCAAAAGCCAATATGCGTCGTTAACAACCAAGTGCTATTTCAAATCGCGACGTCGGAGTGCGCAGCCTGCGCTTTCGTTCCACGTACCGCCGAAATGCAGCGAATTACCACATCTAGCCACAGTATTCTTCATAATTAACTTGAAAAAATGCGATGATGTGGGAGCGTTCGGTACCCAGGAACAAGAATGTTTCCATCTGTTCATTCGAGGCATTTTTTGGAGTATTTTGTTTATTAATCCTTTGACGGGAATTTGACTGACGTTCGGCAGAACACAATAGTTCCCTTACCAATATAAACTCTCAAACGCTCTTTTCTTTACGTTACATCTACGTAGTCAATGTTTCACAGAACGTATAAAAGGGCGATATTTTAGGCGATATACGAATTACGTTCGAAACATAAAATGTCTCTCTATTTGATTGCACTAGCAACCTTCCTCGTGGCAACCAGCCAGCAATTTGGGCTTTCGTCCACTGTGAGCGCCCAAAAAACGCCTTACGAGGATAATCCAAACAATTTTGAACACCAGCACGCAACTGAGGTAAGTAACTATTAGAAGTTCTTGTAAAGAACCGCATTCTGGCCTATATGTTGTAACCACCGTGAATTACTGTGAAATATGATCAGAAAGAACTAGAATTTGTGTTGCTTTAGGTGGGAGCAGTGGGGATCGGTGGCCGAGTGGGCTAGCGCACACCGGCTCAGAGCACATGAAGCGAAAGCTCACGCTGCAGAACCCAGCATCCTGGGTTGAATCCCCACCCCTGCACGTTTCGATCTGGATGAGCATCGTACCGGCGTGCAGCCGTATATCATCTACTGCGTGATGCACGTTCAAGACCTTAGGCTAGCGGTTGTACAGCACTGGCTAAATTGCTTATCTACAGCTGAGAAACCAGATGCCCACTAAGGTAGTCTAACTTCCGGCTGTATAAACATATACACAACAATTTCCTTTTTTAGGTGGGGGCATGCGATACCAGCTATTGCCGTTTGCGCGTTTCGAAAATGATATTGTCACGAATGGTGACCAAAAAAAAGAGGAAATAAACAGGAAGAAATAAACGTTTAATGTGGCGAACTTGTGCCAAAAATAAAAAAAGTGCAAAGATAATAACAGAGCGTCGCGGGCGTCGAAGTCGGCGTAGCAGCACAGTCGAACGCTGGGGCGCAAACTCACTCCTGCTTGCCACGCGGAGCCGCTTTTGTACACGCGTTGGCTTCTGGAACATTCGACGTAGAAGGTTCGACGCGTAGAACATTCTAAACTCGAATCAGCTAGATGGTTCTCGAATTCACCCGAACATCACATTACAGTGTCAATAAAATGCGTAGCCGCGGCCAGGGATCGAACCCTGGCCCTTCGCGTGGGAGGCAAGCGCGACCGTTAGGCTACGGCAGGGCTGCCTACTTGGCGCGCGGCATTACTCCCCACTTAAAAAAGTGCATCGCCCCGATGCAACACAAAACAAAACAAAGCACATAAAAAGAAAGGCAAACTAAATAGTTATTTGAAACACATAAGATCCACAGTCCTATCGAGCGTAGTACGGCTTCAGGCGCACGACGTGGACGACTTCAGGTCGTGGTGGGCGGCGTGATGATGTTCTTGTTCCGTCGGGCATCACCTCGTAGTTCAGCTCGCCGAGGCGACGAAGTACCTTGTATGGTCCAAAGTACCGTTTCAGCAGTTTCTCACTGAGGCCGCGGCGACGGATAGGCGTCCACACCCACACCCTGTCTCCGGGCTGGAAGTGAACGTCCCTGCGACGAAGGTTGAAGCGGCCCGCGTCGTCGCCTTGCTGGTCTTGAATCATGAGTCGGGCGAGCTGGCGGACTTCTTCGGCGCGTTGAGCAACCACCTGGGCGTCGTCGCTCTGATTGTCAGATGGCTCATGGGGCAGCATTGCGTCCAGCATGGTCGTTACCTTCCGACCATGTACCAGCTGGAAAGGGGTGAATCCAGTGGTCTCCTGAACCGCCGTATCGTAGGCGAACGTGACGTAGGGCAGCACCTCGTCCCACGCCTTGTGCTCAACGTCGACGTACATAGATATCATGGCGGCGACTGTCTTGTTCAGTCTCTCCGTCAGCCCGTTGGTCTGGGGGTGGTACGCAGTTGTACGACGGTGGCTGGTGTGACTGAGTCGGAGGATTTCTTGGGTCAGCTGTGCCATGAACGATGATCCGCGATCGGTAATCAAAACTTCTGGAGCGCCGTGCCGGAGGACGATGGACTTGATGAAAAACTTGGCGACTTCAACAGCCGTGCCTGCTGGAAGGGCTTTCGTCTCGGCGTACCGTGTGAGATAATCGGTGGCGACGATAATCCAGCGGTTTCCCGACGTTGACGGCGGGAAAGGGCCAAGTATATACATTGCGATCTGCTGGAACAGCATAGACGGGGGAGAAATCGGATGCAGAAGTCCTGACGGCTTCGTCGGCGGTTTCTTGCGTCGCTGACACTCGTGGCATGATCGAATATATAGGTGAACGGTCTTCGGTAGCCTCGGCCAGTAGTACTTTTCTCGAATCCTGGCGAGCGTCCTGCTGTAGCCAAGGTGTCCAGCCGTTGGGCCGTCATGGCATCCTTGGAATATTTCATCTCGAAAGCTGGCAGGAAAAACCAACAGCCATGCTGTGTTGTTGTTGACGAAGTTCTCCTTGTACAGCACCCCTAGCCGCATGGAGAATGTATGCAGGATTCTTAAGAAAGCACGGGGAACCGAACTCGCTTGTCCCTCTAAGTGCTCGATGAGCGCTCGCAGTTCAGGGTCGTCTCTTTGGAGTGCTGCCATGTCGCTGAAGTCCAAAGCGCCGAGGAAACACGCATCGTCGTCGTCTTCGATACAGGCAGGTCCGGCCTCGACTGGAGCTCTTGACAGGCAGTCGGCGTCATTGTGCTTCCGGCCGGACTTGTGCATAACGGTCATGTCGAACTCCTGCAGTCGTAGGCTCCACCGGGCGAGACGTCCGGAGGGGTCTTTCAGATTCGCGAGCCAGCAGAGCGAGTGGTGGTCCCTGACCACGCGAAAAAGACTTCCATACAGATATGGGCGAAACTTTGTTATTGTCCAGACGACAGCAAGGCAATCCTTTTCAGTTGTTGAGTAGTTCCTCTCCGCCTTAGACAGCATCCGACTCGCGTATGCGATGACTCGCTCTGCCCCGTCCTGCCTTTGAACTAGCACCGCGCCAAGTCCGGTGTTAGTGGCGTCCGTGTGGATCTCTGTACCAGCGAACTGGTCGAAATGGCCAAGAATCGGGGGCGTCTGGAGTCTTCGTTTCAGCTCATCGAATGACCGCTGGTGCTCGTCTGTCCATTCGAACTTTACGGCGTCCTTCGTGAGGTGCGTCAGCGGTGCGGACAGCTTGGCGAAGTCCCGAACAAATCGTCTGTAGTAGGCACAAAGACCGAGGAATCTTCTCACGGCCTTCTTGTCAGACAGCGGCGTAAATGCAGCTACGGCGCGGGTCTTCTCGGGGTCCGGGAGAACACCTTTGTTGCTCACGACGTGGCCAAGGAACTTAAGTTCACCATAGGCGAATCGACACTTTGGCGGCTTGAGTGACAGGCCGGCGGTCTTGATGGCTTGAAGCACGGCTCGAAGTCGTTTCAGGTGCTCGTCGAAATCTCGTGAAAATACCACGACGTCGTCGAGGCAGACGAGGCAGCTCTGCCATTTCAGACCTGCCAGCACGGTGTCCATGACACGCTGGAAGGTGGCTGGCGCTGTACAAAGCCCGAACGGCATCACTTTGAATTCGTATAATCCGTCGGGAGTGACGAAGGCAGTTTTCTCCCGGTCGCGTTCGTCAACTTCAATCTGCCAGTAGCCACTCTTCAGATCCATCGACGAAAAATATCGGGAGTGGCGCAGTCGGTCTAACGTATCGTCGATGCGGGGGAGCGGGTAGACGTCCTTCTTCGTCACAGCGTTCAGTCAACGGTAGTCCACGCAGAACCGCAGGGTTCCGTGCTTCTTCTTTACAAGGACGACTGGGGACGCCCATGGATTTCTTGAGGGTTAAATGATGTCGTCGTCGAGCATTTCTTGGACTTGATCCTGAATCACCTTCCTTTCCTTTAAGGAGACTCGATACGGTGACTGATGGACAGGGAGCGCGTCGTCGTCGGTAATAACGCGATGTTTCGCCATTGGTGTTTGGCGAACTTTCGACGACGTGGCAAAACAGTCACTGTATTCGGCGAGGAGATCAACCAGTTGCCGGCGCTTAAAAGCTGGGAGCTCGGGGTTGATGTCGATAGGCGGCGGCGGCGTGCTGTTCTGTTGTGACGACGAGGTTTCTTCGGAGACTGCGGTGACCACAGCTGGCGCCTGAAACTCCTCAATGTGGCCCACAGTGGTACCCTTCGTTAGGTGCTGCGGTTCCTCTCGGAAGTTTGTCACAAGAACAGTTGTACGTCCTTCTTGGAGATCCGTTACGCCTCGTGCGACGCCAATTCCTTTCTCAAGGAGCAGTTGGACGCTGCCTTCCAGAAGAGCTTCACCGTGCATGGCTGAGTCGGTTATGGCGGTGACGAAAACACTCGACCGCGGCTGTAAGTTCACATGGTCGGCGATAACTCGGATCGCGGTTGACGTCGTGTTGGTCTCCACCGGCGGTAAAACAGGCTTTCGCAGCGTCAGCTGCTTTGCCCCGAGGTCGATGACGGCGCCATACTCGCAGAGAAAGTCCATTCCGAAGATAACGTCCCTCGAACAGTCTTGCAGAACGACGAACTTCACAGGGCACGTCTCACCGTGGATCTCGACGCGAGCAGTGCATCTCCCGACTGGTGTGATGAGGTGCCCTCCGGCGGTTCGTATTTGTGGTCCATCCCACGGCGTGGTGACTTTTCGAAGGCTGCGGGAGAGCCTCCCACTCAAGACCGAGTAGTCTGCTCCGGTGTCCACGAGTGCTGATGCGTCGTGGCCGTCAATGACGACGTTTAGGTTATTGGACACCGCTGCAGGGGCGTCGTTTCGGTCTCTGGTAGCGTTCGAGTGGGGGCCCTCCGACGTTCGTGGGGGATCTTGGCGTCGGTCGTCTTCGGCAACTCCACCTCCAGGGGTTCCCCGGCGTGGAGCGAGGGGTGACAGGCTTTCACGTCGGGGTCGGTGCATCGGCGAAGCTGGACGTCGTGGCGAAG
Organism: Ixodes scapularis; assembly: GCF_016920785.2. Lineage (NCBI taxonomy): Eukaryota > Metazoa > Arthropoda > Arachnida > Ixodida > Ixodidae > Ixodes > Ixodes scapularis. Next base: position 89,938,283 of record NW_024609880.1, read on the forward strand.
GCGACCGGAACTCTCGGCGGGACGCAGGCTCAGGGGACTGAAGTCGTCGCAGGTACTCGTCGATTTCCCGAGGCCGTTCACCATAACGGGGTCGCGGGTCGGTCGGGTGGAACCCGCGCAGCCCGAGTCGACGGTGTGGATGCATCGGCGGTAGGTGTGGTCTGCTTCCCCGCAGTGGAAGCACAGAGGGCGTCGGTAGGGCGTTCGCCACACATCGGTCTTCCGGGGTGCACGGGGCTCCTGACTGGCTGCAGCGCAAGAAAGTGACGTCGGGGCGGCGCAACATAGGCTCGAGGAGGAGGCGGTGGCCGTCGGGCCACTGCGGCGTAAGTCAACGTGGGCTCCTCGGTGGCTGCCACGGGGACGGGAGCCTCTGGTTGGATGGCTCTCTGAACTTCTTCCCGCACAACCTCGGCGATGGAGAGCGTCGCTGGTCGGTTTGCAGCTGGCAGCAACCGGCGGATTTCCTCCCGGACGACCTCCCGGATGATTTCGCGGATTTCCGTACCAGGTGCGTTTTCGCCGCTAAGCAGAGCGGTTGCAGTGACGCTTGGATGCCGCTGGTAGTGGGAAGCGCGCGCTTGGAGGGCGCGCTCGATGTTTGTTGCCTCGGTGACGAAGGCGTCGACGGTTGCCGACGGGTTGCGGACGAGGCCTCCGAAAATGTCGTCTCTCACCCCGCGCATGAGAATTCGTAGTTTCTTCTCTTCGGTAGCCCGAGGGTCGGCGCGGGTACTCAGGCGCAAAACGTCCTCTACGAAGCCGGTGACGCTCTCGTTGGGGCCCTGGGTTCTGGTTCGCAGTAGGTCCTGGGCTCTCTCTCGGCGGTGGTAGTTGCTGAACGTAGCCTTGAGATCGGTCTTGAAAATGTCCCACGACGTCAAAGAGGACTCATGATTCTCGTAGCAGTGCTTGGCGGTACCCTCAAGCGAAAAATAGACGTTGTGCAGGCGCTGCTCGTCGGTCCAGCAATTGTGGCGGGCAACGCGTTCATACTGGTCAGTCCAGTCTTCGACGTCTTCGTATTGCTCGCCGTGGAATGGAGCAGCCGTGCGTGGTGCGACGAACAGATAAACGACGGCTGGAGCGGCCGGGGTCTCCGACTGGTTGGCCATCGTCGTCCTCCTGGTTTGCCTGGTCCTGGGTGGCAAGGGTACTGATTCCGGGGGTAGGCCAAGGTTCCGGCGACTTAATCAGATCTCGGTCTGGTCTTCGTTGGGTTCTTGGGGGCTTGTGTTCGGACTCGCGCTGCGGGAACTCGGAGGGGAGCGCTGCACGGGCATGCGGTTACCCCGCACCTCCACCAAAATGTCACGGGTGGTGACCAAAACAAAAGAGGAAATAAACAGGAAGAAATAAACGTTTAATGTGGCGAACTTGTGCCAAAAATAAAAGTGTGCAAAGATAATAACAGAGCGTCGCGGGCGTCGAAGTGGGCGTAGCAGCACAGTCGAACCGCTGGGGCGAACTCACTCCTGCTTGCCACGCGGAGCCGCTTTTGTACACGCGTTGGCTTCTGGAGCATTCGACGTAGAAGGTTCGACGCGTAGAACATTCTAAACTCGAATCAGCTAGATGGTTCTCGAATTCACCAGAACATCACATTACAGTGTCAACAAAATGCGTAGCCGCGGCCAGGAATCGAACCCTGGCCCTTCGCGTGGGAGGCAAGCGCGATAACCGTTAGGCTACGGCCGCGCTGCCTGCTTGGCGCGCGGCAATATTTAATTTAAAGGGGCGACTCGAGGACGCTTTTGCTTTCGATTATTCTCTTTGTCGTGGCTATAAAAAGGATTGGAAGGAAATTGCGGTCTTTCTCAGAATTTATTAGACTCTTCTTTAATAAACTGCTCCGTCCTCTACAGTCATGCCCCTAAGCCTTAGGGATCTGTGTTCAGATTGAACAAATGGGCATTTACTTTTCTGCTTTTTTTATGTTGCAAACACAAACATAGCAATGCTATCAGTTTCTAAAACGCGCAGGGGTTAAACATATGCATGTCACCGCTTACGTCGAGAGAACACACACCAGCGCAATCTATAAGGTAGTCAAGGAACGCTTACGACCTGCGTATAACTACTGACCGAAGGTGTTGTTGTATTGGCGACATTAAATCTACGCACTATCGATGAGAAATTATTGCCTATAACATCGACCAAACTATTTAAAGCCCACAGTGATCATTAAAAGATTCGGAAATATAGACGCAGACGGGGAATGTATCAGGGCCTCCGGATATATTGATGGTGCAAGAGTGTTATTTGGTTTGGAGCCGTCACAAACGGTTGCAAAACAATCGCTCACACTCAGACTTAAATGCGCGGAACAGTGTTCAGAGGCAAAACGCTATACTCAGGCCCCGCAAGCCAGGTATCATGATCACTTCGCTGCGACTCCGCCGCTTGGCTCCCCTTCCAAAAATTTTTAATGAGTTTCTTTTGAAAGTTTATGGAGTCTACTCATTGTGTCTTTTCGAGTCTCAATAGAAATGCAAATGAGTTTTGTTACGAATCCGTAAGGAGTTTACGAAAACTATTGGCCACCGCGTTCCAATTGATGTTTCGACAAAGCTACCGCATAAAGTTTCTAATGTATTTCATATGAATATAATTTGAAAGTCTATTGACACCGTTTCGAGTCTGTGTTGAAAAACAATTGATTTTTTGTAACGAGTCCCTAAGGAGTTTACGAAAACTATTGGCCACCGCGTTTCAATTGAGGTTCAGCCGTGCCACCTCATAAGAATTTCTAATAGATTTCATTTGAAAGTCTAGATACACTGCTTTGAGTCTCTGTTGAAAATCAAATGTTTTTTTCTACCACGTTGTACTTGAGGTTTTGACGTGCCATCTCATTAGGTATATTCCGACGAGTCGGAATATACTTAATGAGATGGCCCATCAAAACCTGAATTGCAACACAGTAGAAAATAACATTTGATTTTCAACAGACTCAAAGCAGTGTATCTAGACTTTCAAATGAAATGTATTAGAATTTATACTCCTAGCGTGGGTTTCTAGATAGAGGGCTCTGAGAGGGAAGACGGCAATAGGTTGCATGACATGCGGTCCGGATCTAACCGTTGTTTTGAGGGAAGGGGAAAGTGAGTGCAAGTGTCATTTTTATGTATGTCTATATACGCATGCAGTGTTCGGAAGATGCCTGCATAAAACCGTGTGAAGGAGTAATAACTGGTTTATTAAAAATGCAAAATTCGAGTATATGGTACACTGCTTCGTGTCCATGGGGGACCTTGTACAGCCTTCGTGTCCATGGGAGACCTTGTACTGCCTTCATGTCCATGGGAGACCTTGTACTGGTAACCTATAAAGAAAAAAGATGCACAGTCACACGTTGATCTGCTTATCCAAACTTCAATGTCCGCGCAAGGCGTCCTGTTCACAGCGCAGCACTACCTCAGCGCTGAATCAGTATTACAAACCGGGACATCAGTCCTTTAGGAAAGGAGGACCCTCAGAACACACGATACAAGCCATGGAAGTAGCAGTGACTCGTTGCCTTAACAGGACTGAGTTAGCGCTGCGCTGTATGTGTGAACCAGCCCTAAATGCGGAAAGTCACATACAAAATTCCTACATTTTTGCTCACCCAGGCACTTAATTTACAAACTAACCTGATAGTTTAATGAGTGGCACTAATAACATTGTCAGGGGCACCATAATGCAAAAGTATATTTTGCCCCCGAGTCTGCGAGAATCAATCGCTCACTGTTTTTGCCGCTGCATTGCACTCTTTTATTTCGGCTTTTGAAAAGGTCTACCAAAGATAAGCGAGCAGATGTTATCGCTTATGAAGTTTACCAAATTTGAACATAGAGAAGTTAAGACTTATAAGCATGTCGCAGAATTAACATGGCAATTTGGGCCAACTGATCCATGATCGTAGACAAGCGCCGCAAAAAACACATGGACAATAAGTGGTGGTAAACACTGGCGCCAGTGTTTTATGCCCACTTGTTGTCCCTGTGTATTTTTATTTAATTTTTTGTTTGTTTACTATCTTGAACAAGTATTTTTAATCGCAACGGACAGGAAGGAAACGGTAATAGGGTTCTATGCGGATCATAAAGCCATGCTCCGAATGGGTGAGTATCAACTGCAGGTTTCACAAGTGGCGGATCCAGGGGGGAGGATGGGACCCCCCTCCCTCCCCCCCCTTCTCGGAGGGCAAATGGACATGAGTGGACCCCCCTTGCACAAGAAAGAATGGGAGAATTGTATCCTTAAAAATTTTCCGCCCACCCCAAAACAAACAAAGGTCTGGATCCGCCACACTAAGTTTCAATTATTGGGAGGATCGAGACATCAGAGGCCGAGTTCAAAAAGCAAACTTACGATACCCGAGAAGAAATCCGTATTAACAAAACAAAATTTGTCGCAACTTTTGAGTGACTTACAACGAAATATTACGACATTATCCAAAGTGTCTCGCAAACTTTTTAGGGCAAACAAGGCCGCACATCACTTGGCTATTTTGCCGCGACCAGCAATGAATACAGAAGCGTGGGCAAGAGGCATGTGTTTTGCGCACTGTTCACATGCATCCCTACTTGAAGCAGTATAAGGGCAACGCTAAACTACACACGGAGGATTCAGCCGACGAGTCTGCCGAGCTGTCCATCCTGCCCGTTAGAGCTAACAAGGTGCAGGACTGCGATCAACGGCGAGATGCGCCAATGAATCAATGAAAGCAAATGCCACACAAATCTTCAGTGCACGCAAAAGGATCCTTCACCTATGAATGGCGTGAACCTGATTTGGTGATCATTAGCGCCCCCTCGTACTTCAGTAGTGATTTTCAAAGTGGTGAGCAGCTGTACGACCCTACCACACGAAAAGGCACATTCCTGACTGGATGTGTCTTTTTAACGCCAAAGCATTATATGTCCATGGAGCGAAAAATCCGAGTTGTACCAAACGTTAACAGAGGAATAAAAGGAAGAATAAAATGTGCTTTCACGGCTGAGATTTGAACCCGGTGATGCTGTGTGAGAGCCGGGCATGCTAGCTGCTGTGCTATCTCAGCCGCTTCGGAATGCGACATACCTCTCCCCTCAAAAAGAAGCTTGTCCCATTACAGCAAAAGATGGCATGTCTTTACCCGTTTTTTGTTGTCCCTGTTTATCTGAGGCTGTTTTTTCATCATGTTTGACGGCATCGGCGTTGATGTGCCCGAAAGATGGTCTTAAAAATATGTCCTCGGTTCGATGACATCACACTTCACGTGACGATATGACGTACCATGATGTGTGACGCCGTATTATGTAACGTAATACAAATATTAGAGGGGCGCTTAGTTATACCTACGTGGATTGAATGTGAAAGCATTGCCATTCCTAACAATAGAGGAAAAAAAAAGGAAGCGTCGTTAGGAATGGCACTGCTTTCGCATTCAATCCACAAAGGGATACCTAAGTGCCCCTGTAATATTTTGAGTGGAGTGGAGCTCAAATAAACGCCGTACGGTGCAGTATATCCATGATTAAGTTGCTGCTAGTCGTGAGGCTTAATGTTTTGCACCAACAATACCATAGTTTTTCCTCGGTTGTGACGAAGTGCCACTGCGCTACGAACTTGCTAGAAATTTCTGCATATGCGACCACTTTCTTCTGGAAACCTATGGTGACCTGCCACTCACTTTTGGCCAAAGAACAGTGAAAATACCAGATGTGAAAACAGCCATAACAAGCATTAAAGAAATCAAGATGGGGGTCATAGCATTAGCTTCCCGACGTGGCGAGACTAGCACAGGATTTCTGTTACTCGCCGTTTAAGACAGGAGTCGACTTTTTCCGGTCTGATCTTGAAAACAAAGTTTGGTTCTGTTAATTTTGTAGCAGAAAGCCCGTGCTTTCCCGTTTGTGGGGTCATTTTTTCGGTTCAAAATATGATGCAGAGTCCTTCCCATAAAAATGCATGGGTGCCCGCTAGGACTCTCCGAAATGGTTAAATTAACTGAGGTCATTATACTCTGTTGCCACTCTAGAATAGCAGAAGGCCCTCCCACAAAGCCCTTCACTCTCTTTAATAAGCAAACACTAGAGAGGAGGAGAGCCGAGAGGACACCGCCAATCATGGCGAGCAAAGGGAATTGTGGGAGGGGCTTGTGCTATTCTATAGTTGCAACGGACTATAACAAAAGTTTACAGTACTATGAAAACAAAAAGACCAAGTATGCACAGAAATTCGCAGGAAGTGTAGCAGGGATAGAATAGAAAAAACTGCAACTGCAATATTTACCCTTTAAATTTCCCTCGACAGCACAGCAGAGATGACATGCTGGTCGTCAGCGCCTGGAGGGCCACCCCCTTGTACTGGGAGCACATGTAGTCTGAAACGAACAACAAACAAAAAATTAAATGCATGAACAATCCGCACATGCTGTTATTTCGCTTCATTGGCCGCTTCAGAGAAAGCAAGCATGCACACCGTTGTCCAGCCATGTCAACTGCTAGCCGAAACTTTCTGCCACCAGGATTAAGATATTGCTTGCGCTATAAAAAAAAAAAAAAAAAAAACATTTACACACTACCCAGCTGGCACGCTGAAAGTTCAAACATTGAAGAAACTACAACATAAAACTTCAATGCAAGAGCTACAGCTCGTGGACAATACACAAAAGTATGTTTAGTGTAAACCTTGGTGCACCGCAAGGCTGATTTACCTCAGCCAGTTTGGAACATCTGCAGTTCCATTCTTTTCAAGATATTATGCCTGAAAATTTGTGACAAATTAACTGGGTTAAAATTTTTTAATCGACACCCGGCCCAAATATTTAAAAAGTATACTAGTGGGTTAATTTCTAACTTACCATAATTATTTTCGGCATCCTGAAGGCGTCACTTCAGGGTCTTTTCATATTGGATTTACCTCGCCCACACAGGTGCAACCACACTGAAATGTTTGCAAAGTTTCAGGCAGGGTAATTAAACGTCTGCAGTTTCTCTCAAACACAGCTGTCACAAATTTAGTCTTTTTTGTCATTTTGGTCTGTTTATAGGTGGTTTGGGGGCAGGGTCAATTACAATCCTCGCACATGTTAACCTGAGCGTCAAAGGCTTGAGCTCGGATGAGACTATACTCCTTTTCATACTTAAGGTGCAACGCTGTCAAAGCTACTGGCGCGAGCGTGGGGCTTGATCTTGTTGGTCATTTGCACGCCTTCTCGCGCAAACAAATCCGTAGATGAAACCACGCACACGCGCCAGTAGCTTTGACAGCGTTGCACGCTAAGTATGAAAAAGTATAATGCCGACCGAGCTTCAAACCAATGGGAAGAGGAAGACAAGCGTTTCGGGTTGACCAACCACGAACCTGTGACAACCGCATAGGTCATTCAACACATGTCTTATACCGCTTAAACACTGTGTCGAACTGCATTTTGAAGTCAGTCCCAATTCCAACGGTGTATGAACAGGGGCATTCATTTCGTGGCATGCCTTGAAATTAATCGAAGTGACGCAAGCTGGGAACACACTGCTGCTGCTTCATTTGGGAATAACTGCGGCCCTCGGCTTGATCACATCACAATTGCAAAATGAAAGAGAAAAAAAAAGAGGCGAAAGGAACAACTGCTTTATCAAAAGTTCTAACCGACAAATGTAAACCCAGTTCAATTCTAGAAAGCCAGGGGACCGAAGTTTGTCTTAACAGTACAATTTAGTCCACTTCCATAACTTCAAAACAAAAGATGGATATCCTCTTCAACCATTTTGACTGAAAAGGAATATTGTCTCTGCATGAACCGAATTCCAAGGAAGTCTAACTTCGGAAATGTAATGAAGTATTATCAATGTAATCAATAAGACATTTCCTAAAGCAACGGACTGAAAGTAGCATTAGGAATTCAATACGTGCTCTGTTGACATGAGATACACTTTCTCAGACCATACACAGAATGAGTGGCAATTTTTCATTACGCTACACATAGATCCAAACATTAGGACAGATAAAGCAAACGCAACTAGTTAAAAAAAGAAAAAAAAAAAACATTCTAGCTTAACGAGAAAATAGGGAGTTTTAGAATATCGGGCGCTACTTTACCGCGCGTTACGGACGGCAAAATAGCGAGGATTCTCTGAAGGGGACCCCCCCAAACGCAAGCATCTCGCGCTTAAAACGCCACCAAGATGTCGCGGCAGCTTTAATTAAAAAGTTAGAACGTTTTATCTTGAAAATTAAACAAGCTTTTTGTCCAGAGTAACATTTTTGTAGTTTTTTTACACTCAATGCCGCATGTTTTGTTTTTGTCGCTGCCAAGCTGCTCTGTTGTACTTACGAAGCCCAGACGATCCACTACCCAGGCATGCTTACATGTCTGCCGGGTCCATATCACAAGAGCGAATGACATTTTAGCGAACGGCGACATTTGAGCGAATGGTCGTTTTAGCGAATAACGGGGGCGCTCGTTAACCCATCCGTCGCGCTGCGCTTTACGCCGCTTCGCGGCGACAGTCTGCGGCAACTCATTACAAGAATGTGAACCCATTTGGCCCACCCGAAAACGCCGCTTCGCGGCGTCCGACTATTCGCTAAAGTGTCGTTCGATGAAACGTGGGTGTTCGCTAATACGTCATTCGATCAAGTGAGTACCTCCCATGTCTGCCGCGATCGTAAGTACACGCGCCTCGATAGCTTTGAGCTGTGAATCCAGCGATCCGTGGCGTTTTCAATACGCGTCGACCATACCGACCGCGGTCGCCGAGTGCGACTCACGCAGTTCCCGAGAGGGGCGACGGCGTCCAAGACGCATTCAACGGAGATGTCGTGGGCGCCGCCTTTTGCGGTACGCCGCCTTTTGCGGTACCCACGCTATTATCGATAAATAACGGGCCCCAAAGCTCGAGTCCGAAGCTTGTTTTGGGTCTGCGCATGCACAGCAGCCACGAGATTATTCTAAAACTCCATAATGTTCACCTCTCGTTCAACGCGTACAATGCAAACAAAGAAGTACACTTACCAACTGCGTTGAGTTGCTCGTTCTGTTGCTTCGTCGGCCTTCCGCGCTCTTCTTGAACATAATCATCACAAGAGAAAACTTCACAGATAGATAAACTTGATTAAATTTGCACATTTCCATTTCTAAAGGCATTTCCATCCCGCGAAACGGCGAAACACCCAACGGTCGCAAAAATGGCGAAACCATGCCGGAAAAAGAGAAATACAAAGAACTGGTGTCGCTACCGATGGGGCGTCGAAGACGATCCTTAAAATATGAAACCGAAACCAGTAAAAGTTACAATACTGAAACCGAAACTGACCAAATCGCGATAGAGGGGCGCCGTAAATAGATCTGTTCACATGATGCACCTTGTTGGCGAATCTTGTGTCGCGAAACTAGGTTTCGGGAAACAGAAACTGAACGCAACCGAAAAAGTGGCGCGCCTTCGAAAAAAGTGGCGCGTGTTTCTCGCTTCTGGAGCAATTTTTCGCTGAAACCTCACCGACGCCCGTCAATCTCCCGAAGGAGAAACGCGGACGCTGCCAATGGCCGCTCGACTTCGCTATGACGTCTGACCTTCGAGGAGGAGCGAGCTTTTGGAGGAGTCTGATTTTTGGCCGATTCCGTATCCGAGCCGAAGCCGAAAGAAAACAAAACAAACATGTCGAGCGACATACGGGCGACGAGTCTTGATCCTGCTCGGTTGCAGGTGTGTTAACGGCGCCTACAGTACGGATTGGGGGCGCGGTGCAGATTCGTCAACAGTCGCGGCGGGTGCAAGCACTGTATACAAACATGGTGACTGGGGATAACGTTCTTTATTAGCGGTGCAAAAATGTCCGAAATGCTTCGAGATCATCTCGCGGTTTTTCCCGGGTTTGGCAGAACTAGTAATCCTGTTGAGCCGAATCTGACGAAATTCATTGAGTGGCATTAATAAAACAGGCTGTCTCTTCTCACTGTGCGTACTTCATATCATTTTGATGCGAGACGCTTAATATTCCCGGTGCAGACAAGGTTTGGCGGAATTCTCGTGAGTCAATACGTCACAGGTTTCGCGCGTCAAACTCCACGTGTGAAATGGGCCGATTTCGCAAAATCTTGGTTTCGCTAAACTGTGGCGCGTTGAAGACATACATCGTTTGAATAAGCCTTTAAAAGTAAAAGAGGGTGAATACAGTTATTATTTTAAGCACAGGAAATAAATCTGTATATCAGAACTAGCACCGACGCGCTATTTGCTTCGGGTGCAATGCCGTAGGGAGTAGATTTATTGATTTTTTTTTTATAACATTCATTTCAATGTGTAATGAGTAAGCAAAAAAGAATCGCTATTGATTGGGTAACGATAAACCTCACTTGAATTTGTAATGAGTAAATTCAAAAGAATAGATATGGAGTGGGTAATGATGAAACTCATTTATCGATGAGTTTCTTATGAGTTTCATTTGACTCTATAAAAACACATTAGAAGCTCAATTGAAACTCATTGTTCATTTTTGTAAGGGTCGCTGTCAGCTGGAAAACGTGAGCTGTACTGCTTGGTTGCCGTTTGCGCATTTCAGGTCATGTCGTACGTAGCCACTGTATGCATAAAAAATAAAACACAAATAAAATAAAATTGGCCGGTTTCACGTGTCAAACCAACGAAGAGCACCTAGCATACGCCAGCTGAGGACTGAGGATTGATTTGGACAACCTGGGGATCTTTGGACATGCAATCGAATCTCGGTTACACGGTGCCTTCTCCGCAATAAGCCTCCGTCAGAAGGCGGGCGACGCAATCGGGATTCGATGCCGGCACCTGGGGATGAATTCGTAGACCGGCACTTTGCTTTAGACCCAACGCGAGGCGGCTTACAATAAGAAGCACAATTAACGCATGGTCACCTATAAGGCTGTCGCGGAGTTAAGATGGATTACCCCACGATGGTCTGTTTGTTAGCTTCAATTTCAATGCCAAACTCCAAAGTTTGCACTAACTGTAGTCTCCCAACGACCTATAACCTACCAACGAACATTCATTAAAGCAAAGTTAAGCATGTAAGGTCTAAAGCTTTCGAAAGCCCTGAGCGTGCGCGAAAACACAGGCACCCATTGCTTTCAATTTATTACGATACCGTTAACGCGAAATTAACTATTATTCTTAGTCTCGAGGTGATACGCTGAATCGATGCATGCTTTCCAATCAAAGCCCTTTCTTGGCATCAGCGAACCAGTGCAAGTCGCGGAACACGCGCAGAGATAAGATCACAAACTAATTTGCCGATTCTCTGAAAGCGTTCGGTCTGAGGGCCTTCAATATCTAGGTCAGAGCTATTTTACAATACAAGGTGTATCTTTAACCCGAAACAGATAAGCAGGGTTAAGACATACACGCAAAAGCAGGAGACAACACATAATGTCTTCGAGACGTTGTATCAGACACGTTGTGTGCTGTCCATCTCTTTTGTGTGTTTTTCGTATCCCTCCTTGTCTCGAATTATTTCAATTTTTTCCAACTCGCCTGCGCACGCATACTTCCCTCAGATATTGAGTAGGCTCTTTCATATCAATGTTCTGCGTGAAAAAGCAAGGTGGTGAGCATGCTGCGGGATTGCGTGCGTGAGAATATCTTTACGTGTGGGTGAGCTTAACATATTTATTTGCAGCTCCTGTGTAGCGGTTACAAGTACTACATGTGGAGTCACACATATACGCCACAACCTCCAAGTGAATGCGTATCCGTGAAAGTTACGTCGGGGCTTCGTAACGGAACGTATCTGGTTCTTCCCAGGCACCGCTTTACCGGCTCAAAAAAATGTAAGCGTAAAATTTTATTAGGATTTCTAAAAGTGAAAATGCGACATTCATATCTTATTCCAAAATTCTAGGTTCAGCCTCCACGCAACCGTCCATCCATTCACCTCCGGATCACACACTGAGGACAATGCGCTTTTCTTCACCTTTCCAAGTAGTAAGTATGTATAAAAAATCGTAACGTTTTCTCACTTTTGATAGGCCAAACAGAAAGTTATCAAAATCATTAAAAAAAGAACCTCAGTGTTACCTCACGAAGCAACGGCTAATGTCGCATCAGTAAACAAGGCAGGCTTTCTCAATTATATTTATCTTCCGCAACAAAACGAGTTGTATATTCTTTTTCTATGAAAGTGTTCGAAATTTGATTTAAGTTCATTTCAAAGAAAGCTAAATCTCTTTAAAAAAATGTGGTTAGGAGCTAACTTTTATAGCTTTTTGTCACGTAAATTCACTTACCGCACTTATGTCCGCCAAAAGTAACCGTAAACCGCAATAATTGTCAAAAATTAGTGCAGCGATTGCCGCCGGGCGTGCGACGATTCTTTCTGCCGACTATTATCTGTACGAAGCGTCGTGACCTCATCGTCAACATCCGCCAACCACCTTAGTGGCGAGCAAGGGTACTCCGCTGGTGACGTCGTATTGGCTAGTTTTTATCTCGGCCCTCACGCTTTCCTACCCTTGGCGCGCCGCAGCCGGCGGTTCCACGCATCTACGTCGAACGTTTAATTTGCTATTACGACTCCCCTCTAATGAGATCGAAAAAAACTCAAGACACGTCATTTTTTAACTGTTTACGGTACAACTGCTACTGGTTGTTTGAATTCAAGGACCTTTTTAACTCAAGTCCAGACGTAGCTGACGCTACGAACTGATGGGAGCAATCAGACAGCGTCAAAATGTACTATCATGGTGTTCTTCATGTTGTTGTACGTGTTCCATCATCGCTGAACGATTCATAAACAAAGAAGGCCCAATGACTTGCGTTTTTGACGCCCTTTGATTGGTGCCATTCGCTCGTTGCGTCGGCTGCGCCTGGACGTAAGATGAAACGAAGTATGACCGTAGGATCGTCTTGAAGGACAAATTAACTGTTCTTTCGTAGATGATTGGGTGCAACAAATAGCAGAACCGGCTCTTGTGAGCCATAGTGGCGGCGATATAATATCTTGTTTCGTATTGTGTAGAGTCCGGCATGTCGTTGTTTGTGGCGGTTGAGGTCAGTTATCTTGAGATTTCAAAAGATCTTCTGCAAGTTTGGGTCTTTTCGTTGCTCAACAGTGGAACCCGACGTGGTTGTCGAGGCAAGAACGGCAACGGAAGGTGTGGGGTCGCCTGGGTCTGCCGAGGTAGGATTGCAAGATAAGAAGTCAGGTACGTAGTATCAGCTGTGTCTCGATTTCAGCTGAGACAAAAGAATAGTTGACAATGAATCATCAAATTTTATAATGAAATCATTTATGATATCTGTTTCCATTTCGTTCTTCTCTTTTCGGCATTCTCGTGAATGGCGGCATAAAAGACCCTGGCCTATCCTATGTTTTTCGCGCTTGTCGCTTCCTGATTCATTGTTCGGCGGTCTTATCGCCTAATGGTGCAATCTGCTTGGATAAGGAGCGGTAAAAACGTTGCTCAGGGAACGTAATGCCCTGAGTTCTTCGTGCTGCCAAATAATATAACTTCAATTAACTGGACCGAGTTCATATTCTGTCTTTTGCAAATACTACTCAAGTCCTCGCATGCACGCATTTTTTAACTGAAGAATATAATAGTAAACATTGTTAACAGTGTCAAGCGGAATACGTTTCACCCTCGAGGCTAGCCATGGAAAATTTTCTCGTCCTCAGCAATACAAGATGCGACTGCAAAGGAGGTGGTAAGACTAAGGCCCCAGTGAAGATCACTTTTAGAACACCCTGTCTTTATTGCTTGACGCTCCTTTACCACAGACACCGCGTCGATCAAATGTTTTTATTTTTCAGTGGCAAAATTTTATAACGAAGTTTGGATATTTCTGCCTATATAGTGAAGGTATTTTGAGCAAGCGGAGTATCGACATTACACAATGCGCAAGCCACTTAAAAGCTAAAGATAACATAAAAGTTCTTCAGTAACGGGTTGACTCAAAATGTAACTGAGGCTAATTGTAGTGAATTAGTCTGATGTATTACAGTGCCCAACTGTTCGCCTTAAACGCATCAGCTTTTTTGTCTTTTTTTTCGGGGGGGGGGGGGGGGGGGGAGGGAAGAGAAAAAATAAATGTTTGTCTCTAGTCATTTTAGCTTTCCTCTGCGAGAGGTATCTAGAAGACTAAAAGAAAATATACACACATGCGGCGCAGCATTGTTTGTTGCCACAATCTAACGATCTAAACGATGTGTAGCATAAACAGGTTACCATTTATGTTGGTTCGTTGTATTCACTCCTCTGGGTTCAAATAGCCCGAAGCAACTAAATACATTTTACTCGTTTCTTCGGCTTAACTTCCACTTAAAGTTATTAGGGTCCTACACTATATTAATCTTCGTTTTTTGTATTTAGGTCCTCAGCCTTTGTTGTATAAATTTTTGTACATCAACTCAGACAAGACGTGTGCTGTTTTGCGCGCAACGCATGAAGAAGATGGGACAGGTAAGAAAAAATTTAGTACTTTTCATGGTATCCTTCATTTAAATATATATATATATATATATATATATATATATATATATATATATATATATATATACTTTATACCTAAACGTATTTAAAACATTACAGATGCTTTTGTACATTCTCCAGGTAACCCCTTCCCTCTCCCCCAAGAGCGTAACATTTGTTTAGAAATGCAGGAGTGACAAATATATTGAAAGGGAAACGCGAAATATCTTATGATTCAGGCTAATCTGGTGCAAATCAGTAATAAAAACAAATACTCTAAAAGACTTAATTTTCTCGGGCTCAAAGTTTCGCGAATCGGGCCAAAGCTGAAAATTTAGAATTATTCGCGGGTTCTAATTTTCGCGAATCGAGTGTAGTTCTCCGTAGCGTTCACATATTGCCCGAATTGTCTGTGGGACGTATTTTTCGCGAATTGTAGGCGATTCGCTTTATTCGCGAAAATGAGGTCCTCCCGAAACTTTAGTCTTTTACAGTATATTTTCGTTAGCTTAGACGTGCTAAGAAATTTTTACGAAAACTATGCGTTTATCTTGTAATTATCGCCTGGTCTTTCGCCTTAGAACTCCTGCGTCTAGACAACCCAGATTCTCCAAAGAGAAAAGGCGAAGGCTAAAGATCGCGTGTAGTTT